>NC_046156.1:214025075-214625075 GCF_011064425.1 Rattus rattus
ACCTCAGTGTGACTTTAACCAAGCAAGTACAGTTCTTATCTGTACAATAAGAACTTCAAGGCTCTGAAGAAAGAAATCGAAGAAGATCTCAGAAGATGGAAAGATCTCCCATGCCTATGGATTAGCAGGATTAATATAGTAAAAATGGCCAATTTACCAAAAGTGATCTACAGATTCAATGCAATCCCCATCAAAATTCCAATCCAATTCTTCATAGAGTTAGACAGAACAATTTGCAAATTCATCTGGAATAACAAAAAACCCAGGACAGCTAAAACTATCCTCAACAATAAAAGGACTTCAGGGGGAATCACTATCCCTGAACTCAAGCAGTATTACAGAGCAATAGTGATAAAAAACTGTATAGTATTGGTCTAGAAACTGAAATAGAATTGAAGACCCAGAAATGAACCCACACAACTATGGTCCTTGATTTTTGACAAAGGAGCCAAAATCATCCAATGAACAAAAGATAGCATTTTCAACAATGGTGTTGGTTCAACTGGAGGTCAGAATGTAGAAGAATGCAAATTGATCCATGCTTATCACCCTGTACAAAGCTTAAGTACAAGTGGATCAAGGACCTCCACATCAAACCAGATACACTCAAACTAATAGAAGAAAAAGTGGGGAAGAATCTTGAACACATGGGCACTGGAAAAAATTTCCTGAGCAAAACACCAATGGCTTATGCTCTAAGATCAAGAATCGACAAATGGGATCTCATAAAACTGCAAAGCTTCTGTAAAGCAAAGGACTCTGTTAGGACAAAACGGCAACCAACAGATTGGGAAAAGATCTTTACCAATCCTACAACTGATTGAGGGCTCATATCCAAAATACACAAAGAACTCAGGAAATTAGACTGTAGGGAAACAAATAATCCTATTAAAAACTGGGGTTCAAAGCTAAACAAAGAATTCAGAGCTGAGGAATGCCGAATGGCTGAGAAGCACCTAAAGAAATATTCAACATCTTTAGTCATAAGGGAAATGCAAATCAAAACAACCCTAAAATTCCACCTCACTCCAGTCAGAATGGCTAAGATCAAAAACTCTGGTGACAGCAGATGCTGGCAAGGATGTGGAGAAAGAGAAACACTCCTCCATTGTTGGTGGGATTGCAGACTGGTACAACCATTCTGGAAATCAGTCTGGAGGTTCCTCAGAAAATTGGACATTGAACTACCTGAGGACATAGCTATACCTCTCTTGGGCATATACCCAAAAGATGCCCCAACATATAAAAAAGACACGTGCTCCACTATGTTCATAGCAGCCTTTTTTTATAATAGCCAGAATCTGGAAAGAACCCAGATGCCCTTCAACAGAGGAATGGATACAGAAAATGTGGTACATCTACACAATGGAATATTACTCTGCTATCAAAAACAATGACTTTATGAAATTGTTAGGCAAATGGTTGGAACTGGAAAATATCATCCTGAGTGAGGTAACCCAATCACAGAAAAACACACATGGTATGCACTCATTGATAAGTAGCTAATAGCCCAAATGCTCGAATTGCCCTAGATACACAGAACACATGAAACTCAAGAAGGATGACCAAAATGCGAATGCTTCACTCTTTCTTTAAAAGGAGAACAAGAATACCCTTGGGAGGGCATAAGGAAGCAAAGTTTAGAACAGAAACTAAAGAACGCCAATTCAGAACCTTGACCCACTTGTGGCCCATACATATACAGCCACCAAACTAGATAAGATGGATGAAGCAAAGAAGTGCAGGCCGACAGGAGCCAGATGTAGATCTCTCCTGAGAGACACAGCCAGAATACAGCAAATACATAGGTGAATGCCATCATTAAACCACTGAACTAAGAATGGGACCCCCTTTGAAGGAATCTTAGAAAGGACTGAAAGAGCTTGAAGGGCTTGAGACCCCATATGATCAACAATGCCAACCAACCACAGCTTCCATTGACTAAGCCACTACCCAAAGAAAATACATGGACTGACCCTGGGCTCCAACCTCATAGGTAGCAATGAGTAGCCTAGTAAGAGCACCAGTGGAAGGGGATGCCTTGGTCCTGCCAAGACTGAACCCCCAGTGAACGTGATTGTTGGGGGAATTGCGGTAATGGGGAGATGATGGGGAGGGGAGTACCCATATAGAAGGGAAAGGGAAGGGGTGAGGGGGATGTTGGCCTGGAAACCGGGAAAGGGAATAGCAATTCTAATGTAAATAAAAAATATCCAATTTAATAAAGATGGAGGAAAAAAGTACAAAAATAATAGAGAATACCAAAATTAATTTAGAAATTAAAGGTAAAAGATCACAATATGTAGTATTAAAATTCAGAAAACCAAAAAGGCATGCGTTCAAACATCTCTATTCCACTAAATTGAAAGCGTTAAATGAATGAATCTCTAGATACATACAATATATCAAATTTAAACTGTGAAGAAAACATAATTTAAACCAGTGGTTCTCAAATTGTGGCTCTCGCTGTTTTGAAATCTCATTTTCCATATCCTACATGTTGGATATTTATATTACTATTCATTACAGTAACAAAATTACAGTTATAAATTAACAACAAAATATTTATATTTTGAGGAGGTCAGAACAGTGTGAGGGACTGTCTTAAAGGGTCACAGCCTTCAGAAGATTGAGAACCACTGACTTAGACGAATAATCAACCACAAGATTAAAGGAGCAACATAAGATCTCCCAACCAGTGTAAGCTCTTGACCAGCTAAAATTCCTGAAGAATGCTACAGAACTTCAAAAGAGAACTGTGGTTTGTGGTGGTGGCATTCTTGTCATCATTACTGTTTGGAGACAAGGTCTCATTATGTAGCCCATTTTGGCCTGGAAATCTCCATGTGAGCAAGAGTAGCCACTAATTCCCTGATATTTCCTGACTCTGCTTACCAAATACTGGGACTATGGACACAAACCCGAATGAGTATTCTTGCTCTGAAACAAGTTACTTAAATAATTAACCAAAATGAAATGGAAAAGATAATAATAAATGCCATAACTCTGTAGTTACTACTACTTGGCAATCCTACCTCTGTATTATTTAAGTGTATTAAATAAAGGTCTTAATGAAGGGTTTGCATTAATTTGCTCATTGTAGTATTTTCACCACAGAAGCAAAAAAGAAAACATTCTACATGCCAAACAAGGAAAGCCAGAGAATAGAAATTGTAACATTATTAATTTTTATGTAAAGGTAAATTATTTAATTTTATCTACGTTTAATCTTCCACAGATTCTTTTCAAGTATGTGAGTGGTGTTTATTTGTTGAAAGCAAGGATACCTTGTCACCTGAATCTGAAGGATTCTGTACTAAGTAAAATAAGTAGGATAAAGAAAGACAAGTAATGTATAACCTAATTTTATAGAGAAGGTAGAACAACTAAATCGCAGAAGCAAGGAGTAGAGAGGTAATTACCCAGAGCCATGAGAAGTGAGACCCAGGAGAGTTGGTGCAAGGGGTATGAGGTATGAGTTAAAGAACAAACACAATTTGTAGCTTAAGTGCACAGGTGTGTGAAGTAGTGACGCCACCTTCTCCTATTGGAAATGCTTTCGCAGGATCAACCATAATGCTTCTCATCACACAACACATAAATATGTGCAATTACTGACAGATTAATGAGCTTAACTGCATGTTGGCAACTTCATAATTTGACCAAGTTGCAACTATTGGATGTGTGCAACTTCATAGCCTCAAGAAAGTAGACAACCACTACATTTCCCATAAATCCTGCCCTGCTAAGTACAGCGATACAGATACATTCACATATACATGTTTAAAATAACAAAGGCTATGCACTTCACTCCAAATATTCCCTGTGGTCTTAGGACTCATCCCACAGACAGCTCTATTACCATGGTGTCAAGGCTACCAGATTAGGGAAATTATCCTTTGTTCTGTCGGGAAAGGTTTACATTTGCCACTGGCACTTATCAAAATGGTGTTAAGATGATATTAAAACAGTCGTGGTAAGATTTTAAAATATCCATTGAAGCTATTTCACATCTGGAAGGGCTAAATTGAGGCAATCTTTACAGGAAAATTAAATTACCAAAACTAATATATTAATAAACCATTGCAACACATTGCAGCCTTATATCAATGATGCTTAGCTAATGTGAGAAGTGCAGAAATCTCAGCTCTGTAACCATTCAGGATGAAATAAATAAAAACTTATGACAGAACAAATTAAGGAGTGAACAATTTAATACCATAATTAGTAGTGAGAAATGTAAAAATTAGTAATTATTGAAGAAACCATATGTTTACTGTATTAACTGTAGCTATTAAAACTATATTATATTATTTTGTCAGGTTATGTAATGAGCAAGATTTTTCCAGAGCTTAAGCTACTTCCTGAGAGGGAGGAAGATTAAGTTTAAGGGAAGCCTCATTATTTAGGCCATAGTTTACTGAACATTAGTTCTATATTATTCTTTGCACATTGGGAGGTCTGATTCAATTGTAAAAATAGGATTTTAAAGTGCTTGATGAGGTGTCCAAAAACAATAGTTAGCAACTGGAAACTTAAGGTCAGTAAATAAATCTACAGTTATTTGTAGCATAAACAAGCAGGATTTCAGGAGGTAAAATTTCCAAGATTTGGGTTATACTGATAGATTCTGAGGCTTTTCTATGCCATGCTCAGAGATCCCCACAAAACCTCACAATACTCCCAGAAGTCATAATGTATGATGGATGTAGGAATCTAGTTCATGATCTAGAAATTACAGGAAAAACAGAAATACTGGTCGTCTTAAAATAGGCGCTTAGAGACATGTATTAATTCAATCACAAAATATTAAATACCAGCATAGAATGTGTTTATCTCTATATGTATTTATTTGTATTTATATGTATATAAGAGGCTGATATTCTATTAAGGAATATATTAATATACACATATAGACTAGAATGGACATGTACTTGAATGAATACAAATTAGCATAAATGAAAGAAATGTATAAAGGAATGTCTGACTCACATTTCTATTGCTGTGATAAGACACTATGATCAAGACAACTTGTTAAAGAAAGACTTTCTTTGGGTGTTTCAGTTTCTAAGGGTGAGTCTATGACTGACACTGTGGAAAGCATGAGAGCAGGCAGGCAGTCATGACACTAGAGCAGCAACTAAAAGACTTTGCCTTGAATCACAAGTAGGAGGCAGAGAGCTAACTCTGAATGATGCAGGCTACTGAGATCTCTAAGACAGTCCCCCCCAGTAACACTTCTCCTGCCATGTCACACCCCCTAATCCTTCCCAAACTATTCCACCGTGGAGGGTCAAGAATTTGAACTAGGAGTCTATAGGATCCATTCTATATTCAGATCACTGCAGGAAAGAATTTTCTTTGAAACTTCACAAAACCCTCTCTGAGAAGGTCAGATTATCATTACCCAAAAAAAGAAGCAGGGTTCAGAACTTTGTGGAAAATAACATCCAAGAAAGTTTAGTAGCTACGGAATAATATAAAAAATGAAAAAAGAAAACCCAACAATTAAAAAATGCGTTGTGAGAGCCCACTCCTGACACTATTAATGGAATTCTTCTATACTTACAGGAAGGAGCCTAGCATAACTGTCATCAGAGAGGCTACACTCAGCAACTGATGGAAATAGATGCAAAGACCCACAGCCAACCTTTAGGCAGAACTTGAGAAATCCTGAAGAAAAAGGGGAGAAAGGATTGTAGGAGCCATATGGGTCAAAGACACAAGAAAAGACGCAGAATCAGCTAACCTGGGCCTATAGCTTCTCCCAGAGACTAAACCACCAACTAATGAACATGAATGGGGCTGACCTAGAAGCCTTCTCATATGTAAGAGTTGTGCACCTTTGTCTTCGTGGAACTCCTAACAAGGGAACAGGGGTAATTGTGATCTGTTTCCAGCATTTGTGTCCCTTTAATCTTACTGGGCTCCCTCATCTAGCCTCAGTAGAAGATGCACCTAGTCTTACTGCATCTGGATATGCACGGTGTGTTGATATCTATGGAAGGCCTCCCCTTTTCAGGAAAGAAAGAGAGAAAGAATGGATTGGGAGGAAAGAAGGTGAGAGAGAAGGTCTGGAAGGAGTAGGAGAAGGCAAAACAGAGATTGGAATATAAAGTTAATAAATCAACAAAAAAGATAATAGAAATATTGGGGAATTGAAGGTGCATGCAAATGTTCTACACGGCATTCTCTATCTTTCAGTGTAACAGAAATGTAATTTAATGTTTTGAAAAGAACGAACCTCAAAAGGCTTTGTGTAAACTTTTGGGTGATAACCTCTTGAAAAAAAGGAAATTGACTTCCTGAATAAAATAATTTTAAATTTTCTTCTTAAAAAGGGGGGAGTCTGGGCTGGAGAGATGGCTCAGTCATTAAGAGCACTGAGTACTCTTTCTAGAGGTCCTGAGTTCAAAATCCAGCAACCACATGGTGGCTCACAACTATCTGATGAGATCTGATGCCCTCATCTAGTGGGTCTGAAAACAGCTACAGTGTACTTATATAAAATAAACAAATAAATCTTTTTTAAAAAATTATATTCGGACACTTTACTGAAGTTGTTTATCAGCTGGGGAAGTTCTCTGGCAGAATTTTTGGGGTCACTTATGTATATTAGCTTATCATTTGTGCACAGGGATACCTTTAATTTTTCTTTGACAATTTGTATCCTCTTGATCTTTTTTTGTTGTCTTATTGTTCTAGCTGGCACTTTGAGTACTACATTGAATAGATACAGGGAGAGTGGGAATCCTTGTTTTGTACCCAATTTTAGGGGGATTGTTTCAAGTATCTCTCTACTTATTTTGATATTGGCTGTTGGTTTGCAGTAAATTGCTTTTATTATGTTTAGGTATAGGCCCAAAATTCCTAATCTCTCCAATACTTTTAACATGAAGGGGTGTTGCATTTAGTCAAATGTTTTTCTGCATCTAAAGAGATGATCATGTGATTTTTTTTCTTTGAGTTTGTTTAAACAGAGGATTACATTAATGGATTTTTGTATATTGAACCAACCTTGCATCCCTGGGATGAAGCCTATTTGATCATGGTGAAAGATGGTTTTGATGTGTTCTTGGATTTGGTTTGCAAAAATTTATTGAGTATTTTTGCATTGATATTGATAAGTGAGATTGGTCTGAAGTCAAATAAATCAGTAGCCTTCCTTTATACAAATGATAAACAGGCTGAGAAAGAAATTAGGGAAACAACTCCCTTCACAATAGCCACAGAAAATATAAAATATGTGAAAGATCTGTATGATAAGAACTTAAGTCCCTCAAGAAAGAAATTGAAGAAGATCTCAGAAATGGAGAGATCTTCCATGCTCATGGATTGGCAGAATTAATGTAGTAAAAATTGGCCATCCTACTGAAGGCAACCTACAGATTCAATAAAATCTCCATAAACATACCAACACAATTCTTCAAAGACATGGAAAGAGCAATTCTCAAATTCATTTGGAAAGCCAAAAAAAAAAATGCAGAATAGTGAGAACAATTCTTAATAATAAAAGAACAACTAGGGGAATCACAGTTCCTGACCTCTAGCTCTACTACAGAACAAGAGTGATAAAATCTGCATGGTATTAGTACAGAGACAGAAAGGCTGATCAATGGACTAGAATCGAAGACCCATAAATAAAACCACACACTTATACACACTTGATCTTTGACAAAGAAGCCATAAGTATACAATGGAAAAACGAAAGCATCTTCAATAAATGGTGCTGGTCAAACTGGTGGTCTATATGTAGAAATATCAAAATAGACCCATATTTGTCACCATGCACAAAGCTCAGGTCCACATGGATCAAAACCTTAACATAAAGCCAGATACTTGGAATCTGATAGAAGAGAAAGTGGAAAAGAACATTGAACTCATTGTCACAAGGTGAAATTTCCTAAACAGAACTCCAAAGGGTTATGCTCTAAGATCAAAAATTGATAAATGGAACCTCATGAAACTGGGAAGCTTCTATAAGGCAAAGGACAAAGTCAATAACACAATATCAGCCTCCTACAGATTGGGAAAAAAATCTTCACTAACCCCACATCCAATAGAGGGCTAATATCCAAAATATATAAAGAACTCAAGAAGCTAACCACCATTAAAAAAAGAAAACCACAATCAAAAATGGGATATAGAACTAAACAGAGAAGTCACAACAGAGGAATCTTGAATGGCTGAGAAGCATCTAAAGAAATGTTCAAAGTCCTTAGTGAACAGAGAAATGCAAATAAAAACGACCCTGAGATTCCACCTTACACCAGTCAAAAATGGTTAAGATCACAAATACAGGTGACAGCACATGATAGCTAGGATGTAAAGAAAGGGGAATACTCTGCCATTGCTGGTGGGATTGCAAACTGGTACAACCAATCAATTTGGAGGTTCCTCAGAAAACTGGAAATAGACCTACCTGAAGGTGCAGAAATACCTCTCCTGGGAATATACTCAAAAGATGCCCCACCATGCTACAGGGGTACATGTTCCTCTCTGTTCATAGCGACTTATTTGTGACAACCAAAACCTGGAAACAAGCCAGATGTTCCACAACAGAAGAATGGATACAGAAAATATGGTTCATTTACACAATGGTATGCTACCCAGCTATTAAGAATGAGGACAGGTTGGGGATTTGGCTCAGTGGTAGAGCGCTTGCCTAGGAAGCGCAAGGTCCTGGGTTCGGTCCCCAGCCCCGAAAAAAAAAAAAAAAGAATGAGGACATCCTGAGTTTTACAGATAAATGGATGGAACTAGAAAATATCATCCTGAGTGAGGTAATTAAGATCCAAAAAGTTATGCATGGTATGTTCTCACTAATAAGTGGGCATTAGCCAAAAAAAAGTACAGAATACCCAAGATACAGTCCACAGAAGTGAAAAAGGTCAGCAAGCTGAAGGACCCAAGTGAGGGATGCCTCTGTCCCACTTGGGAGGGAGAAGAAAGCAACCACAAAAAGGGAGAGACAGGGGAGGGGAAGCAGATAGGGTTGTGCAAAGAGGAGAACATGATCTAATATTGGGTGAGAGAAAAAGACAGAAGACCTGAGGGCCAGGAAAAAAAAATTGAAACAGGCAACCTCAGGAGAAAAGAAGTTGGGAGGATGCTCTAGAATGTACCAGAGACCTTGGAAGTGAGAGACTCTCAGGACAAAGTAGAAACTCTAGATGAAATGCCCTACAGCAAGGAATGGGAATTTATTGAACCTGCCTCCAGCAGAAAGACAGGGCAGCCAGGGATGGGGTTGCTATCCCACACTCAAAATTCTGACCCATAATTCTTTCTGTCTGAAAGAAATGCAGGGATAGAAATGGAGAAGAGCCTGAGGAAAAGAAGGTCCAACCATAGACCCAAAGTGGGATCCAGCTCAAAGGGAGGCTCTCAGACCTGACACCATTACTGAGTCTATGGGGCATTCACAAAATGAGACCTACCATGGCTGCCCTCAAAAAGACCCAACAATCAGCTGAAAGAGTCAGATGCAGATATGTGCACCCAACCAGTGAACAGAAGCTGCTGACCTCTCTAGTTGAATTAGGAAAAGGCTGGAGGAAGCAGAGGAGGGCAACCCTGTAGGAGGACCAAAAGTCTCAATTAACCTGGACCCGGGATATCTCTCAGACCCTGGATCACCAACGAGGCAGCTACACCAGCTGAGATGAGGCCTCCAACACATACAGCAAAGGACTCCCAGGTCTGGGTTCAGTCAGAGAAAATACACCTAATCCTCAAGAGACTGGAGGACCCTGGAAGTTTAGAATTATGGTGGGGTTGATGGGGTGGGGACATCCTTATGGAGAGAGGGGAGGGGATGCAGAGAGGAGGTATAGGGTGTGGAACAGTCAGGGGGTGGACTAGGAGTGGAATAAAATTTGGAGTATAAAAATTAATAAATTAATTTAATTTTTTTAAAAAGGAGGGGAGTCTAACAATTTAGGGAGAAAGATAGGTTTCCCATAAGCATTCCACAATTTCTCTGAAATATAACCAGAAAAATTTGAGTGAGTTGGAACATAAAGTAAACATTAGATTCAATTAGTTTACAAACAATAACATTAAGCTTAATGTGTGTGTGTGTGCACGCAATATATATATGTGTGTGTGTGTGTGTGTGTGTGTGTGTGTGTGCATTTCTCACCAAGATCATATATGAAGTATTCCCAACAAAGCAGATTACAAAAATAACATTAAGTTTAATGAGTGTGTGTGTGTGCGTGTGTATCTGTGTGTGTGTATCTGTGTGTGTGTATCTGTGTGTGTGTTTGTGTGTGTGTGAGAGAGAGAGAGAATGTATGTGTTTGTGTGTGTGTGTCATGTATATATGTGTACATTTCTCATCAACATCCTATTTGAAGTATTCCCAACAAAGTATATATTAGAGTATTTTAACCTATAATTTGAGGACTTGGAATACAAAGAAGGAAGACATCTCAGGAGTTTAAGGCCATCCTTATTTACACACTTAATATTTTGAGTCAGCCTGGATTACATGAGACCCTATTTCAAAACAAATCATACCTTTCCACTTTTTAAAATTGGATAGTTGATGTATTTACATTTCAAATGTTATCCTTTTCCCCAGTTTCCCCCTCTCCCCCTGCATCTATGAGGATGCTCTGCCTCCCACCCACCTACTCCACCCTGGTATTCACCTATACTTGGGAAATGAGCCTTCCCAGGAACAAGGGCTTCTCCTCATATTGATGCCAGACAATGCCATCCTCTGCTACATATGTGACTGGAGCCGTGGGGTCTCTCCATGTGTACTCTGGTTGATGGATTAGTCCCTGGAAGGTCTAAGGAGCAGGGGGCGAGGGGAGGGCACTGGTTGGTTGATGTTGTTCTTCCTATGGGGTGCAAACCCTTTCAGCTCTTTCAGTCCTTTCTCTAATTCCTCCATTGGAGTCTCTGTGCTAAGTCTGATGGTTGGCTGCAAGCATCTTCATCTCTGTTAGTAAGGCTCTGTCAAAGCCTCTTAGAGGACAGCTATATCAGGCTCCTGTCAGCAAGTACTTCTTGGCGTCAGCAATAGTGACTGGGTTTGGTGTGCATATGGGATGGATCCTCAGGTGGGGCCTTTCCTTCAGTCTCTGCTCCACTGTTTGTCCCTGTATTTCCTTCCATGAGTATTTTGTTTTACCTTCTAAGAAGGACTGTACCCAGGTTCTTATCATGACTCCAACAAGGTGCCTTGAGTTGTTTACAAGTGATCATTAAATTACAACTGATTTCCTGAGATTGAGACTAGATTTGACTTCTAACAGTATCATATAAATTTCATGATGCAAGTTTGGTTTGAGTTTTTGTTCTCTTTTACTTAGTACATTTCTCTGGTTATTATATTCTATTCCTATATGAGTCATTTACTACTCTTTTCTGCTGATCTATGCTCCATTAGACATAGATAGCTTACTTTCTGTATTCATACACTAACTGACAGACAAGGTTTGTCCCTTTGGTCTCCTTAAGATAATGATTTTATAAGCACTAACAAGTACCCATTTATATGGACAGAGGTTTTAAGTAAATACTTAAGACTGAAGACGTTTGGTTAGTCATATATTACCCATGACTCATAATTTTAAATTCTCTACAGTTTGAGTCAGATAGCTTTGATTGCATGGTCAGAGATCAATTCTCCTGAATAATTGTAGCTAGAGGGACTGCCAGTATATTTTATAAAATTAGTATGATATTTATTTTATTCCAGCCTGACTCTATAAATAGACCCTCAGTGGGAAAGCTGAAACTCTTAAGATTTGTATGCAAGTTCAAAGTAGTGAGAACAAAGTACTTAACTTGTCTGAGACTCATGTGGACAAAGCATAATGATTAAGCTCATGCCATTGACACAACGTCTGTCATGGGAAACGTTTATTCTTATTTATGGAACTGATGTTTCTACAAGTCCATTGAGATTACATATTTACCTCTAACAAGCAGCATCTCTCCACTCTTAGATCCCAATCACGAAATTTCCTTTCCACCAAGAAATGCTTCCACAATGCTGAATCTTTTCTATCTGTCCATCATCTAAATCTAGGTCTGAGAAATGAACTTTGCAGTGATATTTTAGATCTCAGAAATCTTGAAGGTAAATGAAATGCTAAAGGGAGCCCAATAGCAAAGATGATGAGGACAACGTGCAATGACTTTCTATATGAGGCAGAAACATGCACAACGCATGAAGAAAAGGAAACTAAAAATATCTGTGTTGTTATAAAAGAAAGCAGTGCCAAAGCAATTTTTCTGTGCTTCGTTCCCATCTGTGTGGCTCCTTCCCTTAAACAGCCAACGTCGATGAATCTGATTTGCTCTCCTGCTAGAAAAGTTGTGGCTTAGCTAGGAACTATGCGGCAATGTCTATTAAAGACAGCTTTACGTAAATACTGTATGGATCTCAGTTTCACAATATGCTTTGCATGTGTGACTTTTGTACACACACCCTGTCTTCCTAACTTCAGGTAACGTGTGAGTTCCTGAAAAATACCTGGAGATTGTTTGTTTCCATATATATATATATATATATATATATATATATATATATATATATATATATATATGATCTTCATGTTCTCCATATATATATATATACACACATATATATATATTCTAAGATGTGTGAGTATATATGACTATATATAAATATATATAGTCAAAGAAGAAATATATATACTATGGTTATTGACCATTGAATAAGAGATAAGAGGCTAAAATGACTTGATTTTCCCCCCAGTGTTATTAGGTACTTCTCATGAGGAGGAGCTAAACATCATGTTCAGATAACCTTTCTGTCAGACTAGGTTTTAACCAGCTGACCAGTCTTGTTGTAAACATTTGCCCTGGCTAGATTTTCCTATTCTGGATGATTGTCTGCCTGGCAACAAGATGACAGAAGCAAAAAGCCAAAATATCCTTATGTGGGCATAGCTGCCTCTCATGGCAGAGCCAAGTTGGATCCTATCCATTGGCAGGGATGTCCCACAGGCAGCCAATTTTAGTTCAGTCTCTTTTAAACTATGGATTGCAAACAAACAGTAGGATTTTCCACAGTGGAAGGGAGACTAGTGAGAAGAAGAGACGGAGTAACTAAAGCTAGCCACTAGTTTATGAGAAGAATGGGGCGGGGGGTTGACACACAGCTAGAAACTCCAGCTACTCTTGAATACAATAGATGGTGCTTTAAGAGCACAGACTTATTGTAGTAGTTTCTTCCTTTTTCTTTCCTATTCTCTGAATGTTCACATACTCCCTTTTCTTGGACTTTCACATGAAGCAAAAGGTCAAAACTAGAGAAGTTCAATGGGCCCATGCTGACCTGGAAGTAAGTGATAGATGAACACTAACTGGTTTTCAGGTGATTCACGTCTTCGTGAATTTTACAAATAGTTTTTCTAGACTACCTTGCCTAAACATCATTGGTTTGATACAATAACACCTAAGAAAGTTAGAGCCACATTCCTATATGAATCCTACCTTCTAGACTGAAGCTCAATAGCAACATGAATGTGTCTCCTGTAAGCAGTGTCAAAACTCCAAGAATTTGTCCACGTGGTCAATGGAGGACAGAGAGGCTTCTTTCCCACCTGACTGTGGGATTAAGGCAAAATCCTTGAATCCAGGGGCTCCTGGCTTCACCTTAGACAAACAGGAATGATAACAATACTTATCAATGATACAAGGCTTACATAGAATAAGAGCTACTAACTTACAATACTCAATGCAAAAGCTATTAATGTTGGTTATATTATTAATTATTAGTATATTATCAAAGGGAATATTAAATTACTGACAATTGAATCACAATAGCATTGTGAGCCAAAGAATTTGACTTAGTACTTGCACAGTGAATTAGGGTTCCTTTCTTTTTACATCTTCTTCAATGCTTGTGAGGTTTCTTGATCAGAAACACACACACTTGATCAGCCAGAGTTGTTTCTCAAAGTAGTTTTAATTTGCATTGCGCCATGACTAATGATACTGAGAACCTTTAAAAATTATTATTAGCATTTTGTGTTTTTTAATATGAAAACTGTCTCTTCAATTAATTTGCCCATTTGTTGACTGGCAGCTTTGTTTCCATAGTACTAAAATTTCTGTAAATGTTTATAAATTGTAGGTCAGCCTTTTTCAAAAGTATAACTAACAAGCATTCTCTCCTTTTGGGATTACTCTTTGTTCTGATTACATTTTTCTTTGCTGTGCAGAAACTTTTTCCATGTAGTCACATCTGCTAATACTGGGGCATAACTCCTGTGCTATCTAGAAAGTTCTTGCCTACCCTATGGTCTTGAAGAGTACTCTTCATATTTTCTTTTAGAAATTTCATTATGTGTGGACTTAAACAAAGATTATCAATCCATTTCTATACAGGTTTTAGAAATCACTTTGGAGTTTCCTTAAAATATAGAAAATTGTACTACCATTAGCCCAGCTATTCCATTCCAGGGAATATAGCCAGAGAACTCATAAGGATGTTTATATTCCATAGAGATATTCACTATAGCAAGAAAATGAAGCCACATAGTTTTTGTCCAAAAGATAAGAAGTCAGTGAAAAATCTTATACACACACATATATATATATGAATATTATTCTGCTCTAAAGAAAATTAAAATCACAAAATTTCCAGAAATATGGATGTGCCTAGAATGTGTAAGTCCTGTCACTTAATTTAAAAAAGAAAGCATCTTCATTTCTACACACACACACACACACACACACACGTATATATATATATATACATACATACACACACATATATATATACATATGTATACATATATATATCCTACGATGTATATGTTTATCTGTGTTATAGTGTATAAAAAAGTATATAGGATAACCCACAGATGATGAGAAAGTGTTAGCTGTAGGTAATAGTCACTTGAGTCATAAAATAATGTACTCTAATATGATGTGGCTTTTTAATTCTTTGGTGTTGCATAAGTTCATAAAGATACATTCAATAGTGAAAGTGGAAAGTCCAATATGAGGTTCCACAGCTTCAGAAAGTCTATTCTAAATGTTTACACTAGGTCTCCGTTTAGTTTCTTTTTCCATGACCTATTAGTGAGAGTGGTGTTTCCCACTATTGTTGTGTGAGGTGCAATGTGTACTTTGAGCTTTAGTCACGCTTCTTTTATGAATGTGCTCCTTGCATTAGGGGCATACATGTTCAGAATTGAGACTTCATGTTGTTAGATTTTTTTTTCCTTGATGAATATGAAGTGTCTTTCTCCATCTCATTTAATAACTTTTGGCTGAAAGTCTATTTTATTGGATATTTTATTTTTTGGGACCATTTGTTTGGAAACCTTTTCTTGAGCCCCCTTTTTAAAAATCATTTTGCATGTCAAATTATATCCCCCTTCCATGTTACCTCTCCACAACTCTCCCATCCCATCCCCCTTTTTGCCTTCCCCTTTGCCTATATAAGGGAGCTCCTCCACACACTCACCCACTCCCTCCTCACCACTCTAGCATCCCCCTATGCTGGAGCATCAAACCTCCACAGACTCAAGGGCATCCCCTCGCATTGATGCCAGATAAGGTGATCCTCGGCTACATATGCAGCTGAAGCCATGGGTCCCTCCATGTGTACTCTTTGGTTGGTGGTTTAGTCACTAGAAGTTCTGTGGCATCCAGTTCATTGATATTGTTCTTCCTATGGGGTTGCAAGCCCCTTCAGCTCCTTCAGTCCTTCCCCCTGCTCTTCCATTGACTTCCCCAGGCTCTAAGGGAGTGCCTGCCTTTGTCTCTGAGGTATGTTTCTGAAATATATAAACCTTGAGTCTGCTGTTCATATATTATGTTTTTATTTAAAATTTTTCATAACAAAGATTTAATAAATCTTAAAAGTACTCAGGCCAGGCATAGTAATAGAGTCAGAAGTCAGAAGTCAGAAGGAGACCAATCTTTTTGAGTTCAAGCCCAATCTCATCTACAGCATAACTTCCAGGCAAGCCAGAGCTCTTGAAACGGTGTTTCAGAAAAAGAAGGAAATACAAACTTTAATGTACTTAGTATTTTCAGTCACATTACAGCAAGTAACCACATTTGAACTATCCCTAATATTTTATATGATATGAATTAACAAAAAGCCAACTAGCCTGTCAGAATCATTTTTTAAATACTTGTATTTAATTTATTGCAGAATAAATTACATGCAGCTAGAAATGAAAATATACTTTTTATTTTGGACTCAGTTGTTTAGATTGCAAAGTAAAATAACTTGTTATAGATGGCCCTTGCCCAGTAGCTGTGCCATTCTTCAAAAATCCTACACACAGAGGCTGGTGATCACTATAGTTAGTCGATGTCTAAACAGGTGGGGAACCCTGCCTATACAACTCTGCTAGGCAAGTAGCATTGCTATCCTGATTTTTCCCAGGAAATTGGAAAAAGCATTGATGATATTTTATAAGACAAATGGACATGAGATAGACACTGCTGGTACATCTATTAAGCACTGGGTTCTAATGCATGACACCAGCTTAAAACCCAATGAATTATCCCACGTTTAGCTGAGGAAGGGGGAGATGCATTATACCTGGTTGCAGGCTAATACTTTAGCAATTCAGTGAGTTTAAGTCAATTAAAAAATCCAGCAATTTCATCTGTTACAAACAGAAAGATGACATACAAGATGTTAAGCTGTTCAAATGATTCATCGCAGAATGGCAAGATATATATCCATTAAAATCAAATAGTCATTTCGATGTGATGTTGGCCAACAGAGATAAATAGCATCCCTCTGAAGCAAATGTAAAATTATTTCTCTCTTCAGATTTTTGGACCCTATAATGTTTCCAACCAGAATTACTTCTTGCTTACTTGGGGAATTTTGACTCCCTACCTTCATTTAGAAATTCTGAGTTAGTCCATCAAAATCATTTTCTTCTTCAACTGAAAGGAATATGTATTAGGCATTAAACTATGCACATTTCTATAGTTGGCTTTCTGATGGTCTCATTCATATTCATAAGTTGATCATATGAGATGAGTTGAATGAGAATGACTGAATATGTGCAATGGGGAGGCTACTCTCATTTAGAATTACATCATCAATACAAGTACTTGTTTCAAAATTAATGGACTATGATTAAAAGTCTAATTACTGATATGCAGAGCAATATAAGATTTACCTTTCTTCCCTGATTGTTTTCTCATCAGCACTCTCATCAACAAAAGCTGTAAGAGGCAACTTCAATACTTAAAATGTTAGAAATGACACTTAAAAAATGACACTTTTGAAGTTACATTATTTGAAAAAAAGTAGATAATTTGTGATTCTTGGTCTTTTAAAAGAAAAACACATAGAATGATAAAGACTTTAACATGTCCAGTACTTGTATTGTATAATACTATACATATCTTTAGAACTTCTGTAGTTACCTTTGCAAGGAACAATATATTATTATGTTTGAAAAAATTGTAGAATACTTAAGGGAATACAACTTCTCTATTAAATAATCCATCATCAATAGAATCTTAGTTTCTCCATTATGAAATCTGAATTAAACTATGTGGGCTGATATTGGGGATTTCAATGTAAAATATTACCTAACTTTAAAAAACAGCACAAAAGTAAACTTCAATTTTCCCTTCCAAGTTAGTATCAATGACAATACTCTATCCCAGGTGTTCTCTTTAAAATTTTTATCAATGTTCAAAATTGTGTATCTGCACTGATTATCATTTATGATCAAGATCATAGTAGTAAAAGATGCCTACACCAAGATTTCAGAACAGGTATACTTAACCCTCAAAGCCTTTGTCCCTTAAAATGATTTTACATATGTGGGTTTTGTCTCTAGTCATGTTTTGCTCTCTTGATGATAAGAAAAATAATAACAGGTAAACTAGTAAAACCTAAAGCTTAAATGATATAAGATTCTGAAAACACACACACACACACACACACAGACACATACACACACACATATATACACATACACACACACACACATATATACGCATACACACACAAACATACAGAGAGAGAGAGAGAGAGAGAGAGAGAGAGAGAGGGAGGCAGGGAGGGAGGGAGGGAGGGGAGGGAGGAGGAGGGAGAGAGAGAGAGAGAGAGAGAGAGAGAGAGCATAACAGCTTCCTAATCTACACAGAATGACATTTTAATATCCAACATTAGTATAGCCAATGTGCTACTTGGCATGGTCTTTGGTATTGCCCTTACTACTATGCCTCCCTTTTTTTGCTTGTTTATTTGTTTTGTTTTGTTTTGTTTTTCATCTTTATTAACTTGAGTATTTCTTATTTACATTTCGATTGTTTTTCCCTTTCCCGGTTTCCGGGCCAATATCCACCTAACCCGTCCCCCTCCCCTCCTATATGGGTGTTTCCCTCCCCATTCTCCCCCCACTACCGCCCTCCCCACAACAATCACGTTCACTGGGGGTTCAGTCTTGGCAGGACCAAGGGTTTCCCCTTCCACTGATGCTCTTACTAGGCTATTCATTGCTACCTATGCAGTTGGAGCCTAGGGTCAGTCCATGTATAGTCTTTAGGTAGTGGCTTAGTCCCTGGAAGCTCTGGTTGGTTGGCATTGTTGGTCATATGGGGTCTCGAGCCCCTTCAAGCTCTTCCAGTCCTTTCTTTGATTCCTTCAACTGTGCTCCTGTACTCAGTTCAGTGGTTTGCTGCTGGCATTCGCCTATGGATTTGCTTTATTCTGGCTGTGTGTCTCAGGAGAGATCTACATCCAGTTCCTGTCGGCCTGCACTTCTTTGCTTCATCCATCTTGTCTAGTTTGGTGGCTGTATATGTATGGGCCACATGTGGGGCAGGCTGTGAATGGGCGTTCCTTCTACCTCTGTTCTAAACTTTGCCTCCCTATTCCCTGCCAAGGGTAAGAGGCAGCCTCTGCTGTGCCAGGTTCATCCCTAGATATCCAATGATTCTCCTTTCTGATGTCCTTTCTAGCAGATTAATTTTCCCACATTCCTTGTGGCTGCATTATGGTTCATACCCCAGTTTTGGTGCCACCTTCCCCCTGAAAATATATCTGACTTTCAAAACTGAAATAAGCTGCCTGTAACTCTCTTGTCACCCCATGGTTTCTAAGCATTGTTTCTAATGAAAGCAATTTTCTTTTTCCTGAAGATTGTTTGCTGTGTTTGCAGCCACCAATACATGCAACTTCTTAACCATATTATTTAATGCATGATTTCATTCACCAGACTACAAACACTATATTCTCACTTTAAGAATGATTAAACGAGCGCTCACTTCGGTAGCACACATACTAAAATCGGAACGATACAGAGAAGATTAGCATGGCCGCTGCACAAGAATGACACGCAAATTCGTGAAGCATTCCATATTTTTGAAAATATCATCCTGAGTGAGGTAACCCAATCACAGAAAAACACACATGGCATGCACTCATTGATAAGTGGCTATTAGCCCAAATGCTTGAATTCCCCTAGATGCACAGAACACATGAAAGTCAAGACGGATGATCAAAATGTGAATGCTTCATTCCTTCTTTAAAAGGGGAACAAGAATACCCTTGACAGGGAAGAGAGAGGCAAAGTTTAGAACAGAGGCAGAAGGAACGCCCATTCAGAGTCTGCCCCACATGTGGCCCATACATACAGCCACCCAATTAGACAAGATGGATGAAGCAAAGAAGTGCAGGCCGACAGGAACCGGATGTAGATCTCTCCTGAGACACACAGCCAGAATATAGCAAATACAGAGGCGAATGCCAGCAGCAAAACACTGAACTGAGAATGGGAGCCCAGTTGAAGGAATCAGAGAAAGGACTGCAAGAGCTTGAAGGAGCTCGAGACCCCTTATGAACAACAATGCCAAGCAACAAGAGCTTCCAGGACCAAGCCACTACCTAAAGACTATACATGGACTGACCTGACCTGGGGTAGCAATGAATCCAGTAAGAGCAAAGTGGAAGGGGGCCCTTGGTCCTGCAAGACTGAACCTCAGTGAACATGATTGTTGGGGGAGGGCGGTACTGGGGGAGGATGGGGAGGAGAACACCCATAGAAGGGAGGGGGAAGGGTTGAGGGATGTTTGAAACCGGAAAAGGAAAAAAATCAAATGTAACAAAATACCAAAAAAAAAGATAAAAAATTTAAAAAAGAAATGTAAGTAAACAAAATATCCAATAAAAACGAATTTTGGCTTTTGATTAAAAAAAAAAAGAATGATAAAATGAATCAGACCTGAAGAGAACCATTGTATCTGGGACTTTCAGACTGATAACCTTATGGGGGAATGAATTTATAAATGTTGATAGTGATTTTTAGGTTAATCATCTAATTTATAGGCATGCACCTCTACACCAGAACCCAAATGTAAAAGAAAAAGTCTGCTAAAATTAAGAGATCTACCTAATAGGCTACAGTTTTGCACTTTGGTGTTTAATTTCAAAGAAAGTGAAGTTATCTATTTTAATATTGTTTCATAGGTTTGGAAGAGAAGAGCAGAACCGAAGATATCAAATATCTTCAGTGTGCCCCAGCTTCTGGCCTAAGAAGGAGTTTTACATTAACTACTGAGCATGGCGGAAGTTTACCTTTTCTTAGAAAAAGTGAAGTCCTGATAGAAGGTGGCCATCTGTTCTTCAGATTGCTAGAGCCAGAACAAAAGGGAAAGAGTAAAATGTAATACAGAAGGTTTATATTAGATCTGAGAAAGGATGCCTACACAAGGAAGTATGTTCTTACACAGCAAGACAAACTTCATGAACTAACTTGGAACTTTCAATGTGCAAAATTTTAGAGTTAATTCAAATTTGTATCCCAAAATGTTTAAGTGGAATTTTTGTTAAGAATTCAGAGAAGTGAAGCTTTTTTAAATTCTTGGTCATTGTATTAATTTAATATATTAAAGATATTCCATAGAACTTATGTATTAAAAATCCAGAGTGGCATTGTAGGATATGTGTCATGCATGGATTTATTTGAACACATGACAGCAAAGACTAGAGACAAAAGTTAAACCAACTTTAGCCTCTAAATTGTTTTATCTTTTTATGGACATCGAACAGAAACAGTACAATGCTTATCACAGAGTTGTCTGATTTGAGAAAGTCTTGTGGTCTGCAAGGAAAATACTATCAAAAATACAAAATAAAGGGGAACACAGCCAACTTCGTTTTCTCTCAAAAGGCTCCCTTTCATAGAACAGTTTTTTAAAGTGTAATGGTCCAAACTTCTGAAGTGTTTGTGGTCCAAATTTTTCTTCTCTTCTACCAAGTTCTCCTCAAACAGTTCAGTTCCATCCAAGACAGCGCCCAGCAGAGTGGTTGGCACGTTTTTCAGACTACACTCAAAAAAGAGTCTGTGCGTTTTCCTTTTCTAGCTCTGGGAGCTCTTCTGCCTTTTAAGGCCTTACTTTTCAAAGGATTTTTAGGATATTGATAGGGTCGTAGTTCATCCTATCTCATGACAATCTTTGACCAAGTAAAGCCAGTCTTTACATCATAAATGTTTTAAATTGTGCATATACTAAATGTAAGCCTTTTTCATTATATATTATAAATTATACACTATCCTAGCATTCACATTATATTGACTACGAAAACCCATCTATGATTCAAACATAAATGTTCATGTATTCTGCACACACAGTTGTATATAATGTTGTCTTATATTGATAGATTTGGGGGCTTCTACAACAATGTTCTGTGGACAATAAGAAACTAGAAGAATTGCTTCACATTTATGTACAACTTACGACTGAAGGTAGAATAATGTCTACAATGCATTATGAAGGATGTTATCTAGAAGTTCAGAGCTGTGGAAGTGTACTAAGGAGAAAAATCAGTCCCAGTGTACACTGTAGGCAAGCCTACAAACAGTTCACTCTCAATACAAAAAATGTAAAGACTATGCTTTTGGACTATGCTTTATTTTTATTATTTTTTCAACTTTCTATACTTTCTCAAACTCTTTTTTATGTAAATAGTAGTTAAAAGCCAATAAGTTATTAAAATGGACTGGGAAATTTAGTGTACTAATAGTGAATCAGAAAATAGTGTCATGTGCCCAAAAGCCTAAAAATAAAGATGATTAGGAAAGCAAGGGATATAGTAAATAAGGATGTATCCTATTTATCCTATATATCAATATATGCACAAATATACATAGACATAGACAGACATAGACATTATACATATACATATACATATGTATGTATATGTGTATATATATATATATATATACACACACACAAAGAGGGAGAATGTTGCACTTAAATATAATGATTGAAGTAAAGTTTCAATAAGTATCTTTTCTCAACTAAATATTTGTAAATTGAACTTTATGTTTACATCGGTTTTTGAATCTTTGATGTTAGAATTTTGCACACCTATACTTATGTGGGTACAGCTTTAATACCTTTTTTACCATACCATAATATCATATGGGCTGGATCCCCAGGTGGAGCAGGCTCTGAATGGCCATTTCTTCAGTCTCTGATCCAAACTTTGTTTCCATATCTCCTCCTATGAATATTTTTCTATATTCTAGAAAGACTAAAGCATCCACACTTTGGCCATCATTCTTTTTGAGCTTCATGTGGTCTGTGGATTATATCTTGGATAATATGAGCTTTTGGGCTAAAATCCACTTATCAATGAGCGTATATCAATTTGTATTTTCTGTGATTGGATTACCTCACTTAGGATGATATTTTCTAGTTCCAACTATTTTCCTACGAACTTCATGAAATTATTGTTTTTAATAGCTGAGTAGTATTCCATTGTATAGATGAACCACATTTTCTGTATCCATTCCTCTACTGAAAGGCATCAGAGTTAGTTCCTCCTTCTGGCTATTATAAAAGGCTGCTATGAAAAAGTGGAGGATGTGTCCTTGTTTTATGTTGGAGAATATTTTGCATATATGCCTAGAAGTGGTGTAGCTGGCTCCTTAGGTAGTACTATGTCCAATTTTCTGAGGAACCTCCAGGCTGATTTCCAGAGTGATTGTACCAGTCTGCAATCCCACCAACAGTGGAGGAGTGTTCCTATTTTTCCACATCCTTGCCAGCATCTGTTGTCACCTAAGTTTTTGATTTTAGCCATTCTGACTGGTGTGAGGTGGAATCTCAGGGTTGTTTTGATTTGCATTTCCTTCATGACTAAGGATGTTGAATATTTCTTTAGATATTTTTCAGCCATTCGATATTACTCAGCTGAGAATTCTTTGTTTAGCTCTGTACATCTTTTTAAATATGTTTATTTTATTGTTTGGAGTCTAATTCCTTGAATTCTTTGTATATATTAAATATTAACCCTCTATCGGATGTCAGATTGGTAAAGATATGCTCCCAATCCTTTGGTTGCTGTTTTGTCCTAATGGCAGTGTCCTTTGCTTTGCAGAAGTTTTATGATTTTATGAGGTCCTATTTGTCGATTTTTGATCTTAGAACATAAGCCATTGGTGTTCTGTTCAGGAAATTTTGCCCAGTACCCACGTGTTCGAGGCTCTTCTCCACTTTTTCTTTTATTAGTTTGAGTGTACCTGGTTTTATGTGAAGGTCCTTGATCCACTTGGACTTGAGTTTTATACGGGGTGATAAGAATAGATTGATTTTCCCCCAATGGAGGAGTTAGAGAAAGGACTGAAGGAGCAGAAAGAGTTTGCAACCCCATAAGAAGAACAAAAATATCAACCAAGACCCCCCTGAGCTCCCAGGGACTAAACCACCAACCAAAGAATATGCATGGAGTGCCCCTTAGCTCTGGCCACATTTGTAGCATAGGATTGTCTTTTTGGGCATCAATGGGAGGAGTGGCCTTGGCTGGATGCTTCAGTGTAGGGAAATGTCAGGGCAGAGAATTGGGAGGAGGAAGTTGGTGGGTGGGTGGGAGAGTACCCACATAGAAGCAGGGGGAGTGGAGGTAGGATAGGGAGTTTCTAGAGGGGAAACCGTGAAAAGGGATAACATTTGAAATGCAAGCAAAGAAAATATCCAATAAACAAAGAGAAAAATTTTTTCATATGTAAAATAATGGATATGTAAAACCGTGTCACTGAAATTAAACATTTCGTAAGACCTGGGTTATGACATTTCCACAAAGCTTTTGGCTGTGCTGCTGATCATTTTGTCTACGTTCCTTGCAAACTTTGCCAGTACTCTCTAAACAAAGACGGACCTGGACCTGATAACATGTGATGTGTGCACTGTGTGGAAGATGTTTGAAGACGTGCTTGACATGTGCTGATTCTGGAGCTCATGTTCTGTTCTTGCTTCTCTTCATCTTCAACCATGAAGTTTTTATCACTGCTTCTTTTGCTGGCCCTTGGGTTGCTGAGGCTTCCCATTGTGAAGATCTCCACCATTGGTCACACTATAACGTATTTTCTGTCTGAAAGAAAACACAACAGCTGCTCCATATAAGACATCTGGTACTGATACGAATGCTTCAGCTTAAGAGCAAAGTAAAAATAATTATTTCTACACCATATCAAGATGGATTTCCCTGAGCTCTGATGAGAAGAGTTGGTGGAGACATCCTATTTAGTGCTGAGTTTTAGTGTTCAGTTCACTAGAAAACACCAAACACAAACCAGAAGCTACAGTGCAGTCCACTTGGCAGACGCCACACATGAATCAGTAAGGGACGTTCAACCCAGAAGAAAAGGTGGGGCTCATCAATGTGCCAAATTCCACAGATTGTTCAAGCTGCCCTACCGTGGGTATTGGATGATCTTGGTGTTGTCATTGAGGATGACATAGGAGCCCTCTCATCATACTGAATTTCGTCTAGCAAGAGCGATTTCAGAGAAGGAAGCAAAATAAACAATGGAATGCATAGATGAATACATGACAAACCGAGTGGTAAGCTTGGAACAAAGGCCATCTGACACTGAAACATCAGTGGTTTTGAAAGTCAGCTTGCTGCAAGCTAGGGTCCTTGGAGAAGAAGCAGCCTCAGTTAAGAAAATGTCTCCAGTAATTCCTGCTATAACACATTTTCTCAATTTTTGACCAGCCTATTATATTTGGTACCAATCCTCAGCTAGTAGTAGTCCTGGATTTTACAGGAAATCAGGCCGAGCAAGCCATGTGAAGCATACCAGTAAGCAGCTCTCATACATATCCTCTGTACCAGAACCTGCCTCCAATTTCCAGCTCTGCTTGAGTTCCTGTCCTGACTTTACTCAGTGATGGACACCACTGATCTGCAAGTGTAGGCCAAAGAAACGTTTTCCTCCCAAACTTGTGTTTTGATCAGGATGCTCTGCTGCAGGCAATAGAAATCCTAGCAAATACATAACTCAAATATCATTGATTAAATATGACCTTCACTAAATTAACCCAGAACCAGGAAAAATTGAGTGTAATGAGGAAAATAGTTGAAGATTCTCCAACATATGCATTTGTGGTAAGGATGTGATTAGTTAGTGTGCAATAAACTTGAAGGTAGTGTTTCCTCATGTGGAAGACAAGTACTAAGACTACAAATGCTGAATCCTTGAATAAAATATTGTTTACAAGGAAAGGATTTCTTAAATTTTAAAAGAAAATAAATTAGCGTTATCAAAAAACTGGTTATAGGGATCCAATAAGCTTCTGATAAAACTCTAGAATTTTGCATGTTTACTTTTTTATCCTTTGTTTTGTATTGAATCCTGTCTTGCAATCAGTGTCTCTTACGACTACAACCCTTCCTGTTTTGTTGTGGTTTTTTTGTTTTGTTTTTGGTTATTGTTGTTGTTGCTGCTGTTGTTGTAAACTATGGTCTTCTAGTGAAGTGTTGGAATATATGAACATTCTTTGTTGACCAGGTTGGATTAAAGATCACAGATATCAGTCTCTTTCAGTCAAATAAATAGGAGGATTAATCGTGAAAAAGTGTGGATTGATTTGCATTCTTCTACACACTGACCTCCAGTTGAACCAGCACCATTTGTTGAACATGCTATCTGTTTTCCATTGGATGGTTTTAGTTCCTTTCTCAATGATCAAGTGACCATAGGTGTGTGGGTTCATTTCTGGGTCTTCAATTCAATTCCACCTGCCTGTCTCTGTACCAATACCATGAGATAAATAAAAACACTTCTCAGGTAGGTGATGACTATTAGGCATGTTGTTAGGAATTAATAAGTTTTTATGATCTTACATATAAAGTGACCAGGTAGAGATGGCAAGAAATCAATGGAGAACCTAAGTCCCTAAAGTCAAACTGGACTGTAACATTGAGGGAAAGCTTGGGAAACATGTGGCTAAGGAAGTGCTATTCTAAGATTGCCTTAATACTATTTCTTAAAAAATCAAGAGACAATATTCCTCAAACTCTATGTATATTATTAGCACCAACCCAAAGCCTATAGAAATGCACATTCTTTTTTATCTTATTTAGAAATCTTTATTTTGATCCTAGAACATGGTCTTTCTTAATTTACAATAATTTGCACTTCGCCAAGAATTTTTATTGTGGGATCTCAACTTCAGTTACATTTTTAAAAATTTTTTCCTTTCATTTTTTTTGACATTACAACATGATTAAATCATTTCTCCCTTCACTTTTGTCTCTTCTCCTCTTGACCTCTTTAAATAAATGACCTCTTTTTCATTAATTGTTGTTAAAGAATATATGTATGTATATATATCATTCATATTACCAAATGTAGCCTTCTCATTTTGCCATCCTACTCTTGTTGGACAAGATCATCCTTGGCAGTTAAATCTGCCAAGTGTTCCCAGTGCAGATTCAAGATTGCTCTACTGCTACCAAGTAGAAAGTAGATTGGAAGGGACAGAGAACAAAGCTCTGAGATCCATCATGGACTTAGGAAAGCAGATAGGAAACCAGAGAGTAGAATGCTCAAATCCTATGTGTGCTGTATTAGAGAACCGTGCCTGAGCTAATCCATGTGGGCAGAGAAAAGTGTTTTAAGCTAGTGATAAAAAGGAAAACCAACATTCTTGGTATTTGTAGTCATTGTCATTATTAATAGAAAACAAATATCTATCTCTGGTAGAAGCAGGCAGGTGGATCAGTGGAATAGAATTGAAGACCCAGAAATGAATGCACACACCTATGGTCACTTGATCTTTGACAAGGGAGCTAAAACCAGTCAGTGGGAAAAAAGATAGCATTTTCAACAAATGGTGCTGCTTCAACTGGAGGTCAGCATGTAGAAGAATGAAAATCGATGCATTCTTATTGCCCCATATAAAGTTTAAGTCCAAGTGGACCAAGGACCTCCACATAAAAGCAGATACACTCAGACTTATAGGAGAAAAATTGTAGAAGAGCCTCAATCACATGGACACTGGGCAAAATTTCCTGAAAAGAACCCTAGTGGCTTATGCTCTAAGATTGACAAATGGGACTTCATAAAATTGCAAAACTTCTGTAAGGCAAAGGACACTGTCATTAAAACAAAACAGCAACCAACAAATTAGGAAAAGATCTTTATCAATGCCACATCAATAGAGGATTAATATCAAATACATACAAAGAACTGAAGAAGTTAGACTCCAGACAATAAAATAACCCTATTAAAAAGGATATACAGAGCTAAACAAAGAATTCTCAGTTGAGGAATATCAAATGGCTGAGGAGTACCAAAAAAAAATATTCAACATCCTTAATCATCAAGGAAATGCAAATCAAAAGAACCCTGACATTTTACCTGACACCAGTCAGAATTGCTAAAATCAAAAACTCAGGTGACAGCAGATGCTGGTGAGGATGTGGAGAAAGAGGAACACTCATCCATTGTTGGTGGGATTACAAGCTGGTACGACCACTCTGGGAATCAGTCTGGAAGTTTGTCAGAAAATTGGACACTGTACTCCCTGAGGACCCAGCTATACCACTCCTGGGCATATACCCAAAAGATGCTCCAACATATAACAAGGACACATGCTCGACCATGTTCATAGCAGCCTTATTTACAATAGCCAGAAGCTGAAAAGAGCCCAGATGCCCTTCAACAGAGGAATGGATACAGAAAATTTGGTACATCTACACAATGGAGTACTACTCAGGTATTAAAACAATGACTTCATGAATTCATAACAAATAGATGGAACTAGAAAATATCATCCATCCTGAGTGAGGTAATCACAAAAAAACTACACACACACACACATAATATGCATTCACTGATAAGCAGATATTAGCTCAAAAGCTCTTATTACCCAGATACAATCCACAGACCACATGAACCTCAAGAAGAAGGACAACTAAAGTGAGGATGCTTCAGTCCTTCTTAGAAGGGGGAACAAAAATATTCATAGGAAGAGATATGGAGACAAAGTTTGAATCAGAGACTGAAGGAATGGTCATTCGGAGGCTGCCCCCCCTGGGGATCCAGCCCATATTGACAGAGCCACCAAACCTAGACAATATTGCTGGTATCGAGAAGTGCATGCTGACAGGAGCCTAATATAGCTCTCTCCTGAGAGGCTTTGCCAGATCATGACAAATACAGAGGCAGATGCTCGCAACAACCATTGAACTGAGAATGGGGTCTCCATTGGAGGAGTTAGAAAAAGGACTGAAGGACCCAAAGAGGTTTGCAACCCAATAAGAACAACAATGCAAACAAATCAGAGCTCCCAGAGACTAAACTACCATCCAAAGTGTACACATGAACAGATCCATGGCTTCAGCTGCATATGTAGCAGAGGATGGCCGTGTTGGGTGTCAATGCAAGGAGAAGCCCTTGGTCCTGCCAATGCTCAACCCACCAGTGTAGGGGAATGTCAGGGCAGGGAGACGGGAGGGGGTGGGTGGATGGGTATGGGAACACCCTCATAGAAGAAGGGGGAGGGGATGGAATAAGAAGTTTTTAGACAGGAAACCGGGAAAGGGTTTAACATCGGAAATGTAAAGAAATTAAAAAATATAGAATTAAAAAAACAAATATCTATCTAAATTAAGCTTTAGTTCAATCTATATTATCATGCGAAACTATGAAACTGTACTAACAGCATCAGCGTCTCCTTTCTCCTTTCTGTGGAAAAAATTTTGTAACATCACCATGAGAATAACATACTTTACTACTCCTGTCTCCCTGCCTTACTAAATTCTAACTCTCTTTGGTTTCACACCGTTCTCTTTTAATGGCCTTATTTGTGCATTATTTCATTTTCATTATATGTTGTGCCATTTTGTATCCCCCATGATTATGTTTTCACTGAACAGATGCACAACAGTTTTGCTGCACCAAATTCTATGATCCATAATTAGATGTCAATATGTTTTCTTTATGAACTAAATACATTTTTAGTTACTTGGACATTAATTAAAATCACATGCTTGATTGTTACATCCTTTCAACACATTTTTGAGGAAATATTTTTGGTTTACTTGAATACTTTAAAACATTCAATTTTATAATATACAATTCTTTTTTCCATAATAATGCATAATGTTGTTAATATATAAATATTAATTATAGATCTACACCACAGAACCCATTAACAAGATATAACCATTCACATATGAAAGAAATGCCTTTTGATGAATTAGGGGAAGCTATTTTTTTAATCATTCCTTTAAAAGTATGTTTTGTATTTGGATGCAATTCTAGTAAAAATAAATGAAATGGTTTTTCAAAATAACGGGAATTAATGACCAATGTTTACCTATCAGGACAACAAAAACTTGAAATTCATAAAAATGTATATAGAAATGGGAAACCCTGAATGCTAGGAGGGTCCAGAGCTCAGACTCATCAGTAATATCAGGTAGTACTGAAGTGAAGGAGTTGCATGGACCTCGGTGATCTGTTCATATGGAAAACTAAAAACATGGGGTTTTTAATGAACGGATGGGCATCACAGATCTATCTTTAAGGGGTGACTATTTAAGCTCTTATTTGAGAAACTCCAATTCATTTTCATAAATACAGTCTGAATTTGATCAGATAGAAAGGTAGATAAACATATGTGAACATTGTGTTAGTATGTCTTTGTCCTTCTCTTTCTGTTCCAAGATTTACTTGTTTACATTCTCATAAATCTTGCATGAAGTCTCAGAGGCTATAAACAGCCCTTCACTATATTGTTCGATAAAAGCTGTCAGACCTACAAACACTGGCTCAGATTTTGCCTCAAATGTATGAGGACATAAAGATATAAACTCTGAATTTACAGAAATTTTTTTATACCAAATAACTCCACCTCTAGGAATATCAAAGGTGACAAGGTGATATTTCTCTATCTATACATAGGTATCTTGAACTAATTATACAAAGTAGTCAAAGGAGAGTGGCAGGATCCAATAACTCAGCATTCTTCATGATAAGGTGGCATTTTCAAAATTTTTCAGAATATGCAAGCTACAAAACTGAGCTTATTTAACTCCTAGGGACATTTAATAGTAGAAAATACATAATTAGCAATATATTTCAATGATAGAACAAAATACTTGTCCTGAATGTATTAGAAGGGTCGGCCAGAAATTGTTTTCTGTTGAAAGAGCATTCTTGTTTGAAATGTCCCTTATGTGTGGCCTAGTTTTTGTGTTGGAAGAGCAGAAAGTATCCATGTTAGAAATTGGGCGGGTGGGTCTCACTCTTTACCTCACACTGACAGAATCATGATTTTTCCGTTTGACAAGTCCTCTAGGACCCGAGTCCTGCACAGTGAGATTGAGCAGTCTTTTCCAGAAACTTTTATGCACAAAATAGTGCTCATAAATTATAGACTCAGTCATATGTAACAATACCTTAGATGATTAATAGAGAGGACTAGGTGAAAGAAAATATTAAACCTATATTGTAAAATTCCTTCTTTTTACAACTCCAAATTTAAGTGAATACCTTGTATTTTATCTACTCACCCTGACCAGGATTCAGGTCATGTTTTTATTCCACTTGTGAGAGATACTGCCACTTAAGTTGCTTCTGATGCTTACCAAGGCTCACCTTTCTAAGGGAGCTACTTGCCTTGGTCTCTGTCCCCTGGAAATCTTCCCAAAGAGGAATTGGTTGCCTTTACTAAACCATGTTCGATACAATAAGTTACTAGATTCAAAGGTGATGTTCTCTCCCCTCAATATTAACCAATGCTTTCCATTCGATAGCACACAGCATGTAAGGGCTGAATGATGGAGACAAAGTTCTGCCCAGGGTGTTAGAGTCTAATCGCTATAATCACAGTGCTCGGGACATTAACACAAATTTCTGCCCAGGGTATGGAGTCTAATCGCTATAATCACAGTGCTCAGTACACAAATACACACTTCATCCCAAAATAATGATTCATTTCACTTACTGAAATTAGGAGAAGTTTGTATATCTATGGAGACTGAAAAACAGTCTAATGAAAATAGTTTGGCACAATCATACACATAAAAGCTTAACTTATGACAAAGGTGATTCTTAACATTGATAAAATATAGAAACTACAGTGAAAAGGAGGAGGAGCCACTGGTTACTTGTTTCTTAAAGACAAAAAAACTGGGTTCTTCCTGTCTACTCACTGTAACTTATTGATCCTATGACAACTGACAATTTTATGAAGTAAAGAAAATATTATAAATTTTATGGTAAAATAACTTAATCTACCCACTGCAAAATGTCTAGCAAGGGTAAAGTGTATGCTTGTAGAGATTTGAAATCTCCTAAGGCTTCGGGAGTTGAAATTCCATCACCATTTTGAGTAGTTATCAGGTAGAAATCTAATGGGACTATGGATTAGAGGTAAAGCCTATGGAAAGCAGTGAGAATTAGACAAGGGCTCCTACGAGTAGCTTCACTTTTGAATGAGTTTGTTCTTGTAAGAACACGGAGAGACCAGCTAGATTCCGAAGGAACAAATAAATCTTTTGTTATGCGGTTGTTTGTGCAAGACACATGAATGTTTCCTTTCACTCTAATACCAGAATCATGAAAAAAAATTTCTTTATGAAGTAGCATACTAAAAGGTTTTATTATCTAAATAGAGAATAAGGTGAGATTTAAGATGGAATTATGTTGGAATTCACTATTTCTGAAGGTAAAAGACATGATCTAGAGAAGAAATATATTCCACTTACTACAAAGTTACAAGAGGCAGAATTTTCAAACTACTAATCAACAAGGAATGATGAGTGAAACAAGAGAAAACTTCATCATACGAAGACAAGCAGAGGCAAGAAGACCAAGCAAAGGTTGGTCAACAGTCTTAAGTTGCATGTAGAAACATTCTGGAAATCTACCACAAACCATGATGAAGTAACAGTTTTAAAGCTAAAAGAAAGTTTGTAAATGATTTGCTTATTCAAAATGATGCTTGAGACCATCCATCTAGTTACCTTAATTTAAACATTTCACAACATAGTATGTATCAAAGAATTATATATCTCTCCATTAATAGAATTTTATATGCCAAATTAAAGTAAAAATTAATGTTAAAATGATAAAAGAAACAACAGAAAAGAGTCAAAACAATTGAACATATAGTTCAGAAAGTAAGAACAAATAGGTAATAAATGAGAAAAAATAAATTGCAATATTTTGGAGAAAATATAACCTGAAATTATACTAAAAAATTATTTATTTTTTTCATTGAGTAAGAGACATGATTTTGACAAAAACACATTCTGACAAACATAGGGCACAGCAGATTGGTGGTAGATACATGTAGTATAGGACACAGAAGAGTGGTAGTACATATATGCAATTCAGGACACAGCACAGTGGTAGTACAAACACGCAGTATAGGACATGGAGGGGAGGGGTACATTCATGCAGTATAGGACACAGCAAAATGGTGGTACATTCATGCACTGTTGGAAGCCTTGCAAGAGGTAAACTACTTTTAAAGACAGTTTTAAATTATTTCATTTTAACCAATAAAGCCTATTTTTGTGCTTTGTGCTTAAGTGTAAAGAAACATAATTCACAGCTCTTGAGCATAAATTTAATGACTTAAATATACACTCATGGGCTGGAGACATGGCTCAGTGGTTAAAAATACTGACTGCTCTTCCAGAGGTCCTGAGTTCCATTCCCAGCAACGACATGGTGACTCACTATCATCTATAATATGATCTGATACCCTCTTCTGGTGTATCTGAAGACAGCTACAGTATACTCGCACACACACACACACACACACACACACACACACACACACACACACACACACACACGTATATATAATAGCCACTCAAGCAGTTTAAAACATAAAGCAGATGTGCAGATGTTGAACTATTCTGCAAGCATAGATGGTTTGAATGTTCCCCTTATTTTCTAACCTTTATCCATAGAGTATTTTTATTCTTGGATACTACATATGTGGGCCCATCAGTATTATTTGTGCTGGCATCTCTTATTTGCTCTAAATCATTTATACTTTCAGGGCCTCATTTGCCATTAGTTATGGCTGTGTACTACTCTGTTGTTTGGAACATCACAGTCTTATGTTTCTTCATTTTCTTGATAGATATTTGGAGGATTCCTCAATTTTTGGATAATTATAAAATGGCAAATGGAGTCAAAGCTAAAACTCGTCTTTACACATCAGAAGATACACTTAAAACTACACATAATAGCAATGTTCTAGGCAAAAAAAATAAAAATAAATGGACGACTGTTACAATGCCAAAGAGCAATAGATCATGAATTAGCCATATGACCCTCCCATGTTAAAATATACATATAATGTTATTCTACTTATAACTAAAAAATATAACATAAAAAGCAAGCAATATGCACTATTATAAAACTATTTGTTTACCTACGTTAGTGTACAGGCCTTTATGTGTGGTTGCCTGAGCCTGTGCACACAAGCAAACTCAGAAGACGTTAATTGACCATCTGCCTCTATGACTCTCTGTCTATACCTTTACAGCAGGTCTTTCCCGGAACCTATGGCTCAGAGGCTCACTGAAAACCAGCAATTCCCAGAAACCCTTTTGTCTGTATTTACAGAGACCCCATGAACACTGACTGGGTCCTAAATTCTAGTCCACATTCTCACAAAGCAAGGAATCTTAACTGCGGAGCCATCTCTATAGCTGAATGTATGGGTTTTTTAAAATTATAAACATGATATTAAACATGTAAAACTAAAAGTAAAGAAATGATAAATGTGCTTGTAGTTGTGATTTATCTGACTTCCTTGAGAATAAGTGAAAGGGGATTGATAAGGGAGAGTGCAAAGATTGATAATGTTCACTTTTGCACTTGTGTGATATGTATATAAACATCCCCTGAAAATGTTTTCTGCATATCGTCTGTACTTTGTATTTTCTACAATATTTCAGTTAATGGCTTCCAGAGGAGGGTCAGTTTTCCTTAAGGATTAGGCCCCTGGTAGGTGAACCATGTTCCAGTAGGTGAGCATACTCAAAGGAGAGATATAGGAAAGATAAAATAAACTCGGTGAGTTATTTTTTTAAAGGATACGAGGTTGGGAGAGGATGGAGAAAATCGGGAGGGACTTTGGAGCAGTGAAGGGGAGCAAAAGTGGGTAAAGGTGACCAAGTTCACTTTATGAAATTCTCAAATGGTAAAAATAAAAATGAAAAAGATGACTTTATATAATCTTGATGTAGTCAGTACAATTGATTCTGAAGGTAATAAGCAAAATTAGTGGAAAATTAAAAGGGAAACTTACAACTTTAACCTGTGTATATGCCAAACACAGGAAATACCTTGAGTTGAATCTCATATATGACCCTCCGTCTGTGACCTCCACTGAATTCCATTCATTATATGTTGAGAGACCGTCTAAAATGTGCATAAAATTATACACAATTGCTAAATATTACTTCTATAAGCATTTCTTGAGGCCCCAGCGTATGCACAATGATATGTTTGATAATAACCACTCTCATTCAGAAGTTTTAAATAAATCACCAGATTCTCTCCCTCTCCCATGAACATCAAAGCCAGTCACCTTCCTTGTGGCAACCCAACCCACGTTTCTATCAACCAGAAGCCATTGTAGTGTCCAATTTATGATGAAACTTTAAGTTAATTTCTCTGAACATTTATTTTCTTGCATGTTTCAGATGCTATCAGGGCCAAGCAGGTTATTGAAAGATCACAGTTCGCCAAGACGTCAAAAGAACAGCTAGGAAGAGATTCCCAGAGAGGATGGGGGACTGCTGATCTGTTGCAGCCAATAGAACTCCACAAAACAAAGGTCTCGTATTGCTCTTTTTGTTAGAAAAGAAAGACCTGAAATTTTGAACTGTTTCCTCCTGAATTTTCAAGTGATGAAAATTCCCTCCACACAATAGTTAAATCTTTAGTGTTAACAAGACAGAATCTTCATGGAATCCAGCCTCTGGATATATCAGTAAAGGATCTTCTCTACTAGGTAAATTGAAAGGAAGACCACTCCATGGTCTAGGGCTTTGAAATGAATAAAAACGATAAGGCAAGAGAAGCACCAGGGTTCACTACACTCTGCTTCCTGACTGAGAACACAATGAGGAGAGCAGGCTGTCTGCCCATTAAGATGTCTTCCCCTACCATGATAAAAGGTCTCTCTAAATCTAAAAATTAACTAGAAAAAAGACTTCCTGCCTTAAGTAGCTGGTTGTCAAGTACTTTTTCCAACTATAGAGAAGTAACTAACACATTCCATTTTCAAAAACACAAACACCTGATGTTTTGCAAACTGAAATCTTTGGCAAAACTGCACAGGGGTTTCCACACTAAGTTCTGAAACTGATGCTTTCCATCTCTCTCCATGCTCTGTGGTGCTCCGCATCCATCCTTCCGGAACACATCATGTTTGTGTCAGGATCACAACAGGCATGGATGGTCACTGTGGGTCAATGTCCATATCCACTCTACATACCCTCAAAGATGCACAGTCCTTGCACTCCACCGTCTCCCTCAACATACACAGGACACAGTCAACCAGGATTTACTATATCTATCTCTCTTCTTTGTTCATATACATACAGGCTGTCCCTGACTTTCAGATTCTCAGCTTCTGAGCAGCCAACACTTTCATGCATTATACATTGACACTCCATAGTGCCTTTTGTATGCCAAATCCAGACTTTCATACATCAGCAGATCAACGAGCATTTTGCGCTAATGTGTGGTGGCACTGCCTGACAGCCAAGAGTTCTGTCTGGGCAGTCATGCCATCTTTGTCTGGAGGAGCAGACTTCATATAATTATTGATTTTTTTCTCTTGCCCTTATTATTTTGCCAAACTAAGTAAGAAATGAACATTGAAAATACTGATAATGGAGGAAAAAAATTGCAGGTCTCGTAAGCACCATACAGCAAAACAAGAAGGAAAGCATTGTGTTGCGATTGTAGCATATCTTTAATCTCAACCATCACTCTAGTAGATTTAAACCCAGTAACTGAGGTTCAATCATAAAGAAAAAAATAAGATTAAGGACTCTGTATAAAATGTTGGAAAGATTGTTGAAGATTATATGTAAATGGTAAGGTAAAATTAGCATTTACATCATATATTTAAGCTTTCAAGAAAACTGGGTAACATATTGGTCTAAACTTTTTGCTTTTCCATCATAAGTCTTTATACGTACATTTATGTAAATCAATGGACATTGGGCAAACACTTTCACTTTGTGTATCTGTTCAATCACTCTGTCATTCGAACATAAACTCTCTCAACATCTAGGATGCTCAGCTACACAGGCTTTCTCATCTTCACCTGACAGTCTGGAAAGTGGTTGAAGTGGAGGATGCAGAATAATTTCTGCCTCCAAGAGAGTCAGGACAATCAAGGAAAAGCAACGACGGCACATACCGAGTGGAGCAAACAGACTAACTAGGTTTTACAGAACAGGAAAATGAGTTCAAACAAGTTCTGTGTGTTTAATTACATATCATATGTTTGCATGACATATTGCTTATTCTCATGAAAAGTTGTGAGCAATGGACTAGGTGAGGAAAATGAACTCATAGTTTAAATAGTTTATTCTAGATGTCACATGTCCATGTATGCATGCATACTCTCTTTCCTCTCTTCTCTATCTCTCTTGCACATACACACATGTGTTCGCACATACACACACACATAGATAAGCTATAAATTTAAGCTGTGTATCTGAATTTAAAATACAACTTGTTTAAAAAGTGTGATACCTTCAGTCTGTTCAGTGTTTCAGATACTGAGGACGGTGCTGTCAAATACTCCATAGATTCCAGTTCTGCTGGCTCTCCCTTCAGACCTGCCCTCTACGATTTAACTTTAATTTCTAGAAATTCTTAGGACACTTTCACTTAAAGAGTTCGTTTCACTAAGCAATGCAACGAAATCTATTGACTGCCGTCCATGTGCAGTATCTTTAAAAAATGTTTTGTACCACAACTCACTTGTAGCAATCATTTATTGAAATTATAGTTTTTATTTTTACAAGAATAAATTTACTACCGGCTGTGTAGACTCCTCAGTCTGACTTCACCCATCTGCATTTCTGTCGGCTGTACTAGCTCAATGCCTACTGCACTAGAACCCCTCTGTCTGTCAGCTGTCCTTTTGTCTCCTGCTATGGATGCTGCTTCTCAGAAATCTTAGCTTCAACCTCCTCAAACTCATAGTCCCATTAGGTTTTTTTAATCACCACTGTAGAGGTGCCTAAGAGAATCACCCTTCTATATGGATAATATAGAGCCAATGGATACCTAATGAAGGATAAAAAAGATATAAAAGCCCCACTTCCTCAAGCTATGGCAGAGTTGATGATGCTATGTGTGATTTGTATGATCTGTGAGCGCCTGCTGAGTCTAGATAGCTGAAGCCCACTTCTTTTCCTCTTATTCTGTCCATCCCACACTCAGAAAGATTTTCCCTGGACACAAAATGTCTAGGTCTACTTTGTGATATTACTACTGAAAAAAGCAGGTTGGGAAATTCAAAGAAAACATCAGTCTCCTTTCTCATAGTTTTTATCATAGGCAGTTCTAAGATCAATATACTCTCAGTGCTGTTTCCTTCAGAGGAGTCAAGCCAACGTGCCTGCCCTTCATAATGACATTAAGCCTACCATTGAAAGCAGCCATCTCATACTCTCCTTGCCCATGGACATTCCATGTCTCAATACTGTTACACGGTCATCTCAATTTCAGCAAACGTTTGGAGGAGACAAACATTCACCATAGTACTGTCTTGTCTGTTGTTGGGTGTTGTTTTAGTTATGAAATGCCCACTACTTCAAAAAACTGGTTAAAGTAAATTCCAAAGGGTAGAGGAGATGGTTTAGGGACTAGAAGTGCTTGCTTTGAAAGTAGGATAACCTCAATCCGAAGTGTCAGAGCCCACATAAAGAGATGAGCATGAACATATGTACCTATGGCCCCAGTCTTGGTGGTGTGGATGGAGATCACTGAGTTTTACTGGCTGACGACATAGTTCTGTTTTCTGTGAAGGACCTTATTTCATGAGAATACCTAGAAGGTGACAGAGTAGGAGACAATACAGACTCTTCTGGTCTCTGTACATACACTTGTACACACATTCACATATAACATCCCCCACACACACATGCATACATCATACATAATACAGAGAGACATACATACATACATACATACATACATGAATGCATACATATATATGTACAAGAGGGTTTATAGTACTTTTGTCTTGTTTTCTTTTCTTCTAGAATCAATGCTCATAAAAATGTTTATTTGTATAAATGTAAGATACTAGATCGTGAGGTGTTGCCACTAAAATTCATTATTTCTTTCAAACCATAAGGGTATGAAATAAACTTTGCAAGTCCACAAATTTTGCCTATTCATCTCCACTCCCTGGCCATCGTTCCAGAGTTCATGCTGCTCTTGTGTAACATTGTCAGGTGAGCAATGGTAATCTCATAGCATCCTAAACTTTTCCAAATCCTTAGATTATGTTACCAGTAAAGAAGTAACCATGATACTTTATAAGTTATATATGATTACAAATCTTATATTTGTTTCTTTCTTGCCAACTAGCTTGAGTTTTCCTACAACAGACACAATAATGTTCTTCTTAAAGTCTACTACTTCTTATAGTATTTTTGAATAACAAACATTATGCATTTATTTAATATGAGCTTCATTTGAGCTAGCCATGCACTGAAACATTCTATCTACTAGTGGAGCTATATTACATTAAAGGACAGAAATAGGAAGTAAAAACTAAGTATATGGTAATTAACTTTTGTGACAACATGGGAGATGTCGTGGTTTGAATATGCTTGGCTCATGGGAAGTGACACCATTAAGAGGTGTGGCCTTGTTGGAGGTGTGTCACTGTGGATGTGGTTGGGGGCCTATGGTCAACCTCCAACAATTGCAGAAGAAAGTCTCCTTCTGGGTGTCTGCAGAAGAGTCTCTTATTGATATGTAGGACTCTTAGCTCCTTAAACACCATGTCTGCCTGCACGATGCCATGTTTCCTTTCATGATGATAATAGACTGAACCTCTAAAACTATAAACCAGAACCAATTAAATATCCCTTTATCAAAGTTTCCTTTGTCATAGTGTCCCTTCACAGCAATAAAGGTCTAACTAAGATAGAAATTGGAACCAGAAACTGGGGTAATTCTGTGATAGGCCTGACTGCGCCATTATTTGGAGGAATGTAAGTATTGGGACTTTGGATTTGGAAGGCAATGGGATGCATTAAGTGAGGCTTAATGGACCAACCTGGAAGGATTATGGAAGACATCTGTGGGTAGGGTGAAATGAACTATAGGGGCATGGTTCAAGAGATTTCAGAAGAAATTTTAGTACGTTGCTTGGAGATCATTCTTAAGATATGTGGTGAAAATTGTCACTGCTTTTTATCCTTTTCTAGAGAGTCTGCCTGAGGTTAAAGAGAAGAGAATCAGATTTGATCAAGAGTACCAAGCTTAAAAAAATACAAAATGAATGGTTCAAAGAGTAAAGTGGCACCAGGATATAGAGTGAAGCTAAATTGTATGTTCAAGGATAGTGAGCAGAATTAAGGGAATGAAGATCTCAGGGCAAAATTCCATCAGCTATGCTTATTGTTTATGTGTTTGCATATGAACAAGGAATAATTATATCACAAATGGTATTAATATTTCTGGTTATTGTTTTCATTTGAGCTCGTAATCTGGAATGAAGTACAATCTAGAAATGGAGGGGATATCTGTGATCCAGATCTTGAGACTAGATGACACAGGACTTTGATCAAAATCTTGCACCGTAGTGGCCATAAAAAGTTTGAATCCAGGTATGATGGTATACACCTTTAATCATAGCATGCAGGTTCTAGAGACATGCAAATCTCTGAATTCCATGTCAGTTTAAAGAGCAAGTTCCAAGACAGCGAAACCTAGGCAGTGAAGGAGTTGAATAACAGAAAGTTGGTGATAATGTAGTAGCACAAGGAAGGTATGTTCCAGTCCTAGAAAACAGCAGAATGTGGCAGCCTTGTCCATGTGACTCTGGCTGTAGAGTCAATAGTGGAAGGGACCACTGGGACAATTGATGTTATTGAACTGGAGCTAAGAAATTAGCTGTGATTGAGAAGAGACCAGCATCACTGAGGTGAAATCTTCTCAGAAGTGTTTTTCTAAGAGCACAAAAAACTTGTGTTCCAGAGATAGCCAAAGTTGTACTCAAGCTGCAGCTGGATTTGGTAATGTGTAAGAATTGCCCAGATGATACCAGTTTTGAAGGCATGAAGGAGTCATGTAGAGCACTAAGGCTTGGTACTGTGAGAGGCCAGAAAAGGTCATTGGTGAAGGTGTAGCCTCATAGGCATTGGTGGCCCAGAACTGAAGGAGTTATACAAAGAAAGTAAGGTTTGGGACAATAAAGAGCTCCTGTGACAGGTAGAGACTAACAACAAAGACCCTAGTGTATTGGAAAAACAAGTGTCATGGGAAAACCACCAGCAACAGCAACAACAGTGAAGTTGAGTCAACCAGAGCCTAGAGCACTACAGAGAGCAGGGCTGAAGAAGTGACCCGAGCCCTTTGGAGAAGCCCCAAAGAGCATCTGTGGACCCCAGGTATTGGAACAATGAAGTTGAAGTTACCTTGGAGATCCCAAGATGTTAGAGACAACAGAGCCATGGAATTCCCGCTGAAGAAAGCTGCTTACAGAGAGTCAGACCAGCACAAGACAAAGAAGTTTGTTGTAGTCAACAACCATGAAGTAATTTGGACATCTGAAAGGCGCTTTGACATCAGACATGGAGATGCAGAGTTTGGAGTTTTCTCAGTTTATTTTTTCTTCCCTTGGTCCAGTACTTCCTCACTATTGTGTTTTTGAATGGTAATGTATAGTCTGATATGTTGGAAGTGTGTGATCTGCTTCTTTTATTTTGATTTCATAGGGGATTGCAATGAAGACATTGCATGAATCCCAGAAGAGATTTTTAAATTTGGAATTTTAAACATTGTTAATATTGTGATAGACTATGGGAACTTTTGAGATTGGACTAAATGTATTTTGGATTGTGCTATGGCCAGGTATGGTCCCCATAGACTCATGTATTTGAATAAGCCTATAGGGCCTGGGAGAGGAATGTGGTGGTTTAAATATGCTTGTCCCCTGGAAAGTAGCAGTTAGAAATTGTGACCGTTTTGGAAAAAGTGTGTCACTTTGGGGTTGGGCTTTGAGGTCCTGTGCTCAGTTTGTGGCCAATGTAGAAGAGACCTTCCTCCTAGCTGCCTGCAAAAAAGAGTCTCCTGCTGCTTGCTGCCTTTGGACAAAAATATAGAACTTTTGGTTCTTCCAATGTCTTTCTGGATGCTGTCTTGATGATAATGCAAACTCTAAATCTGTTAAGGCAACCCCAATTAAATGTTGTTATTTTACAAGAGTTACCTTGGTCATGTTTTCCCATCACAATAATGAAGGAGGTTTGGTAGAAAGTGAATACTACAGAAGAATGATCTCCTTCAGTTAGAGGGGCTAGAGAAGGTCGCCTTCAGAATGGCAAAACCTCAGAATAAAGGTCAAGAAGGAAGAATTCACCAGTCCCAGAAAAACAAAGAAAATTGTTCAATAAATAGAAAAGGTATGACAAGTTTTGTCAGGTATATCCTCAGAGAAAATTATACACAAGGCAGGAAAAATCATCAAAAGTCTAAGGAGTATGTCATGTCTATTAGGCAAGCTGTAGAATATGTGAGGCACAGTGCAAAATATAAATGTATGATTTGCTTTTTTTAAGATGCAGTTAGAGATATTAAGAATTTCAGCTGGGTGTGATGGTACACACTTGTGATGCAGTTGCCTGGAAAGCTGGTGAAAGAGGATGTCCAACCTGTGCTTCACAGCAGGATCATGTCTCAGAAAAACAAAATGAAAGGAATAAAATATTAAGATATTACCCCCACAGACTGTTGTTATTGCCATGCTTGCCCCCTAGAAATGAAAGGTAAAATCTCTACGGCTACAGACACAGTGCACTTCAGACACAAGGTTCTGTGGCCCTGACCTGAAACTCACATGACTTTTCCTTGACAAATAGGTTTCATGGGAGCAGAAGGCACTATGCAATCTCCCAAAGAGGCAAGCAACCAACATTTCTATACGCCTATGATCTTATGAACCACGACAAGAACCATCATGGCATTATACCCCTAAGGGTACAAGAGTGACGCATATACTTTGCTGTCATTCAACAGTTTTCTTATTGGACTAAAGATCCACTCCACAAGAGGGGAATCATTCCTGGTACTAGAAACCTAGCCAAGTACCCAGAGCTAGCAAAGTCACGGATCTTGGTGATGAACTTACAATTACTTTACTAAACCAGTATAATTGTGAGCTACAATAAGATCTGTCTTTAGAACTACAGATAAGTGTTGTCTCAATACCCTTCAAAGAAAATCTTCTCTTTGTAACAGACAGAAACATAACAGAAAATCACAATCAATTAAAATGTAGAGTTGGTGATTCCAGTCCCTAGAGTGATAGCTGCAAAACCTCCCCTGTAGCTAAGACTTGGGGAGCACTGTGGAAAGGGAATGCATAGACTGTAATAGCCAGAGGAACAGGCAGTTTGCTGTGGAGTTGTGTCTACTAGGAATGCTAGAAGGGACAGAGTCTCAGCAATACCACTACCTAAACATGAAGGAAACAGTGGAGATGCCAAAACAAATGCGGTAAAGCCATGCATGCCTTCATCCACATGCACAGAAGTATAGACACCTAAAAGATGCTGCCATTTTTAACCCCTAAAGAACACAGATGAATACATATAAGCATTATATGGACTAAGAGTATGTACACACAAACACACACAAATAAACATGCATACATTAACACACACACAAAAACACGCACGTGCACACACACGCACACACACACACACACAAACAATAGAAAATGAGACCATGAATTTAAAGAGAGCAAGGAGGATGACTTAGAAAAGTAAAAGAGAAAATAACTCCCCAAATTAGAATCTATAAAGTAAAAAAATAATAAAAATCTATTTTCACACTGTAGAACATATTATAAAATGTTCTCATATGTTATATCACCTAATGAAAAAATTTAAAAAAATGGAGTTTTACACTCTCGTTATTTGCAATTATAACCCAATCCTATAGGTAAGGAAAGAATCAAGCAAAATATATTGATATTTTAAAGACTTTAGAAACAACACATGTTTTCAGTGTGACTTTGTTCATTTGGATCTCAAATGATTCTTAATAGCACTCTTTAAAAACCATACAAGGAAATATAAATATAACCTATTTCCCCGTTACATCTAAGGTTACTGAGGAAGCGTTTCTCCTTTGCTATTTAACATTTCCCTTCTTCAGGCACATGTGGGAGGCAATGCTGTACCCTACTGAAGACACAACCTAGCAAAATAGCTAATTCCACACATGATCTCCCGAAAGACTCTAGGTAAAGAAAGCTCCATTAGCTGAGATGACTACTAACAGGACCGTTAACAAAGGAAAAATACTACTCAGAGACAAAATACTTTAAATACTATTAAGGTTCAAGAAATCTAAAGTAGTCATTCTGACTTACAAAAAACATTGCAATTATGGTAAACATAAAGATATTTTAAAAGTGCTGAGGAACTCCTTCCTTTTCATTCTGTTTTCCTTTTTACTCAATTTCCACTTAAACGCTAAGACTTTTCTTTGAGCCAGAATCATTTCATTTGTCATTTAACAGTACCCCCAGTGTGCCAGGCACATACCTGAATATATTAACTACAAAACTAAAATGCAAACCACACTGTACTAAAACTTAGCATTTGGTACAGTGCTGTCCTTTTACCATAAGATCTCTGTGCCTCTCAAAGGAGACTTTTAAATTCAGCATTTTCAATGTTGCGAGCACAGATACAACCTAACACTGAAAAGCTGCTGACACAAAGATACCTCTTCACATAGAGAAGATGGTACTGAAGACCGGAGTTCAGAGGTTAGGTTCTGGCTTTGCAGGGAGGAGAATGAGCTTTCAACTCAAGGTTGTCTGACAGAAAGATTGGGTTTTCCACTCACAGTGTGCTGTCCCCTCCTGTTCTTCGGCAGAACGGCAAGTCTCTTACTTCTCTACATTTGTAACTGGAGAAGTACTGGCCAATTCCGCATTCTAAATATCCATTTGTTAACTCTCTGCATCTAGTCTTCATTAACTTCAGAGGAGTCATACTTCAGAACTATTTGTCTACAAGGTATTTTAGCACAACATAAATGAGGAATATTATCAGTGTTGACTAGGAATATGGCTGCAAGCACTTCACTGAAGTGTTCGGACCCAAGGACTAGGCTATCAAAGGGATGTCTGGGATTTTATATCATTAAGTACCTTATTTACAAGGCTCCAAGATTCTAAACGCTGTCGCTGTTGTATGCATGTGTTTAAAGGGGTCTGAAGATCAAACCAGTGATTTTCTGAATACATCAAAAGTTTCACAGCAATCCCAAGCATCTGCTGATTAACCCAGTAGGATATTAATTATGAACACATCTGCCATTCTTACTTTTTGTTCTTTTTCTTTAAATAGGAATGGAGTAATTCAAACCTGTGTGTGTGATTAGGCGTAGCTAGTGGTGCATGATGAGCTAGATTTAGATATGTTTATGAAACGTCAGAAAAAATGAAAGTGTTTACTAGGAAATAACTGTACTGGAGGCTGAACAAAGTAAGAGAAAGACTTTTTTAAGAATAAATTAAAAATATTTTTAAAAGTTTAAGCTTAAATGAAGCAGCATATGGGGAAGATAAATGTGAACGAGAAGATGGTTTCATTGTTTCTTGAGAACAAAAGTATTTATAGTTCCCCTGCCTTATGACTCAACACTGTGCTGTCAAATATTTGGGGTATTACTCATAATTACAAAAAAAGGCCTGGGATAGAATAATGTTAGCACAAAGGACACAAGACGCATATTGGCATTATTCTTGAGAGACTATGAAAATAAAAAATCTCTGATTTTTGCCTTTCTGTGCAAAAATGCATATGTAGTTGTAAGCAGGTGATAAAGTGTATGTTTCGAATCTCAAATTGTCAAAATAGATGCATTAGAGGCAAGGCATAGGGGTGCAAAAAAAACCCCTAATGTGTTCCTGTACATTTCTCGTAAACATGATTGATGTTGGAAGGTTTGTTCTTGGAGACACAGAAATCACAAAAGGGTATTCCCCCACACCCCCTGAGCTATCTCTCCCCTTATCAGACAAGATTAAACTTTGAAGAAAGCAGGCAAATCACATTTACAAGTATTTTTTCAATGGCTAAGAGGAAAGCAAACCAAAAACTCTACTTACAGATGAGGCTAAGTGGTTTTTAAGTAGAAATTAATTGGGTAGACACTTCATCCTCTATCTCTCGGCTCTTTTTCAAGTACTCTAACCCGTGATGTTCAGTTGCCGCAAGAATAGAGGAAATTCTAAAAGGAAGTTATCTAAGAGAAAGTTGCTAACTAGTTACCAGTTGATATAAATTACTTCAAGAATGTAGAAAACATAGCATGCCTGGCATTTGCTGACCCAGACTTACAGCTTTAATAACATTTCTCATGGAAATGATATCGGCTTTTACTTCATTGCTTTGTGCTTTGATCACCACCGCATGTATGAGATTGGTTATATTTCCTTGTTTCGCCCCCCAGCTGCTTATCCTTGAGTAAGGGATTTGACATAACTCTTACATTTCTAACATTTACTCTAAATTTTAGTTCAAGTTATCATTCTGGAAAAATCATTATTACAGCCTAAATATTAGGGAAAATTTTTTTCTTAAAAGTCTCATTAGATGCACCTGCACTGAGTTGCAAGTGCTTCAAGGGTGTATATTACAGATTCACACAAAAAACAATTGACATCTGTAAACATGGGAGATAACTGGTTCCCCACAAGGTGATTAGCAGCCACTAGATAATAGTTTTATTCATAAGACTCTAAATCCTGGTCATTGTAAGTAAAACTGCGGGTAGTAAAGTCATATTTTGATATTTCTAGAAACTATTGAAAAATTCTGTAGTATCGAAAGCTTCCAGAGCAAGTTCATGTATTGAACATTGCAGTCCTTAACTGTAACCTAATATTTTGTGACTGGGGTTACCTAATGTAATTTGATATGGTCAGAAGCATCCTTAGCTCTAGCTCACAGATGCTAGTAGCATTAACGTCAACCATACCTACCCCTCTTTCCTGTTCCTCAGTACTAAACTTGAAATCAAATAATGTATTCAAATACTAGTGACCTCCCTGAAGGGCATTAAGATCAAACATGTAGATAACTAACATGTTTCTGCAAGCATTACTACTCTCTTTGCTGAATCTGTATCACAAGTGACAAGCTTCTAATATATATTATGAGTTGACAAAGTTATTTACTGTAAATATGAAATTAGGAGATGCTCTCACCTATCAAGTCTAATAGCCCCAAGATAACAACCATAAAATTGAGAAAGAAAATGGGATGGGGAGCAAAGACTCATAGAACATTAATGGGCATTGCCTGAAAAAGAATTTAAATTTGGGTGGGCTTCTAGAACGAGAAACTTACTGGAAGTATATAGATTGGAAACCTATTAAGTTTATAAAGTTACTGCATCGCCAAAAAAAGAATGACTGATTGAAAAAAATCATGTCTGCTCAATACTTTAAACAACTCCCTGGCTACCAGCCTTGTAAGAGCAGGAAGTGAGTTGAGACAAGGTGCTATAGTTAAGCAGACACATTCCTTTATGTCCACTTCACATAGGATCACTGAAAACAATGGGTAGAGGAATAGAGCAGACTCATGACCTAATTAAGGAAGCTCCCACCCTGCCCCTTCCTACCCTTTATCCCTTAAATTTGCTATGAACCAAGGACTATGGGGCTATTTCCAGTGCTTTCCCTTTCTAATTAGAGTGTTCCATTGTTTGTTTGGGGTGGATCACAGATAAAATTTGTCTTTCAAGTTCATAGGATGCTGGAATAAATTAAGACCCACTTGGGCCTGATCCAGAGGCTTTTTTGAGCCCAGAATTCTTAAATTTATATCCCTGGACTGACTGGATTTAGTGGCTAAATAGAATTTAGGTCTTTTTTCTCTTTAGGTAAGGACCCAATTACTCATTATTCTATGAATAACTGAAGTTAGTGATGAATTTGTCACTCGACACTGGGATTATCATGCAACAGTTCATTTTCAAATATCCATATGATCACTTATAGTTCCCAGCCTATATGACAATTACACGAGAGCTTTGTGACTAGTTCTGGTCTTTCAAGACTATCAGAAGAATATGAGTCACTTCTACACTAAAATGGTTTAAAATAGAGAGAAATTCCTTTTCCTCTTTCTTGCTTTTCTTGGAAGTCAAGGCACAGAAGAGAATAATCCAGAATCTCACTATTGGACTAAGTATTAATAGTACAGTGTATATTTGTAAGTGTAGCATGGACTAGCCTCTCTATCCTAATTCAGTTGTCTGACTAAGATTTCTACCACCAATGCAATCAAGTATGGCAATGGATATACCACTCTATGTGGAGCTGCAATCACATGGCTTCTGGTGTACAGGAGGTGTGTTTTTGGTTTTATATAAAATTAATTAAATGTGTCTTACAAAGACATGAAGAACAAGATTCGGAATTAATCAGAACTTAATGCTGTTTCTGTTTGAGAAATGTGCTACAGATAGTGTTTATCCTTGATATTAACTCCTTCGGTCACTGCAAGGTGTCTTTGGTTTTCCGCACAGAATTTTGAAACCACAAACTCCCCCTCCTTTCATCCAAGCAGATATATTTCCTGAAGCCAATCAAGACTACCCTTTCCTTACACAACAGTCCTACTGCCCTACTTTCCCATAATGTGACCTACATATTGGTCTCTTCTAGGCTCTTGGCTCTTTTATTGTCAACTTGACACAAGCTGGAGTCATCAGAGAAGAGGGGGCCTCCAATGAGAAAATGCCCCATGAGCTTTGACTGTGGACAAGCCTGTGGGATAGTTTTTAATTTGTCAGTGATATACAAGGGCCCAGACCATTGTGAGTGCATTCCCTTCAGACTTGTAGGTAAGAAAGCAAATTCCACAAGTAAATAGCACTCTTCCATGGCCTCTGTATCATCTCCTGCCTTCAGATTCCTGACTTCTTTGAGTTCCTGCCCTGACTCCTATCAATGATGAAAAATGAGTCAAATTAACCCTTTCCCTTTAAGTTGTTTTTGGTTATGATGTTTCAGCATAGCAAAAGTAACCCTAGCTACGATATGCTTGCAATAAAGTTTGCTGCCAAATTAAATTTATACATTCCAAATTTCCAGCATCCCAAAATTCTGGTCCTATATTGACAGTTTTCAATACCAACACATTTTTCAGTTAAGTTTTATAGATATTAAAAACAAACAAAACTATTCAAAAGTAATAGAAAACAAAACATGCAAATGATACATATATCTTGATCATAATGTTTCTATTGATGGGTACCATTCATCCTTTTCCCATTCATCCATGTGCAGAGCTAAGCATTATCTTTCAATCCCTGCTACTCTGTTTAATAAGCTGTGACATTCAGAGTGCTGTGGAGACTAGGTTATGAGAACCTCGGATAAAAGACTTTATTCCATTTGTGTTAACAAAGTTCTCAACCAGAATTCAATTATTGAGGCCTTCTCAAATCTTTTGAAATTAACTCCCTATACTTTGTATTTCTTTACTCATCCTTTATACCTCTAGAAAATATTATGTTAAAATCAATATACCATTTTCACTTCAAATGTGTTGCCCCGGCCAGTTGTGTTGTCCTGCAGGACAGTCAATGAGGGTGCAGAGGGTACCTGGAAGAGAATGGGGAACAAAAGACACGAAGAAGGATGCCAAGACAAGAGTCTGATCAAGGCGACAATTTTATTTTTTCCCAAGGCTGAATTTATACCATAACAGGGGTAACAGAGGGAGGGGAAAGTGTGAAACATTTACGCAGGCCAAGGACACAGCTCTAGTGGTCAGGCAATTGGCTGACATCAACAGAATGTCAGAAAGGTCACAGGTTTGTCAGATCATTAGTCAGCAGAATGTTGGTTTTTCAGAAAGCTTACAGGTCATATCATTGGGCATCCTGACGTGAGATGTATTTCTCAGCAAGGTCACAACTTTGTCATATCATTATTCGTCCTGACCACCAGATTTGTATTAGTCTTCTGCAGCTGGCTGGGGATTTTCCATGAACCCAGTCATACTTAACTCTAGCTATACTATTAACATCAATAATGGAGTGTTTTAAAGACAATGTGTCTACTCTCTCCTATTGCTGATAGCCTTAAATTTTCTGTTTCTTAATATTTACTTCACTGTAAAGACATCTTGCCTTTGCTATTTTAGATCTTCTTTCTTCCTAGTTTAATTGTATTCTTTAAGAAATTTAGTGACTAATCCTTTCCTGGCTCTTTGAAATGAATAGTTTTGCCAGTAACTTTGGCTAGATATTGTCTACATCTTCTCATGGTTTTCCTTACCTTTCAACCCCTATGTCAGTGATTAATAGTCTGCGCTCATTAGACCATTGATTATCTACATTACTACTAACTTATAGGTATTTGGTGGGAAAGGTTAAATTAAAATAAAAATCCATGAAATGAATTGCTATGCAGGATGACCTAATTAGTTTGTACCCAATTAGTGTACCATTGGGCTTTTCAGCTTCTGTCCATTCTCTTTTACTTTTCTATCACTGTAAGTATCCCATGCTTTTTTTGGAGCACCATAATCTATATGATTTTGAAGACTTAATACCCCTACTGAGCTTTATTACAGCATCATGTAAGACCTAACTTTAAGCAAGTTATACCTGGGAATTCTAACTGAATGTTGGCGCTCCAATGCTTCCCACTATTGATTGCTCAGTTCCTCTGCCATTACAAGACTGCACTGTATCAACTCAATTCAGCCAAAGCAAGAACATCACACAAAATGTATCTTCATGAATATTTTATTCAGTTGACTGAAGCAAGATTCCAGAAAGACTCCAATGCCCATCTTGGTTTCTGCATATAGAACAACTTTTGTAAAGACAATTAAATACCATTTATATCAATGAAGATATAAAGTCAATCCTTAAGGTGGATAATACAATCTGTGGATTTCTCAAGACAAAGGAATAACTCCATGAATTATCGAGCTTTAAGTAATGGAACAATGGCTGTGTGAGTGTGTCGGTGACTTTCAGTTTAATTATGCTTTCCCATACAGCCTAAATGCTCTTATGAAAAATGAATGACACTGTTTTGCCCATGAAAGCCACTATCATAGACTATAGTTTTAAGTGTCCATTACTTCTTGTTAGTGAAATATCTAGTAAATATTTCTAAAACAATCAATTGAACACAATGGAAATATAAAATTATACATGTATTTATACACACACCATACTAAAACACAGCGTTAAGTACACTTCATGCTCTTAAATCCAAGCGAAGTCATATGAGATAGAAAAGCTGGAAATCATGGTGTCAGCTTTCTCATGGAACTAACTGTCCTTCTCTGTCTTGTCTAGGTGGTTTCCCAGGACAAACTACTGCATTATGAACAGGGACTAGTGTAGCCTTTGCAACTATTGATACCAATAACTTCAGTTCTTTGCATATTCCAAATTTGAGTCTATTTTGTTTGCCCTTTCATGAATTATGAAGACCAGATATCTCTGTTTAAGAGCTCCAGGTTTAATATTCAGTTTCATTTATTTTAGCACTTTCTCAAACATTTAAGTTACTGGATCAGAAGCCTTAAGACATTGGGTACTGAACAGGGAGCTGCCCTCTGTGATCTTTTGCACTGGCTGAAAAATCTGTTTTTCCCTCTTGTAGTTTCTGTCCCAACTCAATCACAAAATCAAAGAAAAGTTGTCATGGAGCAAGAGGCTTTTTAAACCTCAGATTCTTCTCCTAACTGAACCGTTCCATTTATATATCTTGGCAGTAGTCATTAGCAGTGAGAATCCTAAGGAGACAACAAAAGAAAATGTGCAAGTCTTTTTTCAAGAGCTTCTGAAGTGTTGAAAAGTGTTTCTATTTAAAAGCTCCTGACAATGATTGGCAGGATCTGAGGAAACCTCAAAAGATGAGCCCCACCCTTTAAAAATTAGTGCCAGGATAACAGCGAACACCTAATTCATTCTTACCGCAATTGAGGTATTACAAGCTAATTACTATATTGTGGCCCTTCTGAAAGGCCAGGATGAAACTGAATACAGGCCAGCACTGAGCACCTGCAAGGATTGCCGAGTCTCCCCATATAGGAGAAATGTAATATCACATATTCAACTGACAAGGGAAACTTGTATTGATTGATTGAGTGATTACTAACAGGCCCATTAGCCCAGTGTCTTCCTACAGTTCTTGACACTTAAAATACTTTTTCAAAAATCAGACAGACCTAATTTAAATTTTAGGGGACTTAACATAAAGGGAGAACAGAGGTGTATATATCCATTCAATTTACTCAGACAGAAAATACGGAGGGAAATGGAAATTACAGTCAATTCAAAATAGACATAATGAAGCCAATTTACATTTGATGCAATAGATGTTTAGAATATTAATGACATACATAGCAAAATTGGGGCTACTGACAATGAGATTAAGTATTACCTCTGAATTTTCTTTGTTTTATACAAACAGCCACTAAAGTACAAATATAAATAAGCATTAAAAAATTAATCAGAAATATTAGCAGCCAAATAATTGCACTTAGGCCTTGTACAAAAATAGTTAGGCTTTCCTGACTAAGTACTACATAGCTGGGGGTCCCTAAGGAACTAACTGCAAAGTTAATTCTGAGTAGAGAGAGTTGGTGGCCATTATCGTCATACCATGAAGAAGAAGGCAAAAATCAAAAATGGGTCTCTGACATTTATTATCGAGAGCAGCACACGGATGTCTGAATCATTTTTCTTTATTCATCCTTATGTAGCAATCAAGGAAGATGCTGTTCTGAGTCATTCGGTTTGCCAACCAGACAAGTGTACATTTAATCCAAACGAAGAAAGAAATTACTTGGAAATGGTCTGAGAAGATGAAAGACTCACACGTGCTCAAGCAGTGTGATTTCAAATGCTACATTATACAATATATGCTGAGTCAGACAAAGAGAAAAGAGTCACCCCTTCATGCGGGACAGTTATATTTAGGTACAAGGTCTGCGTTGAGATATACTACGAGGTTGAAAAGAGCTTTGTAATAAAATTAAATGGTGGAATAGAAATTGTACTTTGAATCTGGTTTTCCTATTTAAATAAGAATCCTACAAAGACTGATACATGCTAGACAGCACCACTGTGCAGAGATGGGGGTCACAAGTTAAAAGTACATGATAATTAAAATGTGTTCAGGAACAGGCTGAGCAACTTGGACTCAGGGCGTGGTAAGAATAATAAAACTGCATTCTACAGCAGTGATACGACTCCTTTATTCATGATCACACGGCAGATGATATTTATTATTCTGTCTCACTTTTTTCCTGCTAACCTGAGTCACAGGCCTCATTCCCCCCTCTGTAGCTCTCCATGAGTTCTCTGAATGGTGTCTTTTTATAATTCCAGTTGGCATTTTAAATATGGCTTATTCTTTTGGGATCCAAGAGACCTTCCCCTCACTGAAGCCCTTGGATCAAGAATAGCTTTATTAGTGGGAGAAATGTAGGCATATTACTGGTTTGGATTGGTAGTAATTAGATTTGTGATGCATAAACACTATTCATGAACTTCTTTGAGGATAAACTGCATCATTTTGTAGTTTAAACCCATGAGCCATGTGGCAATTCTTCATAGATTCAGGTGGGGTACTTATAATGATTCATTGATATCATGTCAATCCCACTTAAAACAAATGAATTACAATATTTATACCATTGTGATCTGAGATTTCTCAAAAGCAAAGTTGGCTTTCTGTATTGCCAAGCAAAAGAACCATAATTTCTTAACTAAAAAATAGAATTCTTAAAATACAATGTGCGTGTGAACTCATGTATGTGAATGTGAATGTGTATATGTGTGTTTGTGTGTGTGTGTTTGTGCGCATGCACATGCAAGTTTGTGCTCCAATTGTTCTGTATAATGTCTACAAGAGATGGCCACCCACTCTGCACGAGCCACATAATGTTTACCCTTGAGTAAAACACTAATTAATGTTGTAGAGTTATGCTAATCTCTCTCCATTCATTTATATGAAACTTTCTTGGGAAGTGTTTGAACTTTCAAAAATATTGAATGCTTGAATTTCCCTTTTCAATTGTAGTTTTATTTATTTACATGTTTCTGTGTGTATCTGCATGAGCATATGTGCCCTTTCATGTGGAGAAGCAAGAAGGTCCACGCTTGTTCTTGGGATCCCCTGAAGCTGAAGTTTCAGGTGTCCATTGGGTTCCTGGCTTGCTACATGTATGCGGGAATCCAAATTGATATCCTGATATTTCCATGGCAAGTGATTTAAATGATGATGTCACCTCTGCAGCTCACAACTCTCGCTGTACTTTTTAACAATATCACAAATGCATAACATAGAGTGTATAATTTTACTTGGCTGTGTATGGTTGATTGGTTGTGTTCAAGTGGTTGTAACTTCTGGGCTCTCAACTTTGAAACGTGGGCAACTTACGATGTTATCTCAGCAAGAATGAGAAAGTCATAGAAAATATGACACTGATTATTATAAAATATCAATGTTTTAATTCCATTAAGCTGATAATTTACTGGATGTGGAGATAAAATCTAGAAGAAAAGCATAATGAGATCACATATTCAGGCAAAGGCAGTTTATTTCCCATTATATTCAGTGCTATTTTTTGCAAGGTATATGAGTCTAATCGGCACATAGCCAGTGGTTCTTTTGGTTTTATTTTAAACCTTCATGTGTATTGCTATATTCTCTGCATGTATATCCGTGCCACACATGCATGCCTGGGCCCTTAGAGAACAGCAATGGGTGTTAGATCTCATTGAACTGAAGTTACATGAAGCTGTGAATCAAGACCTAACCTGGTGAAAGAAGAGTGGTCCTATCTGCTGAACTATCTCTCTGGCCCCTAGAAGTCAAGTGGTTCATTGATGTGTGTTTCCTGTTCCAGTCTTTCCTCGGAGATTGTTGCCAATGCAAATTCTCAAGCCACAAAAGAGGTCCGAACAATCAGAATGAATTGCAAGCCATTAGCATGAAGGAACTGTCCCGGGAACTCTAGTTCTTTTTGGGTTTGTGAAATCCAATATGTGTCATCATTTTTAGGAAGTGAAAGGTTGCAAGGTTGATAGGGCACTAGTCTGTTTTGCTTTTGAAAATAAATTAAAACATTGCCTAAAATTACTCTTGTTTTCAAATTATAGAACTCTTTCAGATGCTTTCAGTTATCTGCACTTCCAATCACTGTGAGATGGACAGCAACTTTCATTTTCAAGACTGAGTTTCCCAGAGATATGTAAATTCATCAACTTCATAATCTGTCTTTTTTTTATCTTTATTAACTTGAGTATTTCTTATTTACACTTCGATTGTTATTCCCCTTCCCCTTATCTGGGCCAACATCCCCCTAGCCCCTCCCCCTCCCCTTCTATACGGGCTTTCCCTCCCCATACCCCCCCCCGTTACTACCCTCCCCCCCCAACCATCACGTTCACTGGAGGTTCAGTCTTGGCAGAACCAAGGGCTTCCCCTTCCACTGGTGCTCTTACTAGGCTATTCATTGCTACCTATGAGGTTGAAGCCCAGGGTCAGTTCATGTCTGTCTTAATGGGAGAGCCACATTAGAATCCTGTCTTCAACTGGAAGAGCTTGAAGGCTCGAGACCCCATATGTACAACAATGCCAAGCAACCAGAGCTTCCAGGGACTAAGCCACTACCTAAAGACTATACATGGACTGACCCTGGACTCTGACCTCATAGGTAGCAATGAATATCCTAGTAAGAGCACCAGTGGAAGGGGAAGCCCTGGGTCCTGCTAAGACTGAACCCCAGTGAACTAGACTGTTGGGGGAGGGCGGCAATGGGGGAGGGTGGGGAGGAACACCCATAAGGAAGGGGAGGGGGGGGGATGTTTGCCCGAAAACCGGAAAGGAATAACACTCCGAAATGTATATAAGAAATACTCAAGTTAATAAAAAAAAAAAAAAAAAAAAAAAAGAATCCTGTCTTCAGCTCATAAAATATACAGTCCGAAAACAAGGGAAAGCAGTCAATCAAGATCAACAGAGAGTCAGAACTGCTTAATGTTTTCAATAAAATACCTTTCATTTATTATCTATCGATGTATCTATTTATTTATTCATTTATTATGATGTCATCCAATGCAAATTCTTTAAAATTTTTAATAATTATTTAAATATTGCAAATTCTTTAAAAAATTTAAATTATCACCCAATATGCTAAAAGAACAATCTTTGAGTGAGTTTACACTATTTGCGTGGACTATAAAGATACTTTAAATTTGAACTCTACCTGTAACCCAAGATAGTAAGCCAATTTTGCTAATTAATAAAAGTCCAGTTAATGAGGCTTTATCAAGAAATATGACAATTATTCATATTTGCTCTTATTTCTAAATGTAAGTTGAGGACATAAATAGATTCATAGAATTCAGTTTTTATAAACTCATAAAAATATTAAACTTATAAGAATTGGGTCATTTAAAAATGCAATTATTTAATGAACAGTTTAGAGAGTGTTACACACATTTAGGGTTGGCTAGCCTAAGAATGAGTGAGAGGCCTTGCTAGGACTAAGCTGAGAGTCTGAGGATTCTCCGTACCTCCACGTGCTGTGAGGAAATGGTCAACAAGCCTAGTACTGATTACTTCTGTCAAACAGACACAGCCACTCTGTTGAAGACGGTAGCTGTTTTGCTGGGAGGACTATGTTCTTTGTATTTTCTCAAACTTCAGATTTGATTATTCATTTTGTCCTAAAACAGATTCTGACATGACCCAATCTCTTGTAAGAGATTCTTCATGATTTTAAAAGTAGAATGTGAGGATGTTAAAAAGTTGACACATTTTCAATTCAGATTGACACTACTCAAGACATAGGCATAAATGGTGTTTGTTTAGAAAACTATTTCACAGGAACTGTGAGAATTTCTGATATCTATAGAAATATTAAAGAAAAACGTGGGGAAACATATTTTAGACTGTTGCAGATGTTCTCAGATCCAATAGCAATTCTAGAAAAAAAAAACCTGTGAGATGTTTCTTTGAGTGACATTGAAGGACAATTTAAAACTCTGCAGAGGACCTCTCAGACTAGGACATTATGGCGTCCTCTTTTAGAGAAAGGTCTGTACTGCATATCTATCATTTCAGTGGTGACCAACAGGAAGAGCACATGCGTTGTCTGCTGTGGGGGGGGGGGCAACTTTGAAGTAATCATCCTGGAAACTATTTTTAAAGATTAAATGTTTCTTAAGTCACGTTTCCTTAAAACTGAGTTCAAAAAGATATACGAAAGTTAAATGCTCGTGAGCTACATGTCTCAGAAGTTAAACATTTGTATAGCTAATGCAGAGGACCTGAGTTCAATTCCCAAACTTACATTAAGTGACAGATAACTCCCTATGACTCTACCTCCAAGGGTATTAAGCCTCAGGCCTCTGCTGGTCTCTGCACTAATGTGCACACAGACATGTAAGTTGGAGTAAGTCTTCCAAAATCAAATGACACAAATGTCTTTTCATAGAGTACATTCATCAAGCCCTTATGAGAAACAACATTGGCAGCAAATCATTCACTGCCTCAGACCCGATGAGTTTGTCAGACAAAAAGAATATCCTACTTAAAAAATGTGAGTACGTATGAAACATTATCTTCAATACATGTAAAAAGGCAGAGTGGCAGTGATACAGTCGAGCTACATTTCAAATTGCTTCACCTTGAGTGATGTCCAGTGGACAAAACAGGAACATTCCAATTCAACACAGAAAACTATTTCACTGAAAAACGTTTAAAGTTGATGAGTATGATTATAGTATAAACCGGATTGATTTCGTTCGGTTTTATTATTGTCTTAAAATTCTATGCAAATACGCATGCCTACTACTTGGGCCAGACTAGACTTTCCCACCATCCCTCCCTTGAGGCACTGCCGCACAGTTCGGGAGATCCATAATGTATCAGAGGTGTATACTTGCTATCTTATCTGCAAGCCCCTCAGTGGGAACAAAACACGTCCATCTGAAGAGAATCTTCAAGATAGCCCAAGCAGGGGCTGGAGAGATGCCTCAGTGGGTAAGAATACTTGTGTTTTCCCAGAAGAAACAGGTTCAGTTCTCACCACCAATGGTGCACAATTCTTCAGTGACTCCTGTCCCAAAGGATCCAGCATCATCTCCTGGCCTCAAAGTGCATCAGCCATGTACTCCATGCACCTACACATGTGCAAGCAAATAAACACACAAAATGAAATAAACAAACACGAAGAACAAAGGCAATCCACATTTGTGGCTATTTGTACCTCCCAGTGATGAAAAGAGTGGACACAATATTGTTAAACAAAAGTGTTAAACTCTGCAGGAAAACTAGTAATGCCAGGATCTGCCTTCAAAGGCTGTTTTGCTCTCGTCTCAATAATTGCATCTGTGGCATAACCCTGGTCAAAACAGCTAGATTAATCACTGTCAGAGAACAAGGTCACAATTCCAGAAAGAAAAAAGTCTGAAAGGAATTCTGATGCTGCATTTTAAGAGGAGGTGCCAATTTTAGCTCATGGTTAAATGGATGGGGGAATGGTGGGCAGAATGATAGAAGATAGGTAAGTGACTGATAGATAGGAGGTGAGTGATAGATACACAGACAGGAGAGCTAGCTAACATTTGTGAACATGTTTGGATGTCTTTTCAGAAGGATCCTAGAAAAGAGGGTGCTCTAGTAGTAGTACTCTCACCTACACTCATACCATTCATAAAATGTGAGGTTGGACACATCTGGGTGTGGGAAAAGATAAATTATACCTGTACTTCCCCAAATGAGAAATAGACACTCACACTCGCATACTGGACTGAATGTGGCTTTAAGTGGTTAGATCTGGGAGAAATTATATATCATGATATATAATGATAATGTCTTATTCACTGAATTTAATTACTGTGAGAATTAGTGAGGTCATTATAAAACAAACATATAGTTAGATAATTTAAAGAAGATACGTTTGGCACTATATAAGTATTAACTAAAGAATAGAGAAAATGCAGAATTAAAATTTCACTATAATGCAACTATAGTAATAAATGATTCTGGCACCACTCTGGATACTAAAATTAGGGTATGACTATTTGATATAACAGTATATTCTTAAAATCGAAAAGTAGTTCACCACAATTCGCTCATTAATTATGAAGGCAGAAATACTAACATTATGGGTGCAAGTTCACAGTTGTCACCTTAACCAAATGAGTAAAGGTAGTTCACCAGTATTGGCATAAATCAAAATCATGTGTCTCCTGAGGACACAGCATCATATTTGTGGTAATTTCTGCTAAAAATGCGTAGCCCAACTCAGAAGAAAATTAGATGAAACAAAACCTGAAGGGAGTACTACCAAAGTACTTCCTGTATCATTGAAAAGAAAAGCAAAATCATGAAAGCAAATAAAGAATGAAAGCTATTCCAGGATAAAAGACTCAACTATCACATTACACCAGGTATGACTGTGATTCTTGACCAGAAAATAATAGTTGGCTTCTAAGGACATTATTGGAAAAACTGAAGAAATTTGAATGTTTTTTTATTATTATTCTCTGCCTGTTTTATTAGAAAATAAATAACCAGTTTTCTGGTTAAAGTCTGGTCATGAACAAAAACATGTTTGAGGAGATGTGGAAGCACTTGGGCGTAAATGAATGGTCAGTGCATTCGTCCTTCTGACAATTTAAGAAAACGTGCAAGGTTGGGGGGTCTGCGTATAAGGAATCTAGGGAAATATTATTTACCATTTTTGCAAATTTTCTGAAATTTTGTAGTAATTTCAGAGTAGAAAATTAAAGTAAAACACACCCTTCTGATGTGATGGACATGTAAAATGAGCTACAAATGGGGCAGATGGGATACCAGCAATGCTCTGTAGGGATATTGGTTTGATGTCCAGTTTCACAGAGCAGCAAGAAGAAGACTCTGAACCTGTCTGTGTGAATGGTCACTTTAATGTATAAAAAGAGTAAAAGGGGGAGGGGATTGCAAACACATAGTAAGACATCATCTTGTCATGTAAATAGACTTACACACTTAAAAGAAACAAACAGCATCTCAGCACACGGAGGGCCATCTCTGAAGTCATCCAGAGAAGGCGGTTTCCTCAACAGTGCTGTGTGAAAGGAAACACATTCTTGGTGAGTTCTAACTCACCAAGACAACTAAGGAAAGGCACTGCAGTGGTATTTTGGGGAGAAATAAATGTTTTGCTCATCTTCAGAAATTCAGAAAGGAGAAAATAATGCATTTGATATTATACAAAGTCCTAGAAATGATTAAAATAGTAAAATACTTGATTGCATGTAGAGGTAATTGCTAGATGCATTACTAAAATCTTACTGAAAATAACTTCATTTTCACTAAGCTTCCCAGACGTAAGCAGCCTCGTAAGTTCATATGAAGTCTACACACACTGTTCTTGCTCCACAGAAACAGCTGGTAGTACTTTATCACAAATCATTATGAATCAAAGGGAATACAGGTTGATTCCCACTGTCCAATGAAGTCGAAAGAAGTTTTAAATCAAATTACGTGTAATTGGTTTGGAAAAAAAATGGCTTCACCCTAGTAAGGAATTGTGCTATTTAAAAACTATTTGATTGACAAACACACCAAATTAGAAAGGAAGAACTTCAGAATTAACCCACAGAAGGCCGAGTGAAAGTGTTTCTTTAAGTTGAAATTATTTTAAAAATATTCAGTTTGCTATTTTTAAATTGTGTGTGTGTGTGTGTGTGTGTGTGTGTGTGCGTGTGTGCATGCACGTGCATGTGAAAAGAGCAAGGCCATTGGCTCGGTAAACTTTATATAGCTTATGAAATACAGAAAATGAGAACTTTCTGTTAAGGAGAAGCCCTTGGTCCTGCCAAGGCTCGATCTCCCAGTGTAAGGGAATGTCAGAGCAGGGAGGTAGAAAGGGATGGGTGGGTGGGGGAACATCCTCATAGAAAGAGGGGGAGGGAGAATGGGATAGAGAATAGGGGAAAGGGGATAACATTTGAGATGTACATTAAAAAAAATCAAATAAAAAAAGTAAAAATTAAACTGACCAACATGTTGGTGGGAACTCTTTGACATGTAACACAAGTAACAGTGTGCACTTACCGTGTGCGTGAGTATTTGTAGGTGCTAACATGCATATTCATTACCTCGACTAGCATGTATGCAGAGCTTGGGCACCAGTGTCTGGGACTATTGGAAGAACGGAGAGCAGACAAAGATAATCATAAACAAGTAGATACCCTCAAACTCAAAATACAGTTGATATATAATTTTTTTTATTTTTTAAAGTTTTATTTTTAAAGAATATATAAATGCAGATTAGTCATGTATAAACTTTCTGTATAAATGTCAGAAAATAACCACCTCATTTAATTTCTTGACCATATCCATTAGATAAGATTCCTAAATACAGTAGTACACATGACTACAATTTATATCAAGAGTTCAGTTCATTTTATAAAATATAAATTAAGATTTGTAAAAAAGTTAAGTCATAAATTCTATAGAGATTATGATACAGCTTGTAGAACATTGCTATCATAATAATTTTTTTTATTTATTTTTTATTATTATTAACTTGAGTATTTCTTATATACATTTCGAGTGTTATTCCCTTTCCCGGTTTCCGGGTAAACATCCCCCTCCCCCCTCCCCTTCCTTATGGGTGTTCCCCTCCCAACCCTCCCCCCATTGCTGCCCTCTCCCCAACAGTCTAGTTCACTGGGGGTTCAGTCTTAGCAGATATATAATTTAATGCCTTGTTTTACTTTTGTCGAATTCCCTTCATGTTGTGAGGTATCTGTAGGTGATAGTGTACACATAATGTTTCTTAAGGCACTATACATTTGACCCCTTTCCAATTGTAGAATATTTAACTACTTCCAAACTTTATTATAACAAATACTACTAAATAAGATGTACATTTATAAATTCATACCATTCTAGTTTAATCCCTAAAAACATGGTCTAAGAAGTACTGATGCTCAATTCGTCCTCCATGTTTTCCCACAGGCCCCTGCAGGACCAAACCACTTATAGCAAAGCAAGCATAAAGGCTGAGTTCATGAACTTGCTATCCTTATAATCAATATTTGCTTAAAATTATCAAAGAAAATAACCAGAGGTTTGATTAGCTGAAGTGTTTTACTATCAAAGTTTCACTTTACACTTTTGTTATAATCGAAAAAAAAAGCTTGTGCTTATGCCAATTTCCACTCCTTTTTCCTAATTTATTCATATACTTTCTTTATCTTGTTTACGTTATTTTTAAGCAGTCTTTATGTGGGTACGAATAATAACCTTCTGAAAAGAAAACCTATAATGTGCTTTACAGAGAAAATATGCAAACAACCTTAAAACTAATGCTTGTCTATACATTTGTATAAACCTATGTTGGAGAATTCCGACCCAGTTTGTTACATCTTGACCTCAAATGGTTCAGCAGCATAAGCTAAAGAAGGGGGCCACTGAAATACACTAGGGAAAAAGTCCACTTTTATTTTAAGGTTTTTATATTAAGAAAAAACATGTGTTGAATGTGGGAGGAAACACTTTTACTATTCTTCAAATGTGAAAAGGCCCACTCATATTTGGATGTACATTTTAGGAGGACTATGAACATAAAAGCCTTTTCTAGATGAAAGTGAGAATTGGAAAAAGAGGGTTTAAAATTAGATCATCTCAAGAGAAGCACGGACATTTACCTTGGAAAATGCAGCATTTTCTTTATCTTCCTATTAATGTTCAAGAGTTAATTTCTACCAGTTTTTTCATAGTCATCAGTGGGTGTAAACTCTGTGCATAGTCGAAATTCAACAAGTGATGATTGAGTGTTTGCTTGAATGGCTGAAGAGGGAGTGAGTGAAAAAACCACTGAACAAGCCAAGATAAACACTACAGTATCTGTTTATCATGATCTTCCTAATCATAAGGTTTCTGAACAATCAAAAACCTGCCTCAGCGTGCAATGAGCAGTGTTCTATATCCAACAGCATCTCCTAAGGATGGGAGACCAACCTCTGCAGCAAGGACACTCTCGCTGTCACAACTTTGATTTCCCTGAGAGAAAAAGAATTACTATTTGTCGGTTACTAATTTTAAAAAAAGGAATAGGTGGGGAAAAAAATGGAAATCTGTGAGGCACTCAATAAGAATAAAGTTCTGGGACGTCAAGCCAGAGATGACAGGGTGTTTAGGAAGGAATTGTTAGGTACACAAAAAAGATACATAAAGATACATTTCAAACGGGAAACCTGAGTGTCAGGATCTCAGATTTTAAATATCTTTTGGATTAGCTTATATCATTATATGTGAGTCTCTGCATTTTAGAACAGAATTAAATATTTGAATGTGATACTTGGCCAAAATGCTGAATGAAAGAACGTGCTCGTGAAGTACATCTTGTTCACATTCGGCTTTGTGGAGGTTCTGTGGGCAACAGAAATTAAACAAGTATATGATAATGTTTATTACCATTAACATTTATCAGAGCTGGCTTGACAGAATGCGTTATTCTAGACAACAGGTATAATTGAGATAAGAATCTTTCTTTAAACTTTTATACCCAATACATTAACTGCAGCCATGTCTCCAGCCAAATTAATCAAGCAGATATATAAACTATTTAAGACATTTGTGTGGGAGAGCCAGAGCCTCTCTTTCTAGGCTCAGTCTGCCAAAAACCATTGGAGGCGTCTCTATTTCTAATATTAGATACTACAATTGGACCTCCGCCTCCTGCCTCCAGATAACTATTCAGTAGGGCCGACTCTCAGCTTATGTGAAGATATAGGAGAACAGAATTTGTGACATCCTGGAAGTTTGCCAGATTTCAGTGGGTGGTAGGACCAAGGCTGAAGGCCAAATGACAGATCCTCTAGAAGGATGCACAAACATACCCTCATGCTTTTGTTGACTAAAGTGATACTTTTTTATTTTTTGATCATGGGGGTAGTGAGGAAATAATCTAGTTCAGTTTCTCTCCAAGAAAAATAATTCCAAGTTGAGGCTGGTATACTGTGAGGGGGAAAAAAACTAAAATAAAAAGCTTAGCTGTAGTTCATTAACTTTAATTGGTTTTTGTTGCTTCTCCTCAGGTTTCCTGGATCTTTCCGCCATCTCCTCCCCCAACTCTCGGCTTCCCCTTCTTCTACCTCTCGCCTCCTCCCCCTCCAATCTGGCTTTCCCTCCTTCCTGGCAGCATTTTTAGCTTTAATTTGATAGTAAAAAACTGAATCCAAAGTTACAGAATTCTTCAAATTCAACTTCTTTGAAGAAAAAGAAGTTTCAGGGGAAAAAAAAAAAGAATAGCTATCCCGGCTGAGATCCCGGACATCAAAGGCATATGTCCCCACACGTGACAGGTGTCCTAGGAGGGTGAAAGAAAATCAGTCACTCTTTAAAAGTCATCTGTGGAACATTTATTAGTATAGGCATATCTGTGTGCCCTAGGGACAAACAGACACACAAACAAGGTCTCCAATGTTATGAATTTTAGAATACTGGAAAACATGTAAAAACAAACAAGCAAGCCAATGTATTTTTTAAATGTTGATGCTATTAAAAAGCAAAGGGTTAGGAAATTAAAGGTGGGGTGCTACTTAGATTATAGGTGAACAATATCTCTGAGGGTCTGCACTCCAGAAGAACGCAGGGATAGAAACATTGCAGTGTTTCTTCAGGAAGGATATTTAGACAAAGGACAGCATGAACTACATAAAGAATGTCAAAATATGCAGAGTAAATAAGACAGGCAAGCAAGAACATGAAGCCAACAAAAATGAAAGAGAACAATCGCTGGAATACCTTCTGTACCCATCTCTCCCGGGGCAGAGTTCTATGTCTGCATGAGTATTTCACAACTGTTACCAAGTCTGTCAGGTACTGAACAATTGCTGTATTGAAATTTTATGAGCGACTAGTTCTGAAATGTGATGCTTTATTTCTTAAATCCTTGATTCAAAGTACCTCCCCCCCAACCATTTCAAAATTATTTTACAATCTTCATTAAATCTCAAAGTACTAAATTTAGGAATAAGGTATAAAGGAAGATATAAAACCTATCTTCGTCAAACAGTTGAATCCTATGTACCAGTAATTATCCTACCCAAATTAAATTTAGTTTTATGAATGTTCAATTTTTTCACCTCTTATTTCTACTGTATTTTATATGATTTGGGTTGTGTTGATATATACATGGTCCATCTCTCTCTCTCTCTCTCTCTCTCTCTCTCTCTCTCTCTCTCTCTCTCTCTCTCTCTCACACACACACACACACACACACACACACACACACGTCTATTTTAGTGCAGACACACAAACACATGAATGCATGTACTAAAATGGAAGTGTGTGTATGTGTTGTGTGTCTCATATTTTAAAACCATGGAAAATATGGCCAAATGAATTTAATCATCTGCATTGTATTTTTATATTTAAAATGCTGCTCCAGAGAATGTAAAGCTATTTTAGATCCACTTCTAAGTCATCAGATATAAAGGTTTACTCTCAACCAAAGCAGAAAACAGAAAAGTATATTTAAGTGTGTTTTAGTTCACTGGAGTATTTCCGATTTAATTGCAAAGTATACACAAGTGCTAATTTCATTACTAACATGGTCCAATCTGATCTACTCAGGCAAGTGCACCTGAAAGGCACATTTAATTTTATGATTTCTAATGGGAGTGGTAGTCTAATTTGAAAAAAAATAGATTGGAGGACAACAAAATATTGCAATAATATCTATGTAAAATATAAATTCCTGAAAGCAAGGGAATTTAATGAAAGTTCTGTTATATGGAAATTGAAAAGCTGTTTTACCTTCTGGAAAATAAGACATATAGAATTCATGGTTTTAAAGACAATGTAAATATTTTAATTCAGCTATTAAATCATTAAATTGATTCCCAATAAACAGTTGAAGAGTAAATCTGTGCTCATAATTCTCCTTCAATGGTGTTGTATTGATCAGGATGGTGACTATTTTCTTCATAAAGATTATAGTTAATATTAATAAGTAGGAGAGGAAAAACAAATACAAAGAAAACAAATAATTGGAGGCTAGAAGGGTAGAGTTAAAAAGAAAACATGTAGCATAGTATTCTATGCACATTCACATCACTTAACAAATAGTAAAATAAAACTAGAAAAATAACGTAAAGCACTGAGGAGTGTCCTGCTACGAATGACTCCTCACAGGCTCTCATGTCACATGCTTGAACTCCAGAGAGAGCTTTTATGTGGGAGGTTGTAGGAAAGTTAGGAGGTGGTGCGTAATTGAAGCCATCAGTCCCCTGGAGGCATGTCATCAAGAGCTCTCTCTTATTCTAGGTGCTCTCTCTTCTTTCTCTGTGTTTCCTTTCTGTTGAGAAGTAAAGAAGCTCTCTATCGCATGCTGCTTCTGCCATCACATTTTCTCTCAAAGTCAAAGGACCACTCAATCATGAACTGAACCTTCTGACACCATAAGACCTAAAAGGTCCTTCCTCCCCTCTTAAGCCATTTAGATCAGACACTCTCGGCCAATGAGAAGAAAGTTAACATGCTTAGTCAAGTCTAAAAGAAACTTGTTTCTTAGGAAATGGCTAGTTCTCTGGCCAAGAGAATTCTGGAAAGGTCCTTTGTTAGTCACAGAATGATTGCCTTTCCAAAATTAGATGTTGAAGAGTCCATTCCCAATGTGATGCTATTTAGAGATGATATGCTTTTGAAAGATTATTAACCTTAGATATGTTCATGAGGCTGGAGCTCACATAATTAGTTTAGTGTTCTTATAAGAGGAGGAAGACCAGAGTGCCATATCTTTGCCATTTTAGAATACATGTTTTAAAAAATATAAGGTAGCTTTCTGCAACCTAGGAAGATAGCTCTGACCAAGAAGCACATCTACCAACACCTAGGTCTTTGATAGTATGCAGAATGGTGGGAAAGATATAGTTATTGCTACCCCATTAATGACATTTTGTCACAGTATTCCAAATTAATATACATTCATTTAGGTCATCCACTGATTGAAAGAATGTGTTCAAAAGCACTTTCCTAAACCAATATGATTTCCAACAGCATTCTAAATACTTCTTCTTATTCTCTGGCTTCAACTGCCTCTGCTGACCTACACTGAATTGCATGAACTCAACCTCACTGCACTGCATTCATTGCACTGACTCCCAACTGACTCAACTCTACTGCCCTGACCTCAACTGAATGACAGAATGAACTCATGCCCTGCACTGCTTTTCTCCAGTGAGCTGGGAATATCCTACCTCAGACTCATCCTGTCAAATCGTTCTCTGACTCCCCACATTATTGGTCCTTCAGATTGGCATCCACGTTTGGGATTGAAGATTTCCTAAAGGATTCCAGCCAGAGTAATTAAAGATGTGTACTAAGGGCATGTCTGCCTTCCAACCAGATCATGCAGACCTCGATCTTTGGACATGATCAGAACAGGCATGTTCTAGAGGGTAATTCCTCTATGACAGCACATTATATCTAATTGCAAAGAACAACTGACTATGGGGTGTTCATCATCTATTGATAACTCAATAACACTGTTCCTATATCCCAGGCTTCAGAAACACTGTGGAAGACAATAGTGGCAAGACAGGTAACAACCACTGACCAGGTGTCTGCTCACTGACTGTCCCTTATATAGAAGGTAAGGAAGCTGCATCATTTTGGCTATATGATTGCCTAAACAAGACCTTCACAGTGGCATTACCACCTAACATGCCAATGAGAATGGGATAAAAATTGTGCCCTTCCCCTAGATGAAGAACTATAGGCAATTAATGACTTCTGAAAGAGGGAACATCTCAAGTGGTAAGCCCTAAAAACAGATTTATTCTGTAACATTAATGGATTGAGCCAAGTTTTAGTTAAATACTTATATGTGGTTACGCATGTAACAATAATAAAATGAACAACAGAGGTAATGCTTGAAAGTGGAAGGAGGACTTAGCAGTCAGGAGAGGCGAATCAGAGAGCACATATGACAGTAGAGGACCGAGGGGATCAAAATATATATGTGTACAGAATGTGATAATAAAACTCATTCTTTTACACAAAACTAATAAATGCTTATAAAATGAAATAAAAGCAGGCAGTTCTGATGAATATCATTAAAATATATTGTAGGAAAGTCTTAAAAGAATTCATAAAAATATTACTTTTATAACAAGGGGTTGACAACTAGAGCTTTCTCTGTCAAAGATGATCTCTGCCTGCTCCCCCCTAGGAAGTCTATGTTTTCAGAATTACCGTTCTGTCAGTAGCCGTGAACAAATCTGAATGAACCAGTAAGTCAAATTTCTGAATATTGAGGAACTGGCTGAGATTCTAAATAGCCCTCAAAGACCCCTTTGCATGAACATGTGTCTTATGGGATTTTTGTTCTTTCCTCCATGATGTCCCCAATCGTGTTGGAGATCAAGAGAAGTCCTCAGCAAATTAAATATGAAACTCACATTGATAGAAGTTTTGTTCCCTCATGTATTTGCTTGTTTATTGAATAGAAATCTTAGTTTGATTTGCATTTTAATATCTTCTAGTCTAAAGAGATTACACCTTGGGTGTGGAGATTCAGACGACTTTTAATGTGAAGTACACAAAGATGAGGAATGAAACTAATTCAGCAACTGAATCAGTACACTTGGAACATCCTAATGTTCAGAGTCAAAAACAGTTCTCTTCCATCCCAAAAAGGTGTGTCATGAATGCTGGAGACAACATCCTTGCCATCCCCAACAGAATACAGTCACACACACTTATCTTAATGGATGGACATATATTTCCTTTATTTAATTTATATATTTTAAGCTCATCACAATGCTTAGCTTAGCACATAAGAAGTAGAATTTATGCAAATTGTTATTTTCTGGAAGACTGATAACATCTGTGTCAATACGTACTTACTACATGGCCCCACAGAGAGCTAAAACATTAGCACCAGAAAGGTGATGAAATTCGGTTGAAAATAATTTTATGGTGATCAACTTGGCCTTTCACCAGTGCCTAACATTTGGCTCTTCCAATAGCAAATCTTTAGATCTTGGGGGAAAGTTACTGACACTGGCTAGATCTTAATTACCTCCTCATTGAAAAATGTTTAAGACGCTACACTTCCCTGTGGTACCCTGGGGAGTACAGCAATGATAAGAAGACAGATGAGGAGTCACTCTGGAGCAGATGTTTACCGTTCACCTTCTTTGCTTTTTCTCCTCTCACACTCAGCGAGGACACTAAATAAGCATGCACGTGCACCACGGTTTGCATGCACAATGCTCTAGTGCTGGCTGCATGAATTGTAGCATTTGTAAGACCGGCAGTTTTGGAGCTCATTGGCTGCATTTTTCACATTTATGTACTGCAGAGCACAATTCTTTATTGCCCGAGGAGCAGCAATCACCTCAAGGCTTTTTCAAAGGCAATCTTCTTTTTCTTTAACAGATTTCCTAATCTCTAAATGTGTTATACTCACTCCTCCTTTCACTGCTGGTACTGTAAATATAATTCTTCTTAAATTATTTCTCGTTTTTTCAGATTATAATTGTATCATTTTATCTTCCCTTTCCTTCCTCCAAATACTATCATAAACCTGTCCTCACTCTCTTTCAAAAATCATTGCCACTGTTAAATTAATTTCATTATATACATACTTGTATAGGCATATATATATATATATATATATATATATATATATTCCTAAATACATAAACACACCCTGTTAAGTCTATATACTAGTAGTTGCATGTACGTTTTCAATGCTAAATTTTAGTCAGTTAATAAATATAATTATTTATATCCATGAATATATATTTAAGTAATTGCTCTATGTCAAAACAAGATACATCTTTTTCACAAGTATTTAATATTAAGATGTTTTTTAATTTAAAATAAAGCCCCTAAATTCTCTCTGGACAATACTCTAAGATGCAATAAAAAGTAGTGAGAGTGTTGGTCACACACTTTGCTGCCTGCCATAAAGGGGAGACAAAGGCTCCCCAGAAATTTCTACATGGTTTTTCACCTGTGCCCACCCCTTTCACACGTCCTTCTTAGAGGACAGACGCTGAAGCTGCCATAAAGGGGCTGGGTGAGATCAGACTGTGCAAAGACATGCGGAAGGGCCCAGAAAACCATCATTCCTCCAGATGAGATACTGAACTTTTGATTAAAGATCAAAATTAAAAATTCAAAAGGTTCTGCAGCCCTCCCAGAACTCATAGGCAAGAGATGAGTCCAGAGGATCCTCCTCCCCCAGATAACTCAAAAGGCCAGGGCGGTCATGAATGGGAAAGAGTGGCTTTGTGCAGGACTGCAGAGGGTTTCATGAAGAGATGGCATTTGAGCTGGGTCCTACTGCACGAGTGGGCGTTCGCCGTGCATAGAAAGGAAGGAAGGGCACGCCAGGAAAAGAAACAGCATCTGGGACAAGACAGAGCTTGTAAAAAGTGGCATATTCAGAAGGCAGTGAGACATGCTTGTGGCTGAGGCGTAGGGGGCATGTGGGAGAGGAGAAGACTGGGAGATGGAAAGTTTTAGAGGAAAGGGCTGGGGAGGCTTTGTGAAGGACAAGCTCCACACCCAGGTTTAAGGGATGATGGACTAGGGTACGGTCTAGCACCACCGTGTGGTTTCAGAAATGCCTCCTGGAAGCTCTGACAGACTAGAATGTAAACCCAACTGATATCCGGTCTTCTACGAAATAATTAAGCGAATGATTTGCTCGCCATTCCCTGAGAGGCCACATGTGAACGTTCTCTAACTGGGAGACTTTTGGAGGACTACGAAGAAGTAAGAATAAGTAGGGAACTTTGTAGCTCTCTTTCAACCAGGCAGTCAGAATAGGAGGCAAAAAGGAAGAGTCTTAAGAGGGAGAACGAATAGGACTGAGTGGTTAAGTTAGAAAATTGGGAAGAGATAATAAACACAATGGAACATTTGAGTAAAATCTCTGGCGTAGGATGACCTTGGTGCTGTTACCTGAAATAAGAGGGTGAGGGGAAAATGTTTCTAGGGTCAATGAGATTCACTTAGCTTGCATGTTATGCTCCACATGGAAGCGTCGGAGCTACAGCAAAAAGCCGAAGACTATGTGTTCCTTCCTGCTTTTATGGTGTCATGCATACTTGTTAGGGTGGTTATGTGCATATATGCATGAGGCCGTGTATTTGTGTGGAGACCAGAAGTGAGGATGAGGTGTCTTTGAAGACTTGTTTTTGTATTTATGTGTATCTGTATCTGTGTGCATGTGTGCACATGTGTTCATGGAGGCCAATAGAGGGCTGGAGTTGGGAACTGCCCAGTGTTCAGTTCTCATAATCAAACACAGGTCCCTTTGAGGAGTAGCAAGTGCTCTCAAGAACTGAAACAGCTCTAAAGCCCTTAAAACTTTGACCTCAGATGTCTGTTCTCAATGAGTCCTCATTTTGAAACTGTTTCTCTTACTGAATGCGAAGCTCCTCTGTTCAGTTAAGCGAATGTGGTTCAGACATAGAGCAGTTTCCCCCCAGTACTAGGAGTTACATGGCCACACAGCTGTGAATAGCATTATAGCTGGGCTCTAGAAATAGGAACTCGTGTCCCCATGTTTTTGGTGGCAAGCATTTTATTGAGCCATCTGTCTCCTTAGCCCTCCTCTGCTGTTCAAAGCTTCCGTGTCCTGGTGTTTGTTGAGAAAGCATCACTTGTCACACTTCTCCATGTAGTCAAATCCTGACATGGTCTGGAAAAAACTAAGAGTAAACAGGGACAAGAGCCGAAGCAGAGGCGCCTATAGGTTCCTGACGTGTAGAGTCTGAGGTACCAGTGCTAGGCTTCTTTTTAGCCACTTACAGGTTTCATCATAGTGAGTTGAAGTTGTCAGTTTGAGACCTATAGATTTCATAATCTGTGGTATAACAATATCATATATATGCCATATAATAGTCCAGATATCATAGTCTAAATTCTAAAACCCAGTAAAATGTGTCATGAGATGTTTTACAGGACTAGAGATTGTTCATTCTAAACTTTGGTTCAAAGCAATACTTCTTTGAAATGACTGTGTTTTATTTTCCAACGCAGTGTTTATACTTACTATTCATGTTTGGAATGTTCAGATTCAACACAACTATTTGTGTTCCAACTTCTCCAGAACAAACCTATAGGTCGCTCCAGAAGTATTCACAGACAACTCAGACCATAAGACACCTACTGAGAAGACCTACCTAAATATCAGGCTACTGTGTCTGCCAAATACAGGGAGAGACAGGTCCTGGGCAGGAAGCAGGGGAACTTAGCAGCACGAGATGGGGCATTTTGCCTCATGAGTCTAGAAGTCCTGCTCCTCGCATTGTATGTTGTCCACAAAGTTTCCACACTGCCCACCTGTCTACATGCACCAGTCAGTGATCAGTAGATAAACAGCAACTTCAAAAAAAAAGAAAAAAAAATACAACATCTGCAATATTAGCCAGGAAAGAGAGGCAGCAAAAACCAGAATATAGGTACATTATCACTGATTGCTTTCAATTTCATAGAAATATTTTCCTTTAGCAACTTATTATGTAGATATTTATGATTCTAATTGTCTTCTGAAACTGACAAATCTCTCTCTCTTAAACACACACACATATGCACACACACATGCGCGCGCGCGCACACACACACACACACACACACACACACACACACATACACACACACGTCTTTCCAGGCATAAACTCAAAACTAAGTCCTTTTACCAAAAGCACTTTATAGCATGATTTTTTTCCTTCCAATTACACAAACATGTTACGGATTTTCTCATGACTTTTTAAAATTATTTTTATTATTCCATTTTTAGATCTCTAATTAAATTGGGGGGATTTTACAAAAGCACATTTCTTTTAAAACCTCAATTATTTGCTCCTCCTAAATGTTTTCCATTGCAAGGATTAGAGGTGATAAATCACAGTCGGTTTATCTCCTACGGTTTCTTCTAGCACATTGTCAGCTCCCCTCTCACCCTCATGTGCACACCCCCTGCACAGTGACTACATATGGGACAGTGTAAAGGCTGTGGGATAAGTGACACTATTAGCTCAGTGTGGTGGCTTTGATGTGTAGCTCTCGGCAGGGTTGCCAGAAGAGTGGCAGGCTCCGGCTCTAATGCAAAGACTATTTCGCATCTACTTGCTTCCCCTCTAATGGTCTCCTATTACTATTAGTGGTTCAGAGCAGATGGGCACCATGGCTGCAAAGCCACTTTCTTGAGATTAGCTTCCTATTTTGAGTTCCTATTCTCTGTATGTCTAAGATCTTATAAATAAAAACTATTAAAGTATTTGAAAGCATAATAGGTATTGAAGTGAAATCACTGATTTTTACCTTAATTCAAATAAAAATTGTTACATCCTATACCATCAACATGTTGCCTAATTACTGAGGCATGTAGTTCTGGAAACTCATTGGTTTGGGTTTTGGGTTTGGGGTTTTGCCTTTGTTTTGTTTTTAACTGCCTGCCGTCAATACTGTCCTGGTCTTTCTGCATATTCCTGTTCCAAAAGTCTGGTTTTGATCATTTCTGGACCTCAAACAAAATGTTAAAGAATAATGTAACATTTTATATCTAAATATAAATTGTACAGTGAATGAAAAGTTAGGGAGGTAAACATCAAGAGCACTTTGGATAATAAAGCTACGAAAGCAAGGACAAGTTAGTTACCCGGTAAACAGTTAACCACCCAGTAGGTTTAGAGCAGAAGCTAAACTACCCACAAGTGTGAGAACACTTTATGTGCAAAAATCTGTTAAAGGGGACTTAAAAGAACAAAAAGTACTCTCCATTCCCCTAATTAACTTTGAAGAGTCTAATTAAGGGCAACATAAAAGCCTAAGAAATGCTGGTTATTAGGCATGTACTTTAACTTGATCAGTGAGATGGTATTCTTGTAAACAAAGAAGCTAATTTCACCCAGCCCAAAATAAACCTCTCTGCAAATATCTCACAACATAATCATGCCGTACCTTGGGAGCAGAATCCCTATCTAGCGCAGGCTGTCTCTTGAGGTTACTAATTCTAGGCATTAATAGCACTCGATTTGAAGATGTAATAGAGGAGAAAGAACGTTCCGATAATGTGTGCATAAGCTACTCCTCCCTCTCCTTTTCCTTGTCTTTAACTTGACCTGTGTGACAAAGCACTGACTACCTCACTCTTATGTATGCAGAATTTTATCTCTAAAACAGAGGCAAGTAGGACAAAGTTAAGAACACTCATATCTGATGGGAGCACAGCATCCACACGTCTCTGGAATACTAGGTTTTGCTGTTGCGACAATGATATTATTTTGGGCTTTAGGTCTCACCTTTACCACTCAAGTTTAGAAGGAAGAGATAGCATTTCTTTAAAAGAAAAAAAAGACAGAAAGGAAGGAAGGAAGGGAAGGAGAGAGGGAGGGGGGAAGGAAGGGGGGAGAGAGAGAGAGAGAGAGAGAGAGAGAGAGAGATCTGTCAGTAATGTAAAGACAGTTACAATATTGGAAGAAGATGATGAAATCATGTTTTTTGATCTCGTTTCCCTTGAGTTACTCTAAATGGAGTGAATATTAATCCCAGAATCGAAAGCTCTGACTTCTGGGAACTAGCTTCACATTGTGATTCAGTGAACAGCAGTGTTTCATTAGAAAATGCAGATCAGGTTATCTTCTAAGCTGCTTCACAGGGAAGCTGTAGAGATCACTCTGAAGAGCATCCCATTTCTTGTGAATAGGGACTTCTAAATGCTATTCTCTTAACACTAGTAGTCAGCACGGGAGTGTATGGAGACAGACAAATTGCGATGCTGTGTTATAATCACCCCCACAGGTATCCCTGGTACTAGCGAAACCAACCTGTATAGCTAGGGTGAAAGGATGGTTTCCGTGGTATCCTGAGACTTTGATTATAACATCAGCACTTAAAAAGACAGTCTTCAACAAAGGTAGCGCTGAAATACAGCCTTGAGGCAGAAGGTAGAACGTTATAAAGTTTAAAAAATATATTTAGACATCCAGATACTTTAATGAGTTTTATCTTGGTGGACACTCCAGAGCTTGTTGTCTGAACTGCCCCTAAAAAGCCTGCTGAGAAGGCTACTTTGCCCAGGGACATAGATTTGACACATCTGCCTCTGGATAAATAGTTCATTGTCGAAGTTACAGGTCACAAAAACAGAAAGCATTATAATGAAAGAGCTATGCTGAATAAAGCGCCCCAAATTTGCCAATGGAGTGGCTGGGACTGTCATTCTGAAAAAGATACCTAATTGTACTTTTGCATCAGAGTAAAGCAGTGTGCATAGTTCATACTGTCTGCAAAAATATTAAACTTTTGCTTGAGAAGGAGAAATAAGGAATGTACAAACACAATGTAAGGGCCAAGAGACCCTCCAGAAAACGCAATTTCTGGGTAGCCTCCTTTAAGCCCGGATCTGTAACTAGTCAGCTTCCTGTTTAGTATGAAAACAGTTCCATCCATAAATATTATTAGACTGCTCCAAAGCAAAGCTATGCAGAAAGTTCTGCTCCTTACTTAGGCATGTTGGTCCCTTCTGTTGTTGATTTCTCAGTTGGGTGAGAGAATAAGATCTCTTTCCAGAAAGAAATACAGAAATTTGCAATAACCGCACATATTTTTCTGAAAAAATAATATTAATGAGTATGAAAAGTAGAATACATTTCAGATCCATTGTCGAGTGCGTTTAAGCGTCACATGAGATACTGTAAGCTCTGACCAGAGTTTACAGAGCTGCTTGCTTCTCCTTCTCCTTAATCAATCTCAAGAGTTACCCCCAATGAAATCAGTTGTCTCAAGAACCAGCTTTCTGGTGAAGAGATTCACGTGTGAATATTTCACATGGTTTTGGTTAAGCACTGCTCTCTTACACAACATATTTATTCGAGACATTGGAACATGATCTTTTGATACTCTCAGAAGACTCATTATGTTATTCTTGCAAAGAGTAACTAGGTTAGTGATAACTGATGGTGTGTTGACAAGCAGTCACTATTGTTTGTGGACCATGCTTATGTACAGCACAGGTAAGAAGGCTTACTCAGCAAAAATGCATATTCTTTATCCTTTTGATTTCCTCTCATTCAGCCTAAAGATAGGCTCTTACTGAGAGTGCTGTGAAAGGTGTAAGGAAAACACAGATCATGACTGGGAAGATGACTGTGAGTGAAGTGTTTGCTGTGTAAACATGAGGACCTGGGTCTGAATAACTTGAACCCATGTAAAAATGCTGCATAGAATACAGAAGCAACACAGTGCTGGACATAGAAACAGGTGCATCCTCGGGGTGCGCAAACCAACCATGCAATAATTTTTAGGTCCAGTGACTGAACTTGTTTGAAAAAACTAGAAATAATTAAAGAAAATATCCAAACATTTGATCTCCACATTTTTGTTCATCCACACACATACACACATACATACATACACACAACATATATGTATAGATATACATGTATATGTGTGTGTTTATGCATATATATGTATTGATGTTCATTAAAATTTTCATAGAAAATATGGTAAAAAACATATTTAGAATGTTAATGGTCTGTGGATCTGTGTAGAAAACCATTTTTGCAGATATTATGCACAGGTAGATCTATTCACTTTTTCAAACAGGAAGCAGTTCATTGAACTAATCTTTGTTAGAATTACAGTATTAAATGAGAAGACGTGGAGCAAAACTTGATGCTCTTTCTATCAGGGTTAAATTGCTGGGCTTCACTCAGTGGTACAGTGCTTGCTGTGCAGCTGAGCCTAGATTCAATCCCCTGCATGACCACCACCAAAATTCCACATATAAAACCTCTTGTACTCTCTTCACGTTAATATTGGATTTAATATGTAATCCAAATCTTAAAACATTAAGAAGTCTTAAGGAGATTACTACTATGTGCTGAAGGGTATTTAGGGACACAAAGGCATGGCCGGAAAAGGAAAGGAGGTAGATCAACAAAAAGAAGTTTGAACTGACACTGCCTGGATGGCAAAGAGTCTGAAACTGGATAACCCAGAGACATGGGGTAAGCCAAACACAACTGACAAAATGAAAATAATCAGTGAAATGATTCCTAATGATAGTTTGCTATATTCATAGCTAGGTGCTTTGTCCAGTGGACACCAGCAAAGCTTCCTCTAGCAGCAGATGGGAGCAGAGGCATAGACCCGCAGTCAGACACAAATTGCAGACATCCAGCAAATCCATCCTCTTGGAAATCAGGTAACACTACCAACAAAGGGGATTCAGAGGATATGGAGGTACTAGGAGAACATGGCCTAACCAAACTAAGCAGGGCTCTCAGGGGCTCACAGAGACTGAAGCCACAAGCACATGGGTCTGCATAACGTCTACTGTGCATACATTCTGGCTGCTAACTTGGTGCTTTCGTGAGACTCCTAACAATGGGGGTGATGTGTCTCTAACTCTTTTGCCTGCCCTTGGGACTCCTTTCCTCCTATTGTGTTACCTTGTCCAACTTCATTTTGAGGGTTTCTTCCTGCCTTGTAGCTTGTTTTTAAATGTTTGGTCTCTTGGAAGCCTTGCTTTTTGTTTGTCTGTTTGCTTGCTTGCTTGTTTGTTTTGTTTTTGCTTTTGTTTTCTGATGAGAGACAAAGCAGGTGTGGATCAGGGCAGAGTAGGTAGTAGTGCCAAGAGGAACGGAGGATGGGAAAACTACGATCAGGATTACTGTATGACAGAAGAATCTATTTTCAATTTTTAAAAACCTAATGTTATGTGTGCTAATTAAGATTCATAAAAGTGAAGCTAGGTATTATTTCAAAATCAAGTAAAAACATAGCCTGGTTTTCCTCCCCCAGGTTTTCCAAGGTTTCCAAAGCATAACTATTACAATCTCTTGCTCAGCATGAATCTAAAACCGCTAGAACAGCCACCCAATCACTGTCGTTCTTTGATGCTACTGTCTACCTTTCAGAGCTGCACATCTTATAGGTATCACTTGAGCAAGTCTTTCATTAGACTCTACACATGTTGAATCGTCTAATTTCTCAATCCATTGAATATTTTAACAACTCACTCAGATAAACCAGATTTTGTTCAGAATCCATTATTCATATCTACCCTGTCTGATACTTGAGTGACTTTATCTGATAAAATAACAGGGTTTACATAAATGTTTTAAACCTCAGGTATATTGAGTCACTCATATAAAAGAATATACTTTTGCTGCTGGTCAGTGATATGGTATGAAGTCAGCAAATCTGAACATGTAGCCATCATTTCCTGCCACGGATAGAAGTCATGAACAAGCACACACACGCACACACACAATTTTCTAATATATATACACACATATATATTATATATGAGTTATTATCAAATCACCTTTAGAACAATTATTTTAGGTTCAAAACAATATTGAGACAATGATACAAAGGTCTCTATGACATACCTTATCTGCCCTCACACATGAAAATCTCCTTCACTCTCATCTCCTCCCAGAGTTAAGTGGTATGCATTTGTTACAACTGAGGAACTTATACCCATTATCACCCATGGTGAACATTAGTGAAGTCTATATGCTGTGCTGAAAAGAGTATAAATACATAGACCCACCATTACAGTCTGAAACAGTATTTTCAGTAACTTGCCTGTACCTGCCTTTTTCATCTGTCTTTCAACAACTCCTGAGGAAACAGTTATCTTTTCAATATCTTTTTAGGGTTTCCATTGGTTGGTTGGTTGGTTGGTTGGTTGATTGGTTGGTTGGTTGATTGGTTGGTTGGTTGGTTGGTTGGTTGGTTGGTTGGTTCGTATTTCTTGAGATAGGATGTCCTGTAGCCCAAATTGACCTTGAACTTTCTATGTAGCCAAGGAGAGGTTGATGTTTTGATTCTCCTGTCTCCAATACCCAAGTACTGGAAATACAGACATCAACCAAGCATGATTCCCCACCTCAATAATTTTGACTTATACCAGAGTACCACATAGTTTTAATCAAACAGTACATAGCCCTTTGAAGTTGGATTCTTTGATTTAGTAGTATAGAAATTTAAAATTTCTCTTTATCCTCTCAAGGCTTTAAAAACAGTAATTAGTGATAAAAATATTTTATTATTTAGTTGTATAATAGTTTATTAAACTGTTTACCTACTAGAAGACGTTCATTTGGTTATCTTCTAAGTTTTGGCAATTATGATGACAACTATTAGAAGGATATATTTAGAGATTTCATATAAATATTTTCAATTCCTTTAATACAAGGCATATAATTAATTGATCATATAGAAAGAGTATGTTTAGGCTTTTAAACTATTGTCAAAGTATTTGAAAATGCTGTAGTGAAACCCAAAATTTGCATATAAATTAAAGTTTAAAAGTGAAAGAAGAAACACTGTTTTACAACCAAATGAAAAGAAGACAATTCTGTCTCGGGGTTTTACCAGACATCTTACAGAGTGGCTATAGTTCACCTTCTAGCCACAAAGACTGCCACCCCATTGCTCTGCCTCCACCAGTGCTTAATATTCCCACTGCTTTAGATTCTTACATAATAGTTATGCAGCAGTACTCCATCTTAACTGGCATGTTGATAGCACCATTGATGAGGATGCCCATTGGCCGGCCACATACCATCCTAAGTGTGGGGATCTGTTAAAATATTTAGATCCCTTTTTAAATGGCTTGGTTCCCCATTGTTGGATTTCTAGCTGTTACTTCCATGTTTTAGAAAAATGTTCATCAAATAAGTATTTTATGAATATTATTCCTTCTGTGGGTCTTATTTTTATGTTATTTTGACAGCCTCTATTACATAACATGAAGATAAATTTAGTAGCATTCAACTTAATAGTCATGCTTATATCATAACTCTGGCATTGATTACAACCAAAAAAAAATGACAAGTGAAGTACCATATATATTTCCTCCAATACAGCATTTTAGGTGTCATACTTTTGAACTTTGCATTTGCATATGTGATTCATCTTGAATTATCTTAAGGGTTGCATGTCTGTGTTGCATATATTTAACAAATCTATGGATGTTCAATTGGCAAAGCACCATTGGCCAGTTTCTCATATATTTTTACTGTTCTTACATTTGTCAAAGATGTATTGTTGACTATATTCATGTGAGCCTTATCAAGGGTCTCTAGTGTGTTCCACTAATCTATTTTCAATTATTTTCTACAGATATCATACTCTTTTGACTACTATAATTTTATAGTAAATCCTGGTGCCATGGATAAAAGTCATCTACAATACACGTTGCAAGAGCTCTTAATAGATAAAGGAATAATGAATACTGATTTACCCTGTGTTCTCCCTGTTTGTCTCCCATATCAACATAATTGTTCCTATGTAGGACAGAAGGAATAATAGAAGAATGATATCAGTTTGCAGCCATGAAACAGAGAGGGGACTACTTCAACCTCAGGAACAGATATGGCACCATTGAGAAAATAGTGTATTAAATTTTTAGAGCTAAACATTCAGACAAGGAAAAGATTGATACTGAAAAAAATAATGTAGATGGGCCAACACAGGCTTTTGATACAACTTGCTATGTTCCAGTCACTCATTGTCATACATCCTAAATGCCATAGGAGAGTTTACACAAATAGAGAGTGACTATGAAGAATGAAAGTACCAATTGCATGCTATGTTTTAAAACTTATTCATTATTAGCATTGTGAAATACCTGAAAAACATTTGTGATTTTTGTATGACTTGTTTTAGTTTTTAACAAAAATTCTGCGTTGGTGTTAAACAGATTTTCAACCCTCAACAAACCAGATGGCTAATCCAAAATTATTACATGAAATATGAATAGCAAACTAAGAACTGTACTCGGGTAAAGATAATGAGAATTTTTTAGCATTTACATTTTTACCAAATAACTTATATTTCTATTTCATTGGTATCTACTTTGGAATTATAACAAACACTCCCAGTGATAATTACCAAATATCTATATTTAGGGGAAAGTAGCACATGTGTATCATAAATAATAGCACAAATTCATATTTCTGAATTGCCTGTTTTGCTAGATATAGACATTTGGTAATTATCACCAAAGTTGGCATGCAAAAAGGTGTTTATACAATTTCAAAAATGCATATTGCTTACCCAATAGGCTGTGTAATAATTATGTATTTCAATTACGTTCCACATCCAGGTATGTTAGAATAGGTGAGTCTCAGCTCAGTAGACAAGAATGGATGAATTTCAGCTTACTGAACACAATTATTTTGTGAACATCTCAGACAGCTTTTTCTAAGACTGAGGAATCATTTATTAATCCAATAGTGGCCCCAGGGTAGAATAACCTTGACCTTAAATACACAACGTTTACTGCTCAAATAGTATTTTTGTTCCTTGGCACAAAGAAGTCCATTAATTCTGCATCACTTGGTCTCCTATAGCTTGTAGTTCTGACTTATTGCCTGATTGGCAAGGAAATTTCCAGCAAAGAAGGTTTAATATAACCTGGCCCAGAAAGGACTTCTTTTGGCTCCTCACCTGGTATAATGAATGTCTGTTGCGTGTTTTCTCTCTCTCTCTCTCTCTCTCTCTCTCTCTCTCTCTCCTCTCCTCTCTCTCTCTCCTCCCTCCCTCCCTCCCTCTCCCCCCCTCCTCTCCTCTCCTTGCTCTCTCTCCTTGCTCACAAAACAGAAAAGCAATACAGGCAGTAGTTGGAATATTTACTTGGTTCTATACATTTTGAATCTTGCCAAATCTTGGAAGTTATTATTTTAGACACAGAAAGGCACATACAACACAAGCTACTTCACCAGGTGACACCAACAACGGTGATAGCAGCTGTGACTTGGACAGTGGTACAGACCAACTGGCTGATTGTGATGAAAGTGCTGTTGCTAATCTAAAGCTACCTTACTTGTTGCCAACGTGGGGAGGTGGTGTATCTCAGCATGATGCTAATGAGAAGCAAAAGAGAAAGAGAAAGGCAGTGCCAAGAGGTGTAAGATAAAAGAAGAGAGATAATTAAGAGGTAGATTTAAACTTCAAATGTATTCCAAAATTTTTAGCAGTCAGAATAAGGATACAGGCCAATTTGAGTTAACTATTAACATGAATTTGACAACTGTGCCTGAGATGCTTAGGAGAAAACTGCACCACAGTAGAGTAAAAGGAAGAGAAAACAAGATCGCTGTATAAAAGCTTACTTAACATACCAATCAAAAGAACTGCCAAAACTTGCAGGACAAGTTAGTGTGACCTATTTGTGAGTTCTTGGCAGGTTTTTAAGAATCCCTTTTTCCTCTACATTAAATATCTTTACATATTAATTTATTCTATATGATGAGACGCAATACAATATACCACATAATTAATTATTTATTAAAGAACCCTTGTCTTCCTCTCATACAATGACTGTTTAACATTGATGTTAAGCCCTACTTCGTGTTTTTGTTATTGTAGTCTTCAATGAAAGATGACTCCTGAGACCCACAATAATGACCCCACATTGCTACATGAAACCCTGCAATCACCTCTTTCTCCAGATGTTCACTTGCAATGAATTTTTTTGATGCGAACCTTAAATTTTTCATTTATCAGTTAGTATTCAAACAAATAGAGTTGAAGTGTCAGATGAAGGATATTTACAGGTATAATAATAAATCAATAAGCAGCTGACAGATACAAAGAGCACCCTGGACAGGCTTTAATCAGTCATTAGAAAACGGCTAGAGCAGAGTGCCGGCTCCAGGAGGAAGGAAGCTGTTGATAAGCTCTACCTATCAACTGGTTGTCATTACTTTCGGTTTTGAGAAGTGGCTGACTGTTTATTGATCAATGTTCATTTCAAGTTCTTTATGTATTCTGGAGTTACCCCTTTTGGGTGTATAACCATTCATTATTTTCTCCCCTTCCCCTTTCCTTCCTTTCACTCTGCTGTTTCTTCGGCTACAGAGAAACTTTTTACTTGCATATAATACATTTGTCAATTATTTGAACTATTTCCTAAGTTTTGGGGACCCCCTTCAGAAAGTTCTTGCCTATGCCTATATAGTGAAGTGTTTTCATTGTTTTTTATGGCTGGTCTCAGAGTTTCAGGTCTTATATTCATGTTTTTAATTCACCGAGAACTAACTTTTATACATATGGAGAGATTATTAGATTCAAACAGCAGCAAATGAAGAAAAGGTTTTGCAGTCTTAGGGAGGGAGACTCTTGCCCTGCTAATGGGGACACAAGTGAGAACAGCCTCCATATAATGCAGCTACACCACTCCTGGAAATAGACCCAAAGAAACATAAGTGAACTGCCAAAGATTCCCGCTTCTCCATGTTGATTGAGGCGAGCATTCAAAACAGCCAAATTACAGAATGAGCCTAGGTGTTCCTCAACAAGTGGGGAGAAAAAAGGCATGGCACATATACACAATGGAGTTTTACTCAATCATAAGAAAGAAGGAACGTATTTCATTTTCAGGGAAACTGATGAAATTAGCTGTCACCCCATGAAGTAAAATGAAGAACAGACAGAAAATAGTTTGCCTTCACTTGTATTTTCTCCTGTGTGGAAGATACTTGAGGCCGGAAGATGAAAGATGGGCCAATATGTCACAGTACAAGGAAACTGGGGAGTGACTATATCATAGAGGAAAATGTTCTTTGGAAATGTCACTGATGCAACGTAATGCTTTTTAGTAATCAAGATTTAATAAGTGGAGAAAAGAACTCTTCCTGTGAGCAGCTGCATTAGGCTGTGCTGGCAGTTGCAAGCTGATCAGAATATTCACATCCTTATTACATCTTCTGTACATTTTCTGTGGTGTTTACCTTTGCTCCCTTTAATAAATCTTGGCTGATATACCAAATTTAGCACACATACATACACACACACACACACACACACACACACACACGTACGGGGGGGGTTAAACCTAAGACACAGGAACTCACAAGTGTATGTCAGTCACTATAGTAAAGGTGCGTGCATCTCCTGTGTCTCTCTTACTTACTGTCAGTCTTTTTGCCATGTCAATCAAGTTGCCAAGCAAGAAAAACTTACATTCCAGTGACAGAATTCTTGCATAGCATGCACGTGACTCTGTGGAATGCGAAACCTACCATTTTTTAATTAGGCTCATATTTGACATCACATTAATACTTATTTACCATATTAATCCTGCCAATCAATGAGCATGGTAGGTCTTTCCATCTTATGAGATCTTCTTCAATTTCTTTCTTCAGAGACTTGAAGTTCTTGTCATATAGATCTTTCACTTGCTTGGTTGAAGTCACGCCAAGGTATTTTATGCTATTTGGGACTATTGTGAAGGGTGTCATTTCCTTAATTTCTTTCTCAGACTATTCACTCACTGAGTAGAAGAAGGCTACTGATTTGAATTAATTTTATACCCAACCACTTTGCTGAAGTTGTTTATCGGGCTTAGTAGTTCTCTGGTGGAACTTTCGGGGTCACTTAAGTATACTATCATATCATCTGCAAATAGTGATATTTTGATTTCTTCCTTTCCAGTTTGTATCCTGTTGACCTCCTGTTGTTGTCTGATTGCTCTGGCTAGGCCTTCGAGTACTATATTGAATAAGTAGGGAGAGAGTGGGCAGCCTTGTCTAATCCCTGATTTAGTGGGATCGCTTCAAGTTTCTCTCCATTTAGTTTGATGTTGGCTACTGGTTTGCTGTATATTGCTTTTACTGTGTTTAGAGATGGGATTTGAATTCCTGATTTTTTCAAGACTTTTAACATGAAGGGGTATTGAATTTTGTCAAATGCTTTCTCAGCATCTAATCAAACAATCATGTGATTTTTTTTCCTTTGGGTTTGTTTGCACATTAATGGATTTCCACATACTGAAGTCCTCTATCATCATCATGAGATGTGGTTTTAAATCCAAATCTTGATTTTCTGGTGTGTTGGGATATCCAGTATTTGCTTTGATGGGAGAATTGGGCTCTGATGATGCCACGTGATCTTGATTTCTGTTGCTTAGGTTCCTGTGCTTGCTTCTCGCCATCTGGTTGTCTCTGGAGTTACCTGGTCTTGCTGTCTCTGAGGGTGGCTTGACCCTCCTGTAAGCTTGTGTATCAGCCCTACTGAAGACTGGCTTTCTTTCAGTGGGATCTAGGTCCAGAGAGCAGTGGGACCGGGTCAGATCCGGGTGCAGGCAGAAACCGGGAGGGTCCTGTCTCAGAATGCTCCCAGGTTTGTGTGTCCTGGGAGCTCCAGGTGGGTCCCTTGAAGCAAAAGTGATGTCTTACCTCTGCTGTCAGCACTCCTGGCAACTGGGCACAGGCAGAGACAGAAAGGATCCTCTCCCTGACTGCTCTTAGCTTCCTGTGTCCAGAGGGCTCTAGATGGGTTCCTCTTGGGGCAGGAATGTGAGCAGAAGTGGTGGTCTCCACTATTGTCTGCACTATTGAGAGTCCAGCTCTCTTCCCAATTGGATTTGGGTACAGAGAGCTGTGGGACTGGGACAGCTCAGGGTACAAGCAGAAACCAGAAGCAGGCATGGCCTTTTTTAAGGTTAAAATAAGGCAGCCCAAGAACAGAATAATTAGTCTTTTCATTTCTGTAGGCAATGACATGAACTAAAAACCAGCAGAAGGGAGAAATCAGTAGTGGTATTCCCATTCTAATTTAAGGTTTTTCAGGATTGTATTACTTGATGGAATAAATTTTATACTTGGTTGGCCTTCATTTTACCTCAACTCTGTCTTTTAATCCACAGTTTCTTGTGATCAAAGATGAAAATCACCACTATACCACAGCAAGAAGAAGGGGGAGATATCCAGCTAATGTCTTGTTGAAGTAAAAAAAAAAAGTCCAAAATGATCATTTTGACCACTAATCAAAAAACAATACAAAAACAAAAACAAAAGCAAACAAAAACAAAACAAAACAAAAAAAACAAAAAAGCAAAAAACAAAGAAACAAAATGCCACCTTTTGAACAATCTTTCATTCTTAGTCATGTAGTTTGGTACCAGGTACACACTTTTAGGTAGACAGGATCTAAGACTTGTCTAGAGGGCTACAATACTACAATATTTTAATAGATGGTTTTCTAGATGTGCTCCTTACTATGTTCTATTAAGGTAAGCATATGTTCTACAGTTCTGATGATGTTTCTCAGTGTGCAAGAACAGCATCAATATGGGCTAAGACTGTGCCAATAGTCTTTCACTTGCTTAGTTATAATCACACCAAGATATTTTACGTTATTTATGACTATTATGAAGTGTGTCATTTCCCTACTTTCTTTCTCATTCTGTTTATACTTTGAGTAGATGAAGGTTATGGATATGTTTGAGTTAATTTTATATCCAGCCACTTTGCTGAAGTGATTTATCAGCTGTTGGAGTTCTCTGATAGAATTTTTGGGCTCACTTATGTATACTATCATATCATTTTCAAATAGTGACCCTTTGACTTTTTCCTTTCTAATTTGTATCCCCTTGATATCATATAGTTGTCTTATTGCTTCAGTTAGAACTGCAAGTACAATGTTGAATAGGTAGGGAGACAGTGGGCAGCCTTGTCTTCTCCCTAATTGTAGTGGAATTGCTTTACATTTCTTTAGGTTTTGTTTGATGTTGGCTAGTGGCTTGCTGTATATTTTTTTTTTGACCCAACTGACAAGATATAATTGCCCACTTAAACATACAAAGCCCGGTACCATCCATCTCTTAAGAACATTGGTAACGGGGATTGGGGATTTAGCTCAGTGGTAGAGCGCTTGCCTAGGAAGCGCAAGGCCCTGGGTTCGGTCCCCAGCTCCCGAAAAAAAAAAAGAACCAAAAAAAAAAAAAAAGAACATTGGTAACAACCTGTAAATACACAGAGCAGAATCTTAACATCACCTTGCATGGCTTCTCCCCTCTCTCCGTCTCCTCTCTCCTCCTCTCTCCCTTAGTCTCCTCCTCTTCCTTCAAACTTCTCTCCCGCCCATCCTCTCTTCTCCTCCAATGACAGGCCTCCTTCTATCCTGTACCTGCCTCACCTGTAACATCATCCTACATTTCACCCTTTTTGTCTAATTAAAAAAACCTTTTCTCTCATATAAGCTGAGCACAACTACTATCATTTTCTAATTAAGAGCATAAAATATATCTAACACCCAGTCCAACACTATATCAGTTAAACAGAATATTTAGTTATCCATTCCAGCTTAAGAAAGGCTTAAAATCTGTATTATATCTTGGCTAGCTTGTATACTATCTGATAATTATCCAATAAAATATGTATATTTAGAGTTAAACAGCCTGATAGGCTATGAGACTATAATCAGTCTTCAACCCCGTCAGAAATCTGGGAATGACCAAATATCTATGCACATAGGAAGCCTAACATGGCTTCCAGAACTGAGAGGTTGTAGAGACAAATCTCCACTAGCACAGTCCCCTGTTACCAACATGTGAGCTCAAGTCTTCAGCCTTCTGGCCCAAAATCAACTGACAGACTCTAGAAATGCAGATTTTGAAGGGCTGATCACCCTGTCTTGGCAGGGTTTATCAGTCAACTATTCTGCATAATTTGTCCTTTTCTGGAGAGTATAGTCTGCAGATGAAACAGGCAGTTTTGTCCAGTGGCTGCCTAGCCACAAAGTATTGCCTCACCTGGAGGTAGAGATGTTCAAATTCTTCATTAAATCCGCCAAAGGGGAACTGTTAGGAGCAGACATGTCTCAACAAAAGATAAATAACTTTAAATCTCTAATTTTGTGGATTTCTGATGTTTTTGAAAACCATCTATCTATATAAGACAATCTGGACTGTTGTCTTTATATCTTAATAATATCTTGAAAGTTCTCTCACAAAGTCAGTAATATGTTTGCTATTTGGCCCTTAACTCCCCACATGTAATCAACTCATATAAGTTTGTAATGACATCAATAGAAGGACTGGCTCTAAACCTTGTACTTTTTAATCTCTTTTAACAAATAAATTCTATATCAAAACAAAGATATGAATTTAGCTTAGTTAACAAATAAGATTACGACTCTATAACTCAATCTACCTAATTCCTCCCTGTTAAATTACAATCATTTCTAAATTTCTCATAAAAACAACTTTAGAATAACCACTTCCAGCCCCCCAAAGTCCAGGGAATTGGGGTGACGACTTCTCCATAATTTCTTCAAGCTGTACATGGGCATTGAGATATCCTTAGGGGTAGGGGGTAGGAAGAATGAAGCAAATGCTGTAGCAGGATGTGTCCTGACTGGACCCAGCTGAAAGTCCTAGAGACCAGGATTCCAAGTAGGCACACTCTGTAAAATACAACTCTCAAGACAAAAGTTTAGAATCGAGATATCTTTTTGTTTGATTCTCCTGAATAAATTTAACAGCTGGTCTACCTCTATCAAATCTGATCAGTATGACTCTGTGAGGTTTCCAGAGCCTAATCACATTTTCTAAAAGCTCAAAGACAAAATCTTTCCCCAAAATACTGTGTCTTAGTCTGAAACCAGAAAGCTTGTATCTTGCAATTCCTCTCCCACAGCAACAATATAACCATAAAATTCAAAAGTCACACCCATCATGAAGACTAAACAATTTTTTAAAAAGGAAGGTAAGCAAACAATGAGCCTGATAGGCTTTTTGTAATCTAAGATATCAGAAATTAACCCAAAATTCCTGTGGAGCCCACGTTAAGAGAATCCGAGCTTCCTGTGGTGGTAGATATCAAAAGTAACCATAAACTCTCACTAGCCGGCATCAACGAGTCATATAGCCTTTAGCAGGGTAATTCATAAAACAAACCAAATACCTTTTATCAATTCCAGTACCATTAAGCAACATATCAAACCAGGACGTTAGCCCAAAATAATTCAATCTGTTAAGCTCTCTACCCGGAGCCACAGATTTTTCTTTATCCTTATAACTTCTAAAATATATGCCTGTATTCACTCTCCCTAGTGTTACAGACATTTCATCACAACTCTCTACTTGGAGTTAGTGACTAATTTTTCCCTATCTAAGTTCCGAACCATAGATGAAAATCTCCACGTGATTTGGTTAATCTCTTTACTCTCTTCTTTCTAAAAACAAACTCAATCACCTTTTAATAATACCTATAATTAAGAAGTAGCTTGTCTAACTAGGATTTCAACCCAAAATTCCTGTGGAGCCCACGTTAAAAAGAATATGAGTATCCTGAAAGACTTTCTAAACAACTTTCTTTAAAAAGCAGCTTTTAATCTCTGACTCTCTGATCTGTCATTACTTACCACACAGCAGGGGACTTACAGCCTGCCATCCCAGGTGGCTTCCCCATTTCTTTGTTTGAATTCCCACACTTAAGATGTCACATGACTTAACATGGCTCATGCCTCCTCTTACTTAGAAAATAAAAACTTTCTCTCAACTCTCAGGATTACTAGTGGATTCTTGCCCACCACATTAGCTCGCCATCTGTTGTTGTAAAAATATAATAAGCCTAGGGAAAAAATATAATAATAAAAAGTATCTTTGTCTTTTACCTCGCTTGGTCCACGCCGTGGTGTCCTCTTGGTGGAAACACAGCCCAGCCGCACGCTTTCCTACACTCAAACCCTCACATAAAAGAACACACAACACAATAATCTTTGACCCAATTGGTAAGATATAATTGCCCACTGAAACATAAAAAGCCCGGTACCATTCATCCCTTAAGAACATTGGTAACAACCTGTAAATACACAGAGCAGAATCTTAACATCACCTGCCATGGCTTCTCCCCACTCTCCGTCTCCGGCTTGCTGTATATTGCCATGATTATGTTTAGGTTTGTGTCTTACATCCCTGATCTCTCTAAGACTTTTAACAAGAAGAGGTGTTGAATTTTGTAAAAGGCTTTTTCAGCATCTAATGAGACATTAATGTGTTTTTTCTTTCATTTTGTTTATATGATGGATTACATTGATGGATTTTCACACATTGAAACATGAGATGAAACCTACTTGGTCATGATGAATGATGGTTTTGATGTGTTCTTGGATTCAGTTTGTGAGAATTTTATTGAGTACCTTTGCATCAATATTCACAAGCAAAATTGGTCTTAAGTTGAATTCTTTGTTGAATGTGTAGTTTAGGTATAAGGATGACTGAGGCATCATAGAATGAGTTTGGCAGTGTTTCTTCTGTTTCAATTTTGTAAAATAATTTGAGGAGTATTGGTATTAGTTCTTCTTTGAAAGTCTGGTAGAATTTGCCACTAAAACCATCTTGCCCTGGACGTTTTTTGGTTAAGAGACTTTTAGTGACTGCTGTTTCTTTAGGGGTTACAGAGCTATTTAAATAGTTTTACTGATCTTGATTTAACTTTCCTAAGTGGCATCTGTCTAGAAAATCATTTGTTTTGTTAAGATTTTCCAATTTTTTGGTTAAATGCCCAGGAGAGGTATAGCTGGGTCCTCAGGTAGTGGAATGTTCAATTTTCTGAGGAACCTCCTAGACTGATTTAGAGTAGTTGTACCAGTTTGTAATCCCACCAACAACAGAGGAGTGTTCTTCTTCCCACATCCTCACCAGCATCTGTTGTTATCTGAGTTTTTTTATCTTAGCCATTTTGACTGGTGAGAGGTAGAATCTCAGGGTTGTTTTGATTTGCATTTCCCTGATGACTAAGAATGATGAATATTTCTTTAGGTACTTCTCAGCCATTCAATACCCTCAGCTGAGAATTTTTTGTTTTAATAGAGTTATTTTAATAGAGTTATTACAGAGTTATTTTGGCCCCCTCTGAGTCTAACTTGAGTTCTTTTGTATATTTTGGATATTAGCCTCTATCAGATGTGGGATTGGTAAAAGATCTTTTCCAATCTGTTGGTTGCTGTTTTGTCCTTTGCCTGCAGAAACTTTGCAGTTTTATGAGGTCCCACTTGTCGATTCTTGATCTTAGAGGAGATATGGAGGGAGATTTGGAGCAGAGCCTGAAAAAGTGGCCATTCAAAGACTGCCCCACATGTGCCCCATTATATACAACCACCAAGATTAGATAAGATTGATGAAGCTAAGAAGGGCGTGCTGACAGGAAACAGATATAGATGTCTCCTGACAGACACAGCCAGAGCATGTCAAATACAGAGGTGAATGTTAGCAGCAAACCATTGGACTGAGACTGGGACCCCCACTGGAGGAATTAGAGGAAGAATTGAAAGAGCTGAAGGGGCTTGAGACCCCATAAGAACAAAAATGCCAACAAACCAGAGCTTCCAGGGGCTAAGCCACTACCCAAAGACTATACATGGATTGTCCCATGACTCCAGCAGCATATGTAGCAGTGGAAGACCTTGTTGGGCACCAATAGAAGGAGAAGCCCCTGGTTCTGCCAAGGTTGGATCCCCAGTGTAGGGGAATGTCGGGGTGGGGTCAGGAAAAGGGGTGGATGGGGAGGGGAACACCCTCATTGAGGAATGGAAGGGGGATGGGATAGGGGGCTTATGTCTGGGATACCAGGAAAGGGAATAACATTTGAAATGTAAATTTAAAAGAATCCAATAAAAAACAGATTTTCCAATTTTGTGAAGTACAGGCTTTTGAAGTAAGATTTTAATGATTCTTTGTCTATTGTTATGCCTTGCATTTCATTTCTAATTTTGTTTATTTGGATATTGTTTCTCTGTCTTTTGGTTAGTTTGGCTTAGGGTTTGTCTATGTTGTTGATTTTGTCAAAAGCCAGCTCTTGGTTTTGTTGATTTTTGTATTGTTTTCATTATTTTCAACTGATTGATTTCAGCCATGTTTTTCAAGGAAAGCCTTCTGCTCCTCTTTCGTGTGCTGCTTGCTTGCTACTGATGCATTCTTCCCCTTCCCCTTTCCCTTCTTCCCCTTTCCCTTCTTCCCCTTCCACTTCCCCTTCCTCCCCTTCCCCTTCCCTTCCTTATCCTTCCCTCTTCCCTTCCCTTCCCTCCTTCCCCCTCCCCTCCCCCTCCTCCCTCCCTCCCTTTCTCTTTTCTCTTCTTCTTCTTCTTCTTCTTCTTCTTCTTCTTCTTCTTCTTCTTCTTCTTCTTCTTCTTCTTCTTCTTCTTCTTCTTCTTCTTCTGTCTTTTTCCTGGAGCTTCAGGTGTACTTCTAAATTGCTGGTACAAGAACCTTATAATTTCAAGATGAAGGCAGCTAGAGCTAGGAAATTTCCTCTTAGTGCTGCTTTCATTGTGTCCCATAAATTTATGTATATTGTCCCTTCGTTTTTGTTGAATTCTAGAAAGTCATTTCTTTCTTTCTTTATTCCTTTCCTGACCCAGAGATCATTGCACAGCAGTTGTTTAACTTCCATGACCATGTAGCCTTTTTGGTGGTTTTGTTGTTGTTGAAGTCCAGCTTTAATCCATTGTGGTCTGATATGATACAAGACATTATTACAATTCATTGTATCTGTCGAAGCTTGCTTTGTGACTGACTATATTGTCAGTTTTAAAGAAGGATCCATGAGGTGCTGAGAAGAAGGAATACTCTTTTATGTTTGGGTGACATGTTCTATAAATGTCTGTTAGTTCCATTTGATTCATAATGTCTCTTAGTTTCATTATTTGTTTAGCTTTTGTCTGGATAACCTGTCAGTTGGTGAGAGTAGGGTGTTGAATTCTTCCATTATTAATATATGGAGTTCAAAGTATGATTTAAGCTTTAGCAATGCTTCTTTTAAAATATGGATACATTTGTGTTTGGGGCATAGATGTTCATCATCTTGGTAGATTTTTCCTTTGATGAGTATGAAGTGTCCTCCCCCATGTCTTTTGATTAAGTTTTGTTGAAAGTATTTTATCAGATATTAGAATAGCTATTCCAACTTGCTTCTTGGGTTCATTGGCTTAGACAATGTTTTTCCAGCCCTTTTCTCCGAGGTAATGTCTATCTTCATTGATGAAGTATATTCTTTGTATGCAGCAGAATGACAGATCCTGTTTTCTTATCCATTTCGTTAGCCTGTCTTTTTATTGGGAAATTGAGTCCAGGCTGTTGAGAGATATTAATGACCAGTGATTGTTATTTCCTGTTAATTTGATACTCGTGGTGTGTGTGTGTGTGTGTGTGTGTGTGTGTGTGTGTGTGTGTGTGTGTGTTCCTTGTTTTTGCTAAAAAATATTTTCTGAGCTTTGGAGTTGGGACTCTTCATCTTCGTCTATTCTTATTTTTCTTATGTTATGTCTTTTCATGGCTTCCCAGGTTTCCTAGATGTCTTGCGGCAGATTTTTTTTTTTTTTTTAGATTTCACATTTCTTCTGATGGATATATCACTTTCTTCCATTGTATCTTTTACACCTGAGATTCTTTCTTCAATCTTATATATTTCGTTGGTGATTCTTACATCTATTGCTCCTGTTCACTTCCCTTGATTTTCCATCTCTGGGATCCCTCGGTTTATCTTTTGTTTCTTTTTTATATCTTGGGTTTTTTCCTGTATGTGTTTAAGGAATTTGTTTATTTAGTGTATATTTGTGTGTGCTTTCCTTACTTTTTGCTGGTATGGAATTACTTATTTCCTGTGTTTTCTTGGATGTAGTTATCCTCCCTGGGTTGGAGTTTTCCTTCTAGTATTTTCTGTAGGGCTGAATTTGAGGATAAATATTGTTTGAATTTGGATTTGTCTTGAAATATCTTGTTATTTATATCTCCTGAGATTAAGACTTTTGCTCAGTATAGTAGTCTAGGTTTACTTCTATGATTTTTTTAGAAGTTGCAAGATATCACTCTGGGCTCTTCTAGTTTTTAGAGGTTCCCTTGAGAAGTAAAGTCTAATTCTGATAGGTCTGGCTTTGTATGTTACCTGGCCTTTATCCCTTTCCATGTTTAATACTGTTCTTTGTTCTATAGATTTTTGTGTTTTGATTACTATGCAAGAAGATTTTCTTTTCAGGTTCAGACTAGTCAGTGTTCTGTAAGCTTCCTCTATGTTTACAGGTATCTCTTTCTTTATGTTAGGAAAGTTTTCTTCTATGATTTTGTTAAAAATATTTTCTGGGACTTGGAGATGGGATTCTTCACCTTTTTTCTTTTCCTGTTATTCTTAGGTCAGGTCTTTTCCTGGTATCCCAGATTTACTTTGGTCCCTGGATATTCCTGTTGTAGTAGGTACTGGGAAGGCAGTTAACCTTGATGGTCCTGCTGTGGCAGGTCTATGACAGGTATCCTCTAATGTTTCCAGATCTGCAGGTCTCTATGGTTCAGGAGTTGCAGGTCAGATGATGTGGGCAGAGAGGAGGTGGGAGAATGGAGGTCCGTGTTGGTTAGCATGCTGCTCAAGGCAACTTGCAGTGCCTCAGAGGGCTCAGTTTTCTGTCAGTATTTGTTGAGACTTAACATTTACTTTCGAATGAGGTATCAATTTCCTCTATTGTATTTTCTATGCCTGAGATATCATATTGTCCTGGCTTTTGTTGTGTGTGTTTTTCTTAGGGCCTTTAGCCATCTGGATGGCTTTGGACCCTGGATGTTCTTGTTGTAGTAGGTATTAGTAGGGAGTTTAACCTTTATGGTTCTGATGTGGCAGACCTCTGATGTGCATCTTCTGATGGTTCGAGATATGCAGGTCTGTGTGGTTCAGGCTCTGCAGGTCTGATGAAGGTTGAAGGAAAGATGGCAGGAAAATGGAGGTTCACCTGAGATAGCAGGCTGGCCTGGACAATGTGGCTTGCCCCAGAGAACTCAGCAGGCAGGGAAGAAGAGTAGCTGAAAGGAAACCTGTATGGTTTAAGATCCACAGGTCTGATGAAGGTGGGCAGAGAAGTGAGAGGAGAATCTAGTGAAACATTTTGACAGCAATGAAGTTATAACCATTAGAAAGATAGAAGGAAGAAAGGAAAGAAGAGGGAAGAAAGGAAGGTAAGGAGAAAGGGAGCAAAAGCAGGGAGAGATAAATGGGACAAAGTTTCATATCAAAATTATCAGCATGTGTGTGTAGATACAAATGCATATGGGTGGTAGATAGGAGCAAATTATTAAGATTTTCAAATTTGTGAAATAATGTGTTTTAAATTCTTTTCTTAGCCTTTTCCTATTTTTTCTAAAATGAAGGTTAAAAATCTTTATACTATAACCAGCAAATCAATTAATTTTCAGATGAAGTACTGGGATAAGGACAGATAAGTATAATAGAATTGTAAGAAGAGGACCTTGAATTTACTTAGCACTTCTCAGACAACTTTCCATCTACACCTTACTGATTTTGGATAATTAATATGCATCATTTTTACTGAATTGCCAACGGTATTATTTAATGAACATCTAATCCTTCCCTAGCAACTGATGATTATCTTATGCAGTGAATGTAACTTTGAATGCACACTTCTTATTTTAACAAATATCTTCTCAGGTTCCTTAATGAATTTCATTTTTAAACAAATGGGTCAGACCAAGTTATAATTAATATAATCAAATCTTCTTTATATTAAAATACACTGCTAAATTTTTATATTTAGATACTGTATTTCTAGTCAAAATAACACTATGTCCACCTACAAACTTTGTAAATGAATTCAGATTACACAATCTCTTGCAGGTTGATACTGTGTATTCCATAGCTTCTTGACTTACAAAGACAATGTGTTATATTTAAATTATTACTATTACTTTTTTACACCTTTATTAGTCAGTGTTTAAATTTATAGCCCCTTCTCCGGTTTTATTCTATAAGTTCTATGTTGCAGAATTCTCTCCACAACACATGCTTGGTACTCCACTCTGTCTGCCATATCTGTCAAAGATGAAGCTTTGCTTCGCTTTGCTTTGCTTCATTGTCTATTTATCCCCATGTGCAGAGAATATATGTGCATATATAAATACATACATATATACATACATACATGCATACATACATACATGCATACATTGTAAGTACATGAATATCCACTTCAGAGACAAGAGGCAAAGTGAATACAGAGTAGGGCTAAGAAAGACTTAAACATTCAGTCTTAGAGTTCCAACACAGAACATGGCTAGCATGACTATTGATCATAGCCTGAGCCACTGGTGTTTTGTTCAGGAAATTGTCTTCTATAGTAATATGATCAAGGGTATTTCCTACTTTCTCTGCTATGAAATATAATGTATCTGGTTTTATGTTGAGGTTCTTAGTCCACTTGGACTTGTGTTTTGTGCAGGGTGCAGATATGGATCTGTTTGCATTCTTCTTATGCAGACATCCAGTTAGATAAGAGCCATTCGTTGAAGATGCTTTCTTTTTTCCATTGTATGGCTTTGGATTCTTTATCAGAAATCAAGTATCCATAGGTGTATGGGTTTATTTCTGGATCTTTGATTGGATTCCATTGTTCAAGCTGTCTATTTCTGTACCAACACCATGCAGTTTTTGTCACTATTGCTTTGTAGTATAGCTTGAGGTCAGGGATGGCGATTCCTCCAGAAGCTCTTTTGTTCATCAGAATTGCTGACTGTGGTATCAGTTCTCCAACAGGGTTGCCCTGACTGACATCACTGGCAAAGGATGTGCCTAATCTGGCAGAGACTTGATACACCATGATGGGGGAACCCACCCTCTCAGAGGAGAAGGGAAAGGGAAATGGGAGAGGGTCTTAGTGAAGGGAGACAGAAAGGGGTAAGCAAAGTACTTATTTACTTGGGATGTAAGTAAATAAATATGTTAATTAATACAAAAAACAAAAAGATCCATTGGCACTTTGACAGTCCCTACATGTTAAAAGGGAGAAATGACAGTTCCTGTTTGAACTCCCTTCATCTGATTTCTAACTTTGGTGACACTTCCCTGGCCTTTTTACCATATCCTTGATTATGTACCAACCTTCAAATATTCAAATGTTACCTTACCTGTGTCATGGTGTCAGTATTAGGACCAAAATATAGCCTTATATTAACTAGTTTTACCAAAAGAGTTCTGAAAGACTTTTGGGGTGTTTTGTCAACTAACTTTTGGATTTGTTTATTTTAGAGAAACTCTTTAACACTTTTCAGAAGATCTATCAAACAAGACCAACCATGTCATTTTTCTTAATGTGCTGAAAGAACCAAGGGTATCCTAAGGTTGTGGTAGAGGAGCTGGGAGAGGGCAGGGCTGTTTATTCCCACAGCATCATTGTGGTTTGCTGTAGAAGTGCTGGAAAATACAGGCTTTCAGCATCTTAATAAATGTAGCATGTCATTCCTACTGTAAACATGTGCACAGACCTGTCACCAAAGCACTACAGAATTAGCGACTTCTGGGTGACTATCACTTAGGACACCCAGGCTGACCGCAATACCCATAGACCCATAAGTGGCTTTTGAAATAGTACAGTCACATATATTCTCAGTCTTACATACAATGTGTGTACAGAAACAGCAAAAACAGCCACATGACAGTTTCAATGAGTACTTTCCCAAAATATCAATTGACTGTTTGCTGTTCTAAGAACTGTTTAGTGAGAACAAGAAATAAATACTAAAGTGTAAATAAACACATAAAACCCAGAAAGCAAGTTCTTACTTTGGGAGCAGGCATAGTCTATGTTCACCCTGTGTGGTTGGAACAAATGTAGTCAACATTTATTTAACCTCCAAAACCTCCGAGTTATCCATGGAGCACTGTGGGGCAGTGGTAGGTCGAATCCCCAGAGACCCTAAAAGGAACGACAGGCACATTCCTAGTCTGCCAGAGCAAGGCCTCACTAGCTGCAGCCCTCCACAGACCCCTGTAGAGAGGTTTGAGACAGATGAGTTACATAGGGCAATACCCCAAGCCCCTGCTCCGCATGTGAGGACATGACCACAGGCTACATAGGCCCGAGACAAATCAGTCGTAAAAGCAGGACCACACCCCAGAATATATAGATGAGGTCTTTCCAAGCTCTCAGGCCAAACCAATAGGAAGTACTTGCTGTCAGACACTGACCCATCCAAAAACTGTATTTAAGAATCGTGTTCAGGATTAAAGGTGTACAGGAATTATTTCATCATCTGAGAGCTTCTGTCATAGAGCTGAAATACCGCCTCTTGTGGAAGAGATCTGCTCTCCCGAAGTCACTGCCAGACGCTCCCCTGCACCCCTTGCCTTCTAGTTAGTTTCCTACTGGCTCAGCCCGGCTGAGCAACTGAAGTAGCAGCTGGGTAAAGAAGAAGGACCAGCAGCAGAGACAGCGAGAGCTGTTCCTCCTGCCTGCCTGAGTTCTCTCCCCCTCGCCACAGCCCTTGTGCCTACTCTGCCAGAGATCTCCGTGGGGAGCCCCCAGTGCACAGCCCCACAGAGTACAGAAGCTTCTTCACTTTAATTTTTTAGTTTCGTGAAACTGGAAGTTATCGTGGGTTTTATTGATGATCCATAGATGAGAATGAGAAGTTTTATGTGATGGAATAATTAAATAATAATGAAACACATCTGACTGTTATTGGCTTAAAGGAAAAGGTGTCATTTTTTCCTCAGGGATCTACAGAATAGAGGAGGAACCATATCTGATGACCAGTTAGCACAGATATACAAGCAAGAAGTATGACTGTGCATCTAAAATATGTTCAAATGTACTGAGGAGGAAACATCATTAATTAGCTAGCAGGCAATAAGACCCAGTGACAGCTTTTTAGCCTCTGCCGTCAACTGAGTGCCTCCTTCTTCCACAGGAGCCATGAAGGTTTCTCATCTTCCCTCTCTTGCTTAATTTAAAGACCAAGAATTTGTTTTCACTCAACAGTTACCTTTTCAAACATCTGTTAGAAACCTCGCTCTACTGTCTGCTGCCACATGTTCTTCTAGCTGGTAGCTTTTGTAAAAATCTAATTCCCCGATGCACCAAAAAGGGGGTGCTGATGGGAAAAACGGTGAAAACAATTCCGCCCTCATCCTGGAAGGCATGCCGCTTTGTTCATTTTTGTTGCTCCTCAAATCAACAAGCTGTTGATTCTACCAGACCCAGTGGCTTTACCGTGATAGGTACTTCAATACACAGCACAAAACAGGAAGTGAGTGGTAGGTGTGTACATGCAATACATTGTAACAAGAACTAAAGCACTAAAATTGGAGTAGACATAAAAATATGTGACTTTATATTTTTGACCTTAAAAGACAGAAGTGCTTTAGTTTTTTCTTTTTTTTTTTCTTTTTTTGTTTTTTTCCTTCTTTTTTTTTTTTTTTTTATTAACTTGAGTATTTCTTATATACATTTCGAGTGTTATTCCCTTTCCCGGTTTCCGGGCAAACATCCCCCTAATCCTCCCCCATGCCTTCTTTATGGGTGTTCCCTCCCCATCCTCCCCCATTGCCGCCTCCCCCAACAATCTAGTTCACTGGGGTTCACTTTAGCAGGACCCAGGGCTTCCCTTCCACTGGGATCTTACTAGGATATTCATTGCTACCTATGAGGTCAGAGTCCAGGGTCAGTCCATGTATAGTCTTTAGGTAGTGGCTTAGTCCCTGGAAGCTCTGGTTGCTTGGCACTGTTGTTCATATGGGGTCTCGAGCCCCTTCAAGCTCTTCCAGTTCTTTCTCTGATTCCTTCAACGGGGGTCCTGGTCTCAGTTTGGTGGTTTGCTGCTGGCATTCGTCGCTGTATTTGCTGTATTCTGGCTGTGTCTCTCAGGAGCGATCTACATCCGGCTCCTGTCTTCCTGCACTTCTTTGCTTCATCCATCTTGTCTAATTGAGTGGCTGTATATGTATGGGCCACATGTGGGGCAGGCTCTGAATGGGTGTTCCCGGAAGTGCTTTAGTTAACCTAGAGACAGAATGCAAGTTCTGAAGAACATGTCTCCATTGGCTCTTCCACCCACAAACCGTTTTTCACATGGAATAAAAACAATGCGTCATTTCCTGTAGCTCAACTACTGCCAATTACCTTTCAAAACCATGAAAGCCTGAAAGCCATACTTTATTTCTGAAAGCGTCCCTTTAAATATGAGTTCTTTATGATCCTATTAGAATTAAATATCAGAATAGCCTTCGTTCTATATTCTTAAACATTGTAGAAGAATGTTTTGCTGTTCTACTCAGGCTGGTCTAGAATTTCTTTCTTTTTTCTTTTTTAACAGACAAAGGGTTGTTCTATTTTAATGACTGGTCCTTGCAAGGCCACAGCCAGGCCACTATGTACAGACGTGAGGGAAGCATTATTTCTTGGTCTCTTCCTCCTTGGACAGAGTATTAATGATGTCTTCCTTGCTGGCCTGGAGGCACTCCTCCCACTCTTTCTTGCTTCCTGGGATTTAGACCTGTGAGCTTCAGCCTAGTCAGCCAGTAGCTTCTCGCGGGCCTTGTCTGCCTTCAGTTTGTGGATATGTTCCATGAGAATCAACTTGTTTTTTAATACATCCCCACTGACCTTCATTCAGGTATAGGCTGTAATACATAAGGCAATCAATCCTCTTAGCTTCCTGGTATCTCCTGAGAAGCCGGCACAGAATCCTCATCCTTCTCACCCAGGTCGCCTTCTCGGGCATCCGAACATTGGAAGTACCCTTCCTCGTTCCTATGTTCATATGGCTGCCCTCCGTTGGGCCAAAGTGTTTTTCTGGCAGCGAGCCCGGGAATGGACAGCCATAGGCTTCCGATGATGAGCCCATCTTTGATCAGCTTCCTGATCTGCTGACAGGAGCTGGCATTGGAGATTTCATTGGTCTCATTGGGGTTCAAAGAGATCTTCTTTTTACCACAGCAGAGGACACTAGAGGCAGCCTCTCCTGTAGCCCGAGCTACATCGCTGTGGGTGCAGCAGTGAAAGGCTGGCCTGGAATTTCTAAGCTCAAAAATAAAATCTTTCTGCCTCAGCCTCCTGAGGACTTTTGATTCATGCCACCAAGGTTGGCAGGCTTCAGAATTTTGAGAATATTGTAGTAGTAAATTAGATTGCAGACATATGCAAAAATAATGAATACACATGTACATCCTTAGAAATATACTGTACAACTTGAAAGGATGTCTGGTTGAATTTGAGTGCTAATTTCTTCAAAATATTGGGCTTGTGCTTTAAATTTCCTGACTCTGAAATGAAAATCTAAAGATTTCCCATGTGATCAAGTTGTTCAAGTAATTGTTTTTAATGTGTTAGCAAGCATAAACCAAACTGTAGCATCCGTGTCTTCAGTCAGTAATTGTCCATGCTGTATCCTTATCAATGATCACATCTGATATCATTATCAAAACCAAAAAAAAATCTCATCGCATTGCCAATGAGATGTTGAAATATTCCAGGTTCATGGAGTACAAAAACATCTTCAAAGTAACACAGGATTGCAGCAAGTAGTAAGACTCCATTCTCATCCACATCCACATGTATCCTCCTCTGTCAGTGTCAAAGGGGTTTCTCTTCTAAGTTTTGTTTTTTTCATAAACTTTATATTATATAAGTAAGCAAAAGTTATGTTTGTACATAGGGGTGACTTTTATTTTGAAACTATAGATATTTAATTAACTTTCATAATTTCTACAATTTTTCTACACAGTAAGATATGAGCGGAAAATGCCATTCCGATAGTTTGTGTGAGACCTAGTCGGCTCTGTCTGTGTGTGAAAATACAGCCAGTCTTAGGGAAAGGAAATAAATCAGGTTTGGCCTTTTATCATAACCTGTTGATTAACTACTAGCAATCTATCATGCTCTGGGTCACATTACTACAGAACAAGGAACGTCAGCTCCCAGAGTGCCCCTCTGAGAACCTCAAGTTCATGGGAATGCACAGTAGAAGGGACCTCTGAACTCTTTCCCACAGTGAAATGGCAGCTGCGATGCGTTGGCCTCAGCTGCCTCAGTGCTGACTCTGCTTAGGGCTGTGACACTTCCTTCACAGTGCCCCAGGCCAGCCTGGGATGCTTATTAATGTGAACAATTACTGAAAGATATATAGTTTTCCTATCACACAGTTTGATCAGAACTCCCCCTTCTAACATCGTAGGAACAAGCCACGGCTGAAGGATGAGGTGGGAGTGTGTGTTGACTGGCTGCCAATGCTTTTTTCCTGATCTTTAGTCTTCTTTTTTTAAAAAAAAAAATGACGTGTGTGACTCCATCTTACCAAAAACATTTCTCACATCAGAATAACTGTAGTAGGCAATAATAAGAAAAACAAAAAATTTAAGCTTTTAAAGAAAAGGTTGAATTACAGTCTTTTCCAGCTCCTACTGCAACAGTGAAAGCGTGGGGAAAGTTGTTTCATCTGTAAAATGGGAATAGTTTATACCTCATAGCATTGTTTGTCAAATGCAAATGAAAGGCATGAGACAGAAGAGTCCAAGCTCTAGTTCTTGGAAATATGCTCATTGGACCTGAGTGGCCTGATTCTTCAGTTTGGCCTTTGCTGAAGATTTTGTTTTATTTTATTGGCTTATTTTAAAGAAGTATTAAAGGCTTACTTTCTAGTGTACTAACTAAGCCACTCAAAACTAAAAAATGAACCCTTCCTTTAGCTTATTTAATTCTTAATACTATAAGTAAATGAATCATTAATACTATCAAAAAATTTAAATTTACCGTATGTTTATTTAACTTTGCTTGGTGATATTTACTGATCAGACAAATTATTATGTTGATATTTTAAGTATCATTTTATTATTGGTATTGTAAATTTACAAAAGCTGTAAGATATTTATATCTTAATGAGCTTTCTTACTATATTCCAAAATGTGAAATGTTATTTATTATAATAGTTAATAAGTGTAAAGGCCTACCTGCTCTAAACGTTGCTATTGGCATTGGGCACTCAATTATAAAAGTACAAAGTCTCTCTCTCTCTTGAAACTTACACTATAGAGGATGGACAGAAAGTACCATATATTAATATATCCTTTATTTATAAGGGAAATAAAATATAGTTATCTATAGAAACTGACACTGAAGAAGAAACAGGGCAGTCTTTGGATGGCACTTTAGGAGGACATGTGAAAGGCAGTTCCACAGAAGGATCCAAGATGGATGAGTAAGATGGAATGACGCAATATCAGGTGTCAGAGAAACCTCCTCTTGCACAGTTACATGTACAATCAACCCTCCCAGAAACTAATGAAATGTGGTGTCTCCATAATGTGTGCCTGACCTTTTTTTTTTTTTTTTTAATACATTTTTTTTTTTTTTTTTTTCCGGGGCTGGGGATCGAACCCAGGACCTTGCGCTTCCTAGGCAAGCGCTCTACCACTGAGCCAAATCCCCAACCCTGACCTTTCTTTAAACCTCTATAATCTTGTGTTAACAAAACAACTAACAACCAGATATAGCTAGTGGAACTTATATTGAACCTTTCCAGTTGGTCCTTTTGCTTCTTTTCTCTAATGAATATTCTGTGATCATAAAATACCACACAGTATGTTGCTGAGAAGAAAAGACAGTATGGTCATGATGTCAATGTAACCCATGTCTCCAGATACACGGGGTTTTGCAAATTCTGGCAGCTGGATGGGGGCATTCTTCAGACTTTTCTAGGATTGTTTCTTAGGAACTCTTAATACAAGTAAGGATCATTCTTTATACAACTGAACAATTCCCATACTCTTTCAATGCATAGTACCTTGCAAAAGAGGTCTCTCTTGTGTGCGTCTACTTGGGTATGTGGGGGAGTAAGAGAATGAGAGTGTGAAAAAGTGGGTACCAGAAGACATGTGATAATATGCTCCTACTAGTTCCAGCCCAGAATCACAGCAATTGTGAACTGGGACCCTGGTGATCCCCAGGATTGGTGTTGTAAGTTGGCACGAGGCTGCTATAGTGTAGGGTAGCTAAGGACTGCAGTGCTGCTGTAGAGCCAAGGCAATTACACACTTTTGGTCCTCCCATCTGAGCTGTGACACAGAGAGCGAGTTCTTACAGCACAAAGCCATCATGACTGGAGTTTGATGCTCCAAACACAGACACATTCTCACTTCCACAAATGTTTTCATAAAATGAGAATGTGCTGAGCGAGGGGATTATTGTCTTTGTTTCTTTCCTTTCATTTTCTTCTCTTGTGTGAGCATACCTCGTATGGTGTTTTGACTTAGAGAAAATGAAAAACAAAGATTAATTCTGAAACTGCTAATTGTGTAAAAGCATAGATTTTCAAAGAAAGTGCAAGTTCTTTTATTAACACAGAAGCATTTTGAAGAAAAAGCATCAACCATTGTTTTTCCTTATAATTTTTCTTCCTAAGAAAATATATATTTGGGCAAGATTCATCAAAATATATCTATCAAGCACCTGTGTCTTATCAAGTTTGCTTTCAAGTTTCTAGAGAATCATAGTTAGTATAACTTATAATACAGAAGAATTTTCCTTTCAAACATTTTAACTTTTATTTTCATTATAATATATTCATATAATCATACCCTGAATTAATATAGCAAATATTATTTATACATTAGTGTTAATAGATGTTAATTAGTGTTAATAGTGCAATAAGATGTTCATTTATCCTTTGTGAAAGACAAGAAGACAGAGCTGTAAAACCACAGAGTGAAATACTTGCTTCTAGTTAACTGTAACCACAAATTCACTTTTAAGACTTAAGCCCAGGGGTTGGGAATTTAGCTCAGTGGTAGAGCGTTTGCCTAGTAAGCACAAGGCCCTGGGTTCGGTTCTCGGCTCCGGAAAAAAAGAAAAAAGAAAAAAAAAAGACTTAAGCCCAAACTTTTCATGGAGCTGCTTCATCATATTCCATGGATTTGGCAAAACATGTATGAAAATCTCAAATGACTTCTCCCTCAGAACAGACCCTGGAGAGTGGTTGAGATACAGAGAAAGTCATTTTAGTTAGAGATTCACTATCTTGTTGATGGTACACCCGACTCCTCAGACTTTTGGTGCACATGGAGGGTGTCAACAGCGGGCACTGAAGAGACGTTTGCCTCAGAATGGTATCTACACTGTACCAGGCTGAACAAAGTAAAACATATGGACCCCGTTGGCTTCTGAAATAATAGCCACACCTGTAGTGCCATTGTGACTAGGATTATTCAGTAGTCACTAGGATGACATGACCTGTCACACATTCCTTTCATGAACAGACATTCATGACTGTTGACCTCGTGCAATAGGCCCAGAGAGAAGTTTGTTTCTCTGAAGTGCCCCCCTGCGGAGTGAGACAATGGCCTAAAGCCATTTGGTTACAAACGTGGATTGCAGAGTCTGACAGGAAGTACATTTCAGAGAGGGTCTATTCGGGCAGGAGGGGCACTTATTAGAGGAAACAATGAACAAAAAGCTCCTGCCTTGTGCTTCGAATATTCCAGTGCATCCTCTGCTGCCTTAGCCCTTCGGGAAATCACAGTTCTAAGTTGCAATTCCTCCTCAAGCAGTAAACTTATCATGTGGTCACACAGCCATTTGATCCAGCACAATTGTAGACACATGTACAGTGGGACTCAGTCAGCAAAATCACTGTTCCATCCAGGGAGGCAAAAAGTCTGTAGAATTTGAGCACTGCAGGGCTGTGGGAGAATAGAATCCTATTGCTCACCGATGCCTGCAACTAAGGAAAATATGGTGCTTCCTTTTCTTAAGAATAACAAGCTAAGTACATCATCATGTGAAAATGCTGAGGAAGGCTCCCTGACACGTGCTAACTGGAGTGATTATTTAGAGTAGACATAAAGTAGCATAAAAATTTTCAGGACTAAGAAACAGTTTCAACAGCCTCAGCTCCCCGTGGTTAAAATACACCCTCGTTCTTTCTTCACCTGCTCTATTCCAGCAAAGGGTGAGGTAAGTCACTTCTGCACCCTCAAAACATGGCTTTGCACCTCGTCTTAAGCCATAATTGTACAGAGAGCAAACTTGTTCGAATGGTTTAAGAAGAAATTTCCTCTGGTCACTGGAAATATAAAACAGCAAACAAGCCAGTTTCAAGTGAAAGAAAGCAGAGCTGAGACTGGGAGATGTCTCAGCTGCTCCACAGCGAGAAGCCCTTGCTGGTTTTGGGAGGACTAGAGTTCAGTTGCCAGAAGCTACAGAGAACATCTCACAACTACCTGTCGGTCTAGCTTCATTGCCTAGTGCCTTTTCTAGATACCCCAGGCAACTGCACACACATCACATAAATAAAAATGGCTCTTCATGTGAAAGCAGAGGAAACATCCAACTGTTGCCAGGAATATACCACATTTGTTTCACCGTGCATAAAAACAAATCCAGTAGCATTCTTTAACTTTAGCTCAAGATTTTTCCAGGCAATGCAAAAAGTCAGTTAAATGTGGGCCTTGGCAATTATCCCCAAATCCAAAAGGCACTTTTTAAAAATACTGTTTGAACATACATTGTATTCTATCATAAAGAGTAAACTACTTTAAGTGGAGGTTATATTTCTAGGCTAGCTAATGGTAGCCTCATATTAAAGCCAGCGTGTTGAAGTATGCATCTATATTTGTGATGAAAACTGTAATTAAAATACTAATAATATATGTGAGCGGAAATCATTGGTATTTCAAAATGCAAGTCTAGACATAATAAGCATTTTAAAATCCAATATTTCAGTCCATGTGTTGCCTGTTTCTAAGATTGATCCCAAATTTAAGAGTGTGATTTGGATACTGCAAAAACTCAGACCAGTTACACTTTGAGTAATTAAAACTGACATTAGAATATGTTTAATTCAACAATCTTCTGCTTGTTCACATTCAATCTCAATGACCCTTGTAGTTTTTCAACCCTCAATTGATACAAGGTAAGTGAAATTGTCTCTCAGATGGAATTACTGTTATATCACCACTTTGAAGCATTCCTAGACCCCACCCTGAATCTTATACCTGGTCAATGATAATGGTCTACAGAAGATACCAAGTCACACTTTCTAAGAGCTACAATAAAACCTTCTTTGTCTGGGGATCCCATTTGGGACACTTGAAGGTTAGCAGCAGAGGTGGAATAGACACACTGAATTTAGATGTTATTTGTAAAGTGAGATAGAAACCGAGCACAGTAGCCCTGCCTATACCACTTCTTCAAATAGACCATTTTTACAGAACTCACAGGGACTCTAAAAAAAATCCCAGCTGCCCAACTCCATCTTGTCCACTGATTTCATAGCATGCTTAGAATAAAACAGGACTCAGTCCATCATGAAAGGGATTCTTTCTCTATGACCTTTTCTTCTCTTGAATCCAGTAGACCTGAAACGTGCTGAACCTTTCCATGTCTAGGTGCTATTTACTCTGTTCTTCTGCCTGAAGCCAGGTACTATAGAGAATTCTACCATCCATGGTTTGTTATTTCTTATCTGACCGCACATTTTAAACTGGCCTCACCATCCTGACTCTACATTCTATATTTGAAACCATTTACCACTGTTCTGAAATCATAACTTTTCTTCCACATTTCTATTTATGGCTTCTGGGAGTAAAGACTATTCAGTCCTCATGAAGACTAGCTTAATGTGCGATGCAAAGAATGTTGATGCATAAAGCATGTTACATTCAGGTAGTACTGATGCTGATCCAGCTTTGAATCCATAATGTTACATGCAGTCATCAGAATACTGTTAAATTACAATCAATCATCGCATAGCCTAGAGGGAGAATTCTTCACCCATTTCAATAGAAATGCCAAGTTTAAAAGGTGAAAGGTCGAGTTAAGAGGAAAACACAATGTCTGAAAGCACTTTAAGCCAATTCCTTTTTTTCAAAAAAAAATTAACTGAAAAGAAAGGTTAAAGGGATTAAGATTTTTTCAACTACCAAATAGGGACCGTGGAGATTAGTTAATTATTACCTTCACATTTTGAAGACATTTTTATCATGGAAATGTCAAGCCTTTATCTGTCCATGAATGGGGAAGGAAAGAAACAGATCTAAATTCATGCTAATGATAATTAGAGTGAACCAAAGACATGGTCAGCCAAGAGAGTAGGTCTTGGAACAGATTCTCGGGTAAATGTAGCAAAATTTTGAGACAGAAATGTTTAAAACATCGATGTTGAATATATGGAAAATCACTGGTATAAGAAGGTGAGGAGAGTGAGGAGAGGCCAGGCTAAGGAATGCCAAGGGTTAACATAATATAATGTATACATAAGAATACACATGCAAATATGCCAGTGCATTCTTATTCTTTTGTAGTTCACTCTTTCCAGTGGATAATTCATATTTAAGCTTCCAAATAAGCAATGCCAAACTAGAAACTGAGCCCATTCCACTCTCATGTTTGATTTCTTCTCCCTCCTCTCATACTTATTTTTTTAAAAGCACCTGAAGAAAGAAGAGTAAAAACATAAATGTTCAGCCAAATTATAGTCCATGGTGGCATAAGAAATATTTTTGAAGTTATTCTATGAGCATAAAAACACTGTTTTGTTTTTATTGACACAGGCTCTTACTGTGTTGCCAAAGCAGATCTTGAACTCAGTATTTTCCTGCTTCTGCCAATCGGTTAAAGAGCCACCATGGATTTCTATCTAATATTAGCTAATAACACTAATCATGATCTACTTGATGTCAATTATCTGTCCTTTTCCAGAGGGCATTCATGAGGAATATATGTCTCATAGCTAGTTGAGGACACTGAGACAAAACAAAAACAACAAGAACAAAAGTTGATTTAAGTTGATATAGACAAGAAACAACTAAACCAAACCCAGAACACCCTCCCTACTGTACACAGACTACACTGATCATTTTGAACTACTCCTTCTTATAATAAGCTAGAATAGAGTGCAAACAGAAAAAATTACTGAAGTAGAATTTTCACTTAAGCAAGAGAATTAATATGTTCCCAAGTCCTATGAGGAAATGATTATCTTTCTCCTCCCAACAACACTCTAGAGAACCACTTCCCATCTAATATCATTCAATCATTGGCCAACAGCCAGGGAACAAGCATTTTTAATTCAAAACAATCATCTAAACTCAATGGGTTGCCATGTGCGAGCACACAACAATTCAGAGTATGAGCTGGAGGGACGTCCTTAGCATCCAGATCCAGATCTGCTTCTAGCATCTCTGGATAGGATCCAAATCTACTGCCCAGCCAGGGGAGAGTGAGGTCTACTTCCATGAATTGATTGAGAATAAAAGGCCATAGTATTCTGTGCAAAAATATGAGGTACGATTCTATTTGGGCTTTCTCAGGATAGTACAACTTCTTAAAATATGTATAATAGTTCCTTAACAATTTTTTCTAATTGATATGCAAAGTGTGTAATTGTAACTTGAGTTACTGGTTCGGTTAAAATGTTCTATGCAGTGTTGTTTACAATTTTAAAAATAGGTGAACCCAAACAGCTCCTCACATTTGTTAAGCTTATCGTGGTATGTCTATACAAGAGCATTAATATGAGGCTGGAGAGATGGCTTATCAGTTAAGAGCACTTGCTGTTAAAAACCCATACTCTAGCAAAGAATTCTTGTTCAGTTCCCAGGAGTCAAAAGGTGGCTCATAGTCATCTACAACTCCAATGCTAAGGTATCTAACTTCTTCTTCTAACATACCTGGACACCATTCATATACATAGAGTCCACATATGTATAGTCAAAAGAATCATTCATAGAAAATAAAAATATATTAATAAGTTTTCTTGAAGGCTTATTAATGTCATACTAGCATTGTTAACACCATTAAAAACATTCAATCTGAACTTTCAAGTCACATACTGATAGCCCCAGCTACGGAAGAGTATGGCAGAGGAATATGTAGAACCTAAGATTACAGGCAACCTGGAAAACAAACGAGACTTCAACCCCTTTTCCCATTTATAGAATAGTGGTTATACATGATTACACTTTCATTAGCAATGAGTAAGTATTCCTCTTTCACTGCATCCTCATCAGCATCGACTGTCATTTGTTTATTGATCTTAACTATTCTGACTGGGGAAGAATGAAATCTCAAAGTACTTTTGATTTGCAGTTCCCCGATGGCTAAAGATGTTGAAAATAATTGTAATATGATTTTCAGACATTTGTGCTTTATATTCTGAGATTTCTCTATGTAGTTCTATACCTGAACGCAACAAGCACTAAGTCATTTTCTTGATGTTTAGCTTTTTTGGTTCCCATGGCTAACTTGATGCCAAGACAGAGCTCGAAGATACTTCTACCCCATGGCCAGCTCTGCTGATGCCACGGCCACCACTCATCTGTGCCCTGTCACTGGCCCACCTGAATCATTGAGAATGGAAAAGACAAGATAATTTTTTTAATTAACCAGAATAATGCAACCACTGGTCTCAGAGGCTATTGTTCTAAATACATCATCTATTCTATGTTGGAAATTCGTCTTGTGGCAGAAGCTGCCACTGGGTCTGACAATTGCTTCTCTTTACCCAGTGATTGACTTCTCATCATCTTTATTAGCCAATCAAATAATTAGAGGGAAATCCCCCTACAGTCCTTTTCATGTTAGTGTTATTAATGTCATCTTTGTTCATGTCTTAGTCCTGAAACATATACATTCATACAAGTAATATTATATGAATTAAGCAAGTTGTATTTATATACATAGGAACACACACACACACACACACACACACACACACACACCAATTAGTAAAGAAAAATATGTGGCTAATTTGAAAGAGATTGAAAGTAGGAAGCTGAAGAGGTGACATGGCACAAATGTATTTTAATTTAAATATTAAAATATTTTTGTTTTAGGTATGTACATGTTTATGAGTCTCTGGGTACATACATCCACGACGTTTCCTTTAGAGTCTAGTAGACAGTGTCAGATACTCTAGAGCTGGAGTTAAAAGCTGTTGCGAGCCCCCTGATATGCGTAGTAGGAACTAAAGTCATGACCTCTGGAAGAGCAGCAAATGATCTTAACCACTGAGCCATATCTCCAGACCCTGGATTGTAAGCTAATACTCAAAATCACATTGCCTATATAAAAATAAAGCTTCAGGGTAAATGATATAACATCAGGTTAAGATGCTTGTGCAAACATGATGAGTGGATTTCAGTTCTGATAACCAGGTGGTGAAGGGAAAAAATGAAGTTTTATGAAGTGTCCTCAGATCTCCATACAAGTACTATCATACACACAAGAATGCATGCACACATATTCACACACATGCTCTCTCTATACATAAAAATAACATTTTTAAAACAGGGATAACTGTGCTGCTAATAGTCAATGATTATGAAAAATCTGTTAATACATATGTATATAACATCATTGCTACTGGTGATCTGTATGTTGATCAACATTGGACCGGTTGAGGAAATGCAGGACTGAACTCCATCCCTGAAGCTTGCCACAGGATCTTCACCTGTAGTTGTCTGATTTACCCTTACACACCTGCATGGATGAATGCACACTCCTGGTGTATATGCAATTCCAATGTTGTTCTCTCTTTATTTACATTTTTAGCATAAATATAAAACTCCAAACCAACTATCTGCACTCAGTGAGAAAGGAAGAAAGTTGGTGCACAGGGCAGTGAACGCAGTTCAGCACCTTCGTCTAGAGGTGCTGGGCTTCTTCCCACTGCACAGACAAATGAAGTTCTCGGTGTCAGGTAACTAAAGAGCCTAACTTGTTGTACCAGAACGTTTCTGTCATAAATACAGGACATTTACGCCAGAGGGAAAAAAGGTAAAACCAAATAAAACTCTGAAATTTCTGAAGGCCTCTCAACCTTCCCACAATTGGAAAATATGCCTTCAATAGTGCGTGCTACTGTGGTGCCAAGTCCTCTTACTTCTCAGACACTATGAGTTCAAAACCTGAATCAGCAAATGCCATATACTCACACACATGCAGGATTACCATGTGGAGGTTAGATGTTCTTGGCACAGATCATACTAATAAACTTACACAGGTAATGTCATGCCTGTGTTCATGAAACTTATGGCATATTATCCAGGATTAAAAACATTCCTTAGTATAATGATAATGTAGGAAAAGACAGAGGAATCCTCTTTGCTTGAACTGTCATTGGTCAGAGCCATTCACCTATGCACTACAGAGAGAAACCTACAAGATCTGATTTAGTGACTGAACAGAACGCTCACTAGAACTGTTAGGCCCCATGGCTCTCTGAAATCAACATTGCCCACCATTGTGGTCAGTCATGTAATAACTGGCACCCTGTCTTCCAATGTTTAAGGAAATAAAGAAAATGCAATTGTTCATCCTGATCAAGCATATTAAGAATTAAAATTTTGGTATGTTTAGGCTTCATGAATCCAACCAGGCCACAACTCTAGGAAAACTGTCTCTCTGCAGAAACTGAAATAAATGGTTTCAAAGCACAGAGCATTAAATTCAGAGACTGCACAGAAATGCTCCAAGGTTTCTAGGAAGTTAGAACTAGCCCAAGTTTTTATGGGATAAAATATGTGACACAAACTCATAGATAATGAAGACATTTGACAAAAGGCATGGACAAAGGCCAAAAGCAGTCGGATGGGATGAGGATGTTCTTTGTTGAAAATGGTCACTTCACAATTTCAGACCTTAATATTATCAGCATTATTTTTGCTAAAGATAAATTCATAATCCTCCCTACATCTGAGAAATCCAGGAAGCAACTAATACTATATTAAAGATAAGACAAGATAGAAACCTTACCACATTACTGGATGCAAAAACACAGAAACAAGCTCTCTCGAAGGCATCTACTCACAAGAGCAGAATTCATTTTGCACACTCTATTCAGACTGTGAATACACATTCATAGGTTGTACCTTTAATGTAAAATAAACTCCTGTCAATCACTTTCTACAACCAAATGTAATGGAACTGAGGTGAAAATCTATGTACTGAAAGCTTTAACTAAGAAAAAGAATCCACCTAAGTTTTTACATTTTAGCAACAAAATAAATAGCCAAGTAATAGGGCAGAGTTATCCGGTTCTGGCAGAAATACCGGAGACCTACTGCAGCTCTCAGAATCTCCCTTATTGCTTCTCTCAGGAAAACTTAAAGCAGGGATTACCAGCTCCCCTGACAAACCTGTCAGCCTCCTCATTCCTAATCTTGCAGAAAACAGAAATCTGGTGCCACACAGCAGTCTGCAGAGGGGGCAGGATTTCTGTTCAAGAGATCAGAAGAGCGAAGAATTGCATTCTTCTTAGAGAAGGCTCTTGCAAAGTTTCTGCTGAATTGAGCTTTACATGCATGTGGAAAGCCTAGTGTAAGGGATGTGGTTGCATTAATTATAAGATTTCAATTTGACAGTTTAATTAGGAAAAGGAGAGTTAGTGTAGGGCTTGCAGAATTCATGATGAATCACATACTCCAATAGACTTCATTTTCATATTTCAATTACACACATTTCTAACTGATGAACAGCAACATAGCATTTTCTGTTTAATAAATGTGATATCTGTTGGAATTGATAACATTAGTTCAGTAATTACTGAGCCATTATTGTCAGCCTTTTAAAAAACATGGGAAGAAGACTTAGTTATTAAAGTTTAGCATCAGCACAAACTACGTTTGAAATGTTCTGACTACAGAGCTTTGAGCCAAGTATTAGGCAACCCTTAGAGAGGAGAGGAGAATTCATTAGCAGGTGTTTGCACGAGGTTGATTTTTGATCTAATCATGCCTTAGTCACTCACAGACATATCGCCGCAGTTACTATGTTCTTTTTACATCCTTATCTCAGAAAAAAACAAAAACAAAACAAAATACATTAAAAGGGGAGCAAAACTTAAGCTTAAATCGTGTCATTTACTGTGAGATCAGACAGAGATTCTATGCTTTGTCTAATAATTCTAAGAAATCAGGAAGATTATTTTTCTCTCTCTCTAAAGATAAATGTCAATTGAGAGAGGAAGAAGCATTAAGTTGCCAAATCCATCAAAACACGTGCAAACTGTTGTGTCCTTTCCCAGAGAGGTTGATCTGAGAACTGGGAGCTAAACTTGAAAGCCAAGTATGCTCATAGATTGGAGTCTTTTCTTTCAAGGGTTTCAAACAAACAGAAGTTCATTAAATCAAGTGCAGATGTCAGTTTCCTCGGGGAATGGGACAAAGATCTTGCCCTACAATAAGCATAACCAAACACACTGGAAGGGAAGCATAAGTCTGTGGTTTTAATTATGTCCCGATTTTTTCATATGGATCTTCATGTGAACAATAGCATGAACTCTATATACTTGAATTACATACCTATGTCTACATAGAAATAACTCTAACTTCACTTAGATATTCACCTTTATAGAGCTGCGTATTTATGCTTCTGTGTGTGACACGAACGTTTCTAATTATGCTAGGCCTAGACAATAGACAGGAAAGCAGAATGTCACCTTGTCTGCACTAGGATTATACATTTTGTATTTTAAAGTTTCAGGTTATAATTAAAATATGTTTTCATTGCTTTAGAAAGTTAAATAAGAAAATGGCCATAGGATGGCTAGCATAGTTCCATAAATGCTACTTCCTCAAGGACTGGAGATTTCACTGCTCCTTCAGCAAAGAGAAATTTGTATATAATTACAAAAGTTAATAAATGTAGGAAAAGATTGTATTCTAACATAATGAAAAGTCCAGTTTATCAACCACTGTTATAAGCAGACAACAGAAATCTGGGCATATTTAAGAATATTTCCTTTAATTCATAAGGTCAAAACTAGTCTTCTAACCTTTATAAGATATGTATATAATGTCACACTGTTTATACAAAAACATGATAGCTAAAACTTTGGAGATTGTATAAAAGCTATGGCACCAACTACACAAGCATATTATACAGTCTTTAGTGATACCCTATAATCACAAAAATTCATTGACGTTTCAATATACACATTTTGAATTCTTTATGTTAGACCAAGTGTGAAATATACCGGATGCATTCCTCTTTATAGGAAGGGATACCTGTCATGGGGGAAAGCATGCTATGATGGTCTAAGTTTCTATTATGGAACTTTCTTTCAAAGAACATAATGTTTCTTGAAACAATGGATTTAATCTTTCAAATAGAAAAGAGAAATTTGAAAAAAAAAACTCTACTGTTTATCAAGACAGATTTCAAAATCATAACAAGCCTTGCAATGAACTATTTGTGATATTAATAAATGTGATTTACAGGTCATATAAAAATTCAAGCTTAGATGGAAGAGGAACTTGAAATCGTACATGGACCAATGAATATTAATGTGATGGAGTATGAAGAACACTGGGCGTGATTGGGGATTATTCTTTGCAAATAAGCTTCCAAACGTTACGGCCACTTGTCAAGTTTTGAGAATCAAAGAAGACTATCCATAGCTATTAGAACATTATTTAGATAGACTTCATTTTCAAACTATATTAGCTCATGAAGGTCAGTTATTTTCATTGTCTGAGCAAAACAACATAAAGGATCAGACTTAATGTAGAAACATGCACGACCTACTTTCCACTAAACCAAAGCTACAGTCATCTCCAAAATATAAAAACACTATCGTGTTTTCACTATATATGAGCATATTGGAAAAATATAGGCATACTTTATAAAAATACTATGCTACTGTGTATTTATAAAATGACTTTAATTTGTAAAATGTTGAACTAGTCTTCAGATTTCTTAGCTATAATTCTGGATGCAGCGTATGTTACACTGCTCACAACAGGGTATTTTACTTTCAAAAGACGTGAGAACCACTGTCTTGTATTATTGATAAAAATAGGTTGTAAGCAGAAAAAAGATTAAATCAACTAATAGTGACTGTCAACCATTGGTAGGAAAAAACTAAAAGTAAGAAACCATGCTTCAGAGCACTGCTACTTGTACTCTGTACCTACATACACAGGTAGATTAAGACTATACACCTGGAATGCCTTAAAGCCCACTTATCTATGGTGCCACACGCCCTACATGAGAGATGAGATTGAGAAAATATTCATGAATTTTACTGAACCTAATGGAAAGAATTCATGCTACTTGTTCATTTCCCCAATTCTAACACAAAGTAGAGGGTTAACAGTTATTCTTACAGGAAGCAAATGCCAAAAAATTCCCCCCCAAAGAGTCTTTTTTAAGAGTCTTAAGATATGCAGCAAATATACTAGACAATTATGCAGTTTGTATGATTTTAAGAGAACAGAATCTATTCCTTCCCATAAATGAAACATTTTATACCTAGTAGTTGATGTCTGAATTCATTATAATAATTAGATATATGGCTTTTTATTCTACAACGAAAATGTCAAAATACAAATATCCAAAAAAGAAGCAGCTTATTCACCCAAATTCACAATAAATTTAAGATGATTGATATTACACAGGTTTCAAAGTGACATAATCAAATGAAGATAATAGGGTAGTAGATCACGAATGAAAGACACTTAATAGATGGTGAGAAGAAAGACACTAACTAGAAAAATTGGAGGTTTAAAAGAAACTTTGTTTCATAATTTAATACAAAGTGAGTCATGTTTTGGAAATCTGTTAAATGCCACTCACCATAAATAAATTACTAATCATGAATTTACAGAACTCTCATAATACTGTGTTTACAGAGGAAAAAAAACTATAGACGAAAGAGATCCCTCTGGCCCACAAATTAGCTCCGAGCTTTCAACGCCCAGGCTCTTGTATGTCAGCTGCTGTCCTTGACGTCACTACTCCATCTGTGCAAATGTGCAGACTTTCGGCTAGGCTTCCCCACTTGCAGCGGAATGGTGATGGACGTTTGAACCACTTGTGCAAGTTCAGCACAATAGAGGAGGAACCAGAGCAGAAGGAAAGGTTAACCTAATTTATCCAATCTTCTTAGTTCAACAATAATTTATGTTCTTTGAGCCTCAGTTTTCAACTAACAGAAAAGTAGTAGTGATTTTTCTTATCATTACTACTGCTAAGATTACTATGACTACTTGAAACATAAACCACCACCATATTAATTTTAATTATTTAACAGAAGGTTGACGTTTCTGTCACAAATATTAGTTTTAAATTGTTTCATTGGAATTTTGTAGAACAATATTTCCTTCAATGAAAATCAGAATGCAAAATATAAAGAGGATTTTAATGAGACAAATTCTTCTTGTGAGGAGAAAGATCTATATTTAAGTATCCCCTTTGTTTATCTCAGTTTCTCATTAACTACTTAAGGACATATACTCTCTCACTCAGCTTTGTCCAACAAGTGTTTCCTTCTAAGCAGTAAAAGAAACACATAAAGAGTTTAAATGGGAATCTGTCTCTATCAAACATCTATCTCTGGCCATGCCCTAGGAGAATTCTAAGAGGCCAAGATGTCACAATCATATATTTTCCACCCCTTATAAAACTGTCCTACAGTACAGATGGAAAACCTGCTTATAAATCTTGGCAATGCACATGTTGGACACTACATATTATTCCTGGCATGTGGTCCCAGTTCCCCCTTCCCTGTTTGTGGCATAGACTTGTATTCCTACAAATATTTGCAAACGAAAAAAGCAGTCTTTAGAAAAAATGGTATACATCCATGTTTTACCCTAGTGGCTTTGTAAACAACCTCACCTTCTAATGATTATGCTAAACCAATAAAACTTTTTATTGTAAATCTTTATATTCCAAATACTGTAGCCCTGAACTTCATAAAACAAATATTAAAAGACATAAAGACCATATAGCACATACTGCAATAAAACATCTAATAAAACACTGAAACATTCAGACATTCAGAGGGTAAAAATCAAAAGAATTGGGTTTCGTACAAGATAAAAAATAAAATGTAATCTCATTCTTCTCATGTTTAAATGCAGATTTTCCAGCACCATTTGTTGAGTAGGCTATCTTTTTTCCAATGTATGTTGACTTCTTTGTCAAAAATAAAGCAGACATAGTTTTGCTGTTTTATTTCTGGGTCCTCTATTCTATTCCATTGTTCTTCCTGTCTAGTACCAGGCTGTCTTTAGGAATACAGCTCTCCAGTATAACTTGAGGTTGTGTATTGCATAGCCTTAATAGTGTTCTTGCTATTAGGTTGCTTGATGGATCCATGGACTTTTACGGTTCCATATGAACTTATTCATTGCTTTTCTAAAACCTGTGAAATAGGAGAGAGGGATTTTGAAGGTTATTGTGTATAATTAATACAAAGTTTTTAAAAAGATACTAGATGATATAAAGACATTCTATGCTCCTAAATTATAATTTTAATACTGCAAAATGGCTATTATATAAAAATTAGTTTACAGATTTAGTGTAACAAAATCCTAATATATATCTTTAAATTGCCAGTAGTAATTATCCACAAGAATTCACTATGCCTCTTAAATGTCTAGTCACTCAAAAATCCCAACCTTGGATGCCATGCTGTTGACTGTGTCTCACATTCCTTCAGGGTTTTCAGTTCTCTTTCTGCTTGCAACTGACACATATTGATATATTTGCATGAGTCTTTATTAGCCCTTTTAAAAAGCACCCCTAATTCAAAATGTCATTAAACACCAGCAGACAAGAGAATAGCAGTCAGATTATCACATGATTGCAATGGATTTATTGGGAAAGCTTCTTTCTTTTTCTGACCAACAGCTACATGACTGACAGAATTACTGATTTTGTGCATAAAATGAAGAACCCTTGTCGCTAAGAATCATTTTTAAACCCAGTTAATCAACAAAGACTCATACATTAGACTTTATACTGAGTAGTACCCAGAGTTAGCACTTCAGACCAAATGTTTTCTCTGTGTGTAATAACACAGAAGGCATTGCCTCTGTGCCAAGGATTCCATTTCTCACCTGGAGTTCGCATTGTCTGGAACTAATGCAAGTTCTGATAGCTTATAGCTCTGAGAAGTCTATATAGTAATTTCAATGTATTACAGTTGAAATAATGCTTTTGGTCTCAATTTATTTATTAATGTTCTTTTCCTTATACTTTCAATGCCAAAACTATACATTTAAGTTACACTATGTACTTTGAAAAAGTATAGATTTTTATGTGATTACTTCTAAAAAATAGCTAAAATTAATATATATCCAGCACCCTATATAATAGCCATTTGGTGATGGAACACTCTCCTGACACAGTTTATGTGTTAATATGTTATCGCTAACTGTGGACATCATGCTGTAAGAGAACTTCAGAACTGTTCCATTCCATAACTGAAAGTTCGTACCTTTTGATATTCTCTTTAAAATAGAATGTCTAAATTCTTCTAAAATTCCAAGAAAGCAACTATAAAAAATATAGAAGTCCTTTAAGGTTTTGCCATCCTCTAAAACACAAGTCAAGGATCAATTATCAAAACAAACTCATTCCACTAATCAGTTTACTAAGGTGCAAATTGTTTATCAGAATACAATGCCGGGGAGGCTGCTTTGTTTAATGACAATCCTAACAGCAAGAATCCCTGGGGCAGGAAGCAAGTAATCAAGACTCCATCTCTGAAACTTTGAGAATGCTGGCAACAGTCTATTCTGATGCACGGTTACAAGGAGACCTTGTACAGAAAACAATACACTGAAATAGACCAGACATGTTATGAAACAATAAACTTAAATATAGCTCTGGACTGGGCACAAATTAGCAATTTTTGCCTTCTAGGATCAAGTTTAATGCTATTTCAAACACATTTTTTATTGGCTCCTTTGTGCACCTGAATACTCACAGTATACACACATTCTTAGATAAAATTTCAAGATGTGAGAGTGTCCATGGAGGCTCACGATGCCATTAAACTCAAACCTGAACTGCTAAGCACTTGATATAGAGATCGGTCAAGCAGATGCTGGAATGCATTCATGTACTTATTCTGTGTTAGGAGAAATTTAAAAAACAAAACAGAGAAAAAAGTTATAATAATGCCACCAACATACTAGCAAGATACTACATCTATGAGGATGTCATGGGAAAGTCAGGTGACTTCACAAAGAGTGACTAAAGAATGGGCTGTGAGCTGACTTTCCAGGAGGCACAGCAACACATGCAGAAGATGGACACAGAGAATGCCAACATGCTGAGGGGACCATGAGTTCACCATCTGGCTTGAAATCAGGGGCATTGACCTATGAGTTGTCCAAGGCGAATTGAGAAGACAGGTTCAGGACCAATTATGGAGATAAAGTCGGTCTTCCAACCACAATTTTTATTTTTCATTTTTTTTTAGTGTGGTCTCATGACTAAGACCGCTCTCAGAGTTACATGGTGATCAACATTTCCTCTAACTTAGAGGTGGGGTCAGGAATGCTGGGAAGAGGTCAGGGTCACTCCCAGGCTGACACAGGGAATGACAGAGAGTCCTGTTTCCCAGTCCCGCCATCTCCTAGCCAAGATACACTGCAGTCTCCCTCTTCTTTCCCAGGTTTCAGAGCCTCGTCATGGAATGACCGGCTGGAAGCTGGAACTGCCCTGTATTTTTTCCTCTCCCTGTGACAGAAAAGAAAAGAGAGGAGGGCCAGTGAACTTTAAACTTCCTGATAACTGTAATGTGGGAAAGTGCCATTTTTAGGTTTACATGAAGGAGCTACCTCTGAGAATGGCCTCTTGGCCTGTGAAAAACTAGAAACATCCCAGGAAGTCACTGCAATGTTGTAGTACTGTGAGAAATTGTATAAAAATAAACATTGGATTATTTCAGGCCTACTCCCTTGAGAAAATGAGCCAGAATTACTCAGAACTACTAGCCTAATCTTGACAGAACAGAGGAAATTAACAACTGAAGCCAGATTTTTCCCCTTCTAAAAAAGCTGGAGGTGGAAACTATTTATGATATTTTGGAAAATGAAAAAGAATCAGGTTAACCGTGTGATTCAAGTGACCCTGAACGCGAGATGGCTGATGTTCCTGATGAGAAAAGGCAGAGGCGACCACTGCCTCAGGAAGGTGTTGGCTGAAAACCAGACTCAGGGCAGCCTGAAACACACAGGCCAAGAAGCATACAGTTCCGGCTTCTGAAAACTTGAATCTCTGGAGCTTGGTGGGTTCTCTGAGCACTTTGCTTAAATATTTGTTTTTTCCTCGGGAGAAATAAAGATTTAAAGGCCGAAATAAACGATACTTTGTCACTATGTCACCATGGGAACTCTCCTCAAACATGACCAAGAAAGGATTTCCTTTCCATTGAAAAAATAATTTCCCATTGAACCTCTGGTTTAAAAGCAATCTACTCATTGAGAAAGCAGAAATCAGACCAATATTTAAGTCATGTTAGCTAAATAATAGCTCAGAAAAAATGTGCTGAAAAGATAAAAGCTAGTCTCTCTCAAGTGCAATCACTTTCTACAGTTTATTCACTCAGCACTGTATTATTCTAATTCTGCTCTAGGGACTGAGTAGCTTCTCTATATAGGCAGAGTCCTGGGCCCATGGTATCCAGGCTTTCATCTTTGTATGGGACAGAAATAATCTAGAGACACAAGGAGGAAAATAATACGAATTCTTTACAGCTAACTTGAACCTCAGAATGCCACATGGGCTTTTATGATGAAGACCTTTCTACCGCTAACAACTGAATGGCTGGACAAACAATTTGAATCCATTGCATCTATATAATCTATTAACTCAGAAAATAGAAATATGAATAGGTTTTTTTACTGTAACATTTGGGAAAGGGTTCACTCTTCACACCTTCATTACCTATGATAATTAAATCCTTCAGAAAAGCAGTGCGAATGTAGTGTTAGCCTGGTGAGGAGTAAGTGAGGGCATTTCTCTGTGAGGAATGCAGGGAACATTTAGGGGCACCATGGAAAGCCAAAAGCTCTCAAGCTGTGGCCCAGCTCTTACTGCTAGGAGAAGGGATCCTGATACAAGGAGAATTAGGCATGAAGGGCTTTAAAAAGAGCATGGTGTTGGGACGATTTCAGCCAGTTATCACTAATAGATAAATTACAGCGTATGGAAGGCAGCGTAAATTACAGGTAGCGTATGGAAGCCCTACTTACGCCTTTCCGTTGACTGCAGGTTTCTATGGGTCAAAGAATAAAGCAGATCTCAAGGGGGCACCAAGTTAGGAGGGTGCTACTGGAAAGTAGTCTAAGTGATACACATCAATACTGCAGTTCTCCATCTATGTGTTCTTCATTGTCTGAGTATAGTCATTCCAGGGTCTGGGGAGGTCAGTAGTGAGCTTACAGCTCCTATTCCCTCTGTCTCTCTCATCTCAGAATGATCCTGCTTTCTTTTTCACCCAGATTTCTTAAAACATTTATCATTTCTTGTGAATGTCTACTCGTTCTTGTCACCTTAAATTCCTTGAGAGATGCAACTAAACCCAGGTCATACAGTTTTTACAGAGCTTAGTAACTTGTTGGAAGTTTTTCTCAACAGGAATGTGATTCCTCAATGCGAATGCGATAGCTGTGCTGGAGACCCCCAAAGACTAGACATGTGTTTTGCACCAATATGATCGAGACAACCACTTCTGTATCTTTCAAGTTCTTAAAGATGATTTTAACCAGTGGCTTTCCTTCAGACAGTAATTTAATTCCTGAAATCCTACCTCAGTTGACATAGGAGACAGGTCAAAATTCTGTTCATTTTCATTCTTCATTCTAATAACTCTCACTCTGCAAGTCAAAATTGAAATTGTGGTTATTCCAGCTCTTTAGTGTTTGATTCGAAGTTGTATATTTTGTGAGCAAAGAAATGTAAATTAGATTGACTCTAGAACATATGGGCCTGTGCTAAGATAAGCGTTGGCAAGAGTCCCGCAGATCTCTATACTTGAGTGGTCCTCCCATTCTCTCAGGAATGTTGTAACCTTCAGATTCCCATTATAATACCAGTTAAAAACCTATCCACAGCGGTTCTAGGAGTGTTTGGGGTTACTATTCCTCAGACATAAGCACCCAGGTGAATATCTATCTGGATTCTTTAGAGGAAACAATAAAGGAAAATCTAGGGGTCTCTTTAGGATCAGTCACTATATTCTGTAGATAGACACCGAGACCCTGAATTTGAGACTCCCTGCTCATTAATACTTGTTTTTATAATGTACTAAATACAATGTTAATATTATCTTTCAATTTAAGGTTGCTCTTGCCTGTTAATTCCACACTACATACAGTCATCTTAGGTGTCTCTAACCTTCACAACACCTAGCATAATTTACACCCTTTGAATTTTGGTAGTTAACACAGCTGTGTCAGCACCACTGCACTAGAGAAACATCATTCCACAAGCCCCTAAAGCTCTGCTCTGTGATTGACTCTCCTGCCATCTGTGTTTCCTGGGAAAAATGAAAAGAGGTACCACCATCTTCTCAGTGATTCAGATGTCCTTCTCACTGAAGCTCTGATGCCTTCCATTTGCCTATGAATTTCATAAAGTCATTGTTTTTGATAGCTGAGTAGTATTCCACTGTGTAGATGTACCACAATTTCTGTATCCATTCCTCTGTTGAAGGGCATCTGGGTTCTTTCCAGCTTCTGGCTACTATAAATAAGGCTGCTATGAACATAGTGGAGCACGTGTCTTTGTTATATGTTAGGGCATCTTTCTTTTCCTTATAGAAGCTTTACAATTTTATGAGGTCCCATTTGTCAATTCTTGATCTTAGAGCATAAACCATTGGTCTTCTGTTCAGGAAAATTTCCCCTGTGCTTATGTGTTTGAGGCTCCTCTCCACTTTCTTTTCTATTAGTTTTAGTATACCTGGTTCCATGTGGAGGTCTTTGATCCACTTGAATATAAGCTTTTTACAAGGAGATAAGAATGGGTCAATTTGCATTCTTCTACATTCTGACCTCCAGTTGAACCAGCACCATTTGTTGAAAATGCTGTCTTTTTTTCCATTGGATAGTTTTAACTCCTTTGTCAAAGATCAAGTGACCATAGGTCTGTGGATTCATTTCTGGGTCTTCAATTCTATTCCATTGATCTACCTGCTTGTCTCTGTACCAATACAGTTTTTATCACTATTGCTCTGTAATACAGCTTGAGGTCAAGGATGGCATTGTCCAACATCGATAGGAAAAAAAGCCATTGGTCCTGTGAAGGCTCATTTCCCCAATGTTGGGCAATGCCAGGGTGTTGAGGTTAAAGTGACTGGGTGGGAGTGAGAGCATTCTCGTAAAAGCAGGGAAAGGGGATATGGGAGAAAGTGGAAAGGGCATAACATTTGAAATATAAATATATAAAATATTAAAGAAAAATAAACTTTAAAAGTAGATAAACATCAAAAATATGAAGAAGAAGAAGAAGAAGAAGAAGAAGAGGAGGAGGAGGAATCTCAAAGGCAGAGAGAAAAGGCTTTCAACTTATGTTTAGCTACCAGATAGGACCAAATGAAGACTCACAGGTTTCAGACTGGTTGGTTCCATTTTGACTAATTTATTAATATCATTTAAACATAATGAAAGTAATTTTTGCCTTTCTACATATTTCTTTTTGTTTATTTGTTATATTTGTGTTTTAAATGTAATTTTTATACTTTAGCCTCAGTGAATAGAACTGTCAGTAGTTGGTATGCAATAAATATTTAAATAATGTCAATTAATGTAACCTTTGAAAATTAGGATGGATTTTGAACAGAACTGGAGGAAGGGAAAATGGACTTATGTCAACTTCTTTCTAATTTGAGGAAGATGTTGAAGAAGTAATTCTCTTACACCATGGGTTGTTACATTGCCATTGTTAATTTTATTTGTCAACCTGGCTGGGCTAAAGATGGTCTGTGAGAAAAACTAGCTGAGCATCATTTCTTGATATGCCTTGCAGGGTATTTTGAAAAGGCATTTAAATTTTAATTCATTTGTAAAGGATAGGTTGGCAGAAGAATGTAACACTCAAAGAAAGACACAGAATGCTGTAGAACACCATCTTTTGGTCATGACATCATCCTTGTACTTTGGAATACAAAGTACTTGCGACGACCTACAGAAGACCTTGTACAAAATTTGGGTCCTCAACATTCTTTCTTGGATAATGGGGACAAGAGGTCCCCATTTTCCCTGAGGATCTGCAAGTAGTTAATTGTTGCCAGGGCAGGAAGAGATATTTTCTTCAGGAAGAGATATTTTCTTCAGTAGTACAAATACTAGTAAGTTGTCCATGCTCCTGGAAGTAATCACAATTAAAGACAGTCATTACATCCAAAAGAAGTGAAAATAACTGCACTCTCAGAATTCAGGAAGAGAATCAGCAGCCTCTAAGGAGGATAAGTGATAGTGATGAGCTGTATATGATCAAATATATATGTAAAAATGTTGAAATGAAACTGAAACCCATTATTATATATTATTAATATATACTAATAAAAAGATTACTCTAACCAAACCCTATAAATAACAGCGAATCTAATGAGAAATCAAATTTAACAAAAAGGCGGATGAAGATCAAATACTCTCTCATAGCTGAAACACACACCTCCTCCTGCCCTCGGCAGGTGACTCGGTTTATGGAACTCAATCCAGAACTCAACAACAGCAACTACTCCCACTGTCAATCAGATTTAGACTCATTTTCAGTCAAAGTCTGCCCTGGTTTCTGATCTTGAAATAGAACATTTGGACTTCTCAGAAGCCAATGTGATCCAAGGCAATTTCTGTAATAAATCCCTACTTAATTATCTATTGTTTCCTATTGGATTTGTTTCTTCAATGTTCACTTACTGATATACACATCTATCTCAGTAGGATAAACAACATTTCAACTGATGAGCAAAATTCATGAACAAATCCTCTGCTCATAAAAGTTGTGACTCAATTTGAAGTATTTCATTTTCCTGGTATTAATGAAAGTTAAGGTAGTTTTCCTGGTTTTAAATAATTATTACTTCACGGAGTTCTTAAGGAGATATTGTGCTTTTAAAACCATCATCTATTCATATATCTGATATTTGAAAAAATCACTCTCTAGCAATGTAACATCCAAAGTGAAAATTCAATATCTTCTACCATTAACAACATCATTAATAACAAATGTCTGTTTAATTACTCTTGCTAAGATTAAAAAGGCCATTATTCTTGTAACTTGAGAAACTCATTAGCTGGAAAGGGCTGTTAATGCCAAATGCACTCCTTAAAGATGCAGTCCTCGATATTTGAAGGTATTTCTGACACTCATGCATTTGTATTACTTTAAAAAAGCACTCCCCAACTGTGGTGAAGATCATGCTGGGACAATAAGCAAGCACTGTAACATTTCAAAATCAGACATGAAGCTACAAGACATTTTACAGTACCATACAGAGTCTGTTCTTTGGAATACTTAAACTCTCCACACTGAGCCCATTATTCATCATGGGCCACTCACTAATCCTGTGCTCCAACGAGTCTCATATCGACACAGTGCATCCTGAGGTACAGTTAATATTCATAAGCAACTTCTCCAAAGGGATTCAGAACCATAACTTAAGATTTTCTGAAAAAAAAAATCTTTAACATCTGAGACTTCAAGGAATTTAGACCCATTAAATGAAAATTAGAAGATGGGATTTAGAACAGCATCTTTCCAAATGCACTGTTTCAACTCAATATATTTTTAGCACAGAAACTTGTTTAACATTTAGTAAGAATTAGGACAGTGACAGCACTCTTAGAAAGCAGTTCAGGTTGTTTCAGTGGTAACAGCTACATGCCATGTTTTGTAACAATTTTTCATTACTCTTCACTGCAAATGGTAAAGAAGACATATGACTAGCTGTGCTGAAGCATTTGTCCTTACTGTAGGATGCATGGACTTAATGGATCTAATGGCATTTCATACTCATGACTTAGCCTCAAAGAGATAACCTCGCAACAACAGCAGAGCCCAAGGAACAGCAGGAGTCAAGCCATATGGTGAATCACTCTATGGAAGAAAGATACTGCTTCTAAAGAAGAATTAAATGACTTGAAGTGGTGAACGGTCCCCATTTCTTCCATACTTTAATACATGCAAACTGATTGCCCCCTCAGTGTCAGGAGCTGTGATAAGGTCTAGAATGCCATTGCTTATCTATCCTGGAGGAGATCTTCCATTGCCTGGGCTGCTGAGCCCATTAGCCAGTAGAGGCAATCTTGTAGAGGTCACACTGGTTATTTGTGCTGGCTTCACTATGATAGCAAAGGTGAGAAAAATATTCAAAAACAAGGAAGTTATCCCAACAGCATAGAATTAAGTTCTGATGGATCTTGTCTTAAGAGTTTCTACTGCTGGGAAAAGAAAATATTTCACTGAAGCTAGCTTACACTACAGAGGTTTAGTCTACTATTGTCATAGTGGGAAGCATGGTGACACATAGGTAGACATGGTGCTGGGGAAGGATCCAAGAGTTCTTCATCAGGATCAGTGGTTAGCAAGAATATAGAGTACTGAGTCTGGCTTGAACATCTGAAACCTCAAAGCCTACCCTTAGTGACGTACTTCCTCCAACAAGACATGTCCTAACCTTACCACTCCCTATGGGCCTATGGGATCCATTTTCATTCAAACCCACAGATCTGAAAAGTCAAATAGAGCTTGCACTAACTGTCTCTCTTGTCTTTAGGTAATATGACAAGATAAGTAAAGAGATGGTGAGCCCGTAGTTTTACCCACAAGCTTGACTCCTGTTCCTTTACATGCTATACAAAGCAACTTGTTACTGTCTCTCTGGAGAGATACTGGGACCCACAAGCTCACGGTTTATGCATCATTTGCTAAGTTGCTTCTTAGAACACATTTTCTTTGGGAAAAGCACTGTCTTACAAACTTTATATCATCAGTTTTTAGCTATCATTCTTCTCAGTTGGGGTAGAGTAGTGTTCACAGCATAAATTTTCAGGGACAGTCACAAAAAGGAAGAAGATGCTTTTGATTCATCTCCTAGCCTGAAAACAAAATAAACAAACAAAAGAAAAAAGTGCCTGCTTGATTTTAAACACTTGAAAATGCCTTTTCAGATCTGTGGTGGTTTGAATGAAAATGGATCCCATAAGCCCACAGGGAGTGGTATGATTAGGTGGTGTAGCCTTTTTGGAGGAAGTGTGTCACTTGGGTGAGCTTTGAGGTTTCAAATATAAAAATGTAAAAAGAAAATAGCACATACCTGATTATACAGAAAGTAAGCATATCTTATTCTGAGGAAATCCTCTCTTATATTTGTCTATATGCAAAGGGAATTGCTTTTGAATTTGCTAACCCCTGAAACAGGAGGCAGGAAAGCCAAAATTCATGAGCATTAAGTAAGGGTGTGATTAGATATCCCTTTTAGGAAAATTGTGTTTCTCGTTTTGCTGTCATGATTTTTGGAATTATATGAAACACACCCCAGAGCCATCCTTTTGTACTTTAAATTTTTCAAGGGAGAAATGTTTTGTGTGTTTCTTCTGAATAAAATAAAGTTGCCAGAAACAGTAGCAGTAGGGACCAGAGAGGTGACTCAGCAGCTAAGAGCACCAGGTACTCTTCCAAAGGACCCAGGTTTGAGTGTGGCACCCACATGGTGTCTCACAACCTTCACTAATTCCAGTTCAGTGTGGGACCTGATGCTCTCTTCTGTCTTCCACAGGCATCGTACGTGCAAGTAGTGCACAAACATACATGTAGGCAAAACACTCACACACTATGTGTGTGTGTATACATATACATATACATACATATGTATATATACATATTTTACCATATGCATGTGTTTAAGTCATCAGAAATTAGCCTGACTGATTTTTTTCATATGATTTTTTTTAAACACATATATATGCACACTCACAGAACCCTAAATGAAATTGCACTTCCATGGGAACTGCACAGGCATTTATATATCGTACCTTATGGATTGAATGAAGAGAGCAGATTCTTTTCTCTTTTATGAAAGACTCACATTTTTGTTATTCTGGAAAATTCTAGTGGGAAATTTTAAAAGGTAAGAGTGTGCAGAACAAAGCACTGGCTTTGCTATGAACATTAGAATTCACACAATTTTGAGTCTGTCCTGTGAGTAAAAAGTGTGTGCGCACATGTATGCCTGTGTGTGTGTGTGTGTGTGTGTGTGTGTGTGTGTGAGAGAGAGAGAGAGAGAGAGAGAGAGAGATATCATTTTACTTCTTATTAAACACATGGAAATATTTACATGAAAATTAATTTTTAAGGAAGAGATTGCTTCAAGTCCATGAAATAAACAGGACAAGATTATACATCACAAACATGGACAGCATCGGCAAACCTGCTCAAGTCACGGCTGACAGACATTTGTCAGTTGAAGAGTTTTCCCTTCTCTTCTGTCATACCCTTGCATGACCCCACTGTTTGTTACTCTTAAAATCCATTTCATACCAATAATATCTGTTCCCTGAATCATTTACGAAGCTTCTTTAGATTCCCATAAGAATTAGCAGTCACAGTGGGAAACAAATGTACCAAACCGGGTAAACCAGGTAAAGATGCTGTCAGAGTAGGCTTCAGCGTAGGTACAACACCTTACTGTGAACCTGTGACATTGTGAATGGAATCATACTACATATAAATGGTCATCGTGTGCAGATACTCACAGCCAACCACTAGACTGAGCCCAGGGACCCCAGTGAAAGAGTTTGGGGAAGGACTGAAGGAGCTGAAGGCGATTTCAACCCCTTAGGAAGAACAACAGTACCAACTTATCGGACCCCGAAGAGCTCCCTGGGACTAAGCCGCCAGCCAAACAGCATACATGGGCTGGTCTGTGATCCCCACTATATATGTAGCAGAGGACTTCCTTGTCTAGCCTCGCTGGGAGGGTATGTGCTTGGGCCGGTGGAGGCTCGATGCCCTAGAGAAAGGGGATGCTAGAGGGAGGGGTGAGGAGGGAGTGGGTGGGTAGGTGGGGAAGCTCTACCTTAGTGTCAAAGGGGAGGGTTATGGGGTGGAGGATTCATGGAGAGAAGAATGGGAAGGAGAACAACGCTTGTAATATAAATAAATAAGATAATTATTTTTTAAATGGTCATCTTGATGCTATGTGAATTAGAGGGAAATAATTCCATTCACAAAGAAGCAAGCCATAAGTGTACGAATAGTTCTTTTATAATAAGTAAATGGTCAGAGGGCAATCATAATTAGTTATTAGGGATTTGGTGACCAATTCTCTGTCTCAGAATTAAGTTAAGTCAGAGAGTTCTGCTGGGATCAGGAGACTGAAAATAAATTCATGCCAGAGAGAATTTATCACTTCCATAAATTTTTTCTGCCAGTTAAAAGCTTAAACAAATAATAGAAGGTTAAGCTTGTGTTTAAAGTAGGAAAATGCTGATATCACCTGGGGAAGGTCTCAGAGGAACTCTTGAGTCTCATATCATATCTTTGATAATTTCCTTAACCAGATCTTGTTAAAAGGCTAGAAAATTTATTCTTGTCTCCAGGAAAGACTTACGTTAACACCTCTCAAAGTAATAAATTCTCTCTCTCTCTCTCTCTCTCTCTCTCTCTCTCTCTCTCTCTCTCTCACACACACACACACACACACTCAACACACATATATATGATACACACATACACATACTCAATATACACATATACATTACATACATACAATGCACACATACATACATACATATAGTAAACACATACATAAACATACACAGACACACACACACACACACATATATATGATACACACATACACATACTCAATATACACATATACATTACATACATACAATGCACACATACATACACACATATAGTAAACACATACATAAACATACACACACACAGACACACACACACAGACACACACACACATATCACCACTGTTGCCGAAGCCAACATCACCACCATGCCTTAGACATATATGAATAAAGTACAAAATTATACATGCCAAAAACACAGGTAACAATAAGTTCTATTTTCTCTGAAACAAAGTCTGAGAAAACCTTTTATACATAACTGTGTTCCCAAAATTAGCATGAGGACAATTAAAAATCTAGGCAACACTGTTCATGCAACTTGAGAATAAATATTCTGAAACATCTCTGCAAGTGGAAAGAGCTAAGAATGTCTCTGACGATTTGAGGTGGGGCTGGGAAATGGAGAGAGGTGAGAGGCGCCACTCAACAGACAATGAAATCTAATGAAGAGAAGAGGATGTTGCTTTTGTATACGTGATTCTTCTTCAATGCAAACAAATATTTTCAGTTTAATCAGAAAAGATTGTCTAATAAAATTTGGTCTCTTTACCGTCTTTGTAGAAAATGATGTCACATCTCACTGTGAATACAAAAATCGAGTGGAGGCACTGATGTCCCTTCTCATAACATAAACAGAAGCAACTCAAAGTGACTGAAGTGAAGAAGGGCTGAAACTTTAGGGCTTTTAGAACATTTAAAAGTCATGTCATGGCCTTCACAACAAGGAACGCATCTTCAAACAAACAACCAAAACACACAAAGAGAAGCAGAACCAATTCAATTTATTGAATTGTTCATATGTTGTTACAGCAGATTCCACAAACCTAGTTAAAACACAGATTTAGCTTCAAAACATGTACTGGGAAAAGATAATTAGATCCTAAATAGCAAACAAAAGTATCCAGAACATATAAAATACAACACATAAAAATATAGACATGGACAAAATACTTTTCCTGACAGTAAAAACCCTGGCTCTGGGGTGAAGATATTTGCTGCCAATCTGAAAATCTGAGTTCAAAATTACATGGTGGAAGTAAAGAAGGACGTGCTATCTGTTCTCCTCTGACTCTGACTGACACACACATGTTGTAGCACTTGCACACACAAATGCATATACACACATGCACACAAAAGAAAATAAGTAAATAATTGTAGCCCCTCTTTTTAAAAATTGAACAGTAATATTGGATTGGAGAATATTGAAATATATGACTTCCCTTTCTCTAATAAGTGGGAAAACCAGAGTATATGTTTCCCTGTTAATGACCATTATGACTGTTAAGCATCATCTCTGTTGTTTATCTCTGCCCCTTGCCCCAAAACGTTTTCCCCACTCTTGGGACCTGTCTTAGTTAGGGTTTTACTGTTTGAATAGACACCCTGGCCAAGGCAACTCTCATAAGGACAACATTTAATTGGGACTGGCTTACAGATTCAGAGGTTCAGTCCATTATCATCAAGGTGGGAACATGGCAGCATCCAGGGAGGCATGGTGTTGAAGGAGTCGAGGGTTCTACATCTTCATCTGAAGGGTACTAGCAGAACACTAGCTTCCAGGCAAGTAGAATGAGAGTCTTAAGGCCCACAGTGACTCCAACAGGGCCACACCTTCTGATAGTGCCACTTCTGGGGCAGGCATTTACAAACCATAAAAGGGGCTCTCCTTGGGAATGCAATAGAAGGTTTGAGGAGTAGAAGTTTGAGGAATTCTTCTTCTAAGAAGCATAAGTACAGTGCCTATCATGTTCCCTTAAAACAGCAGTCAATACCAGAACGGAGGTCTCAAAGAGGGTGACAGGTTTCTATTGGTCGCTAAATAGTCAAGCTCTATTTTATCTGAAACCCTTCCTTCATCTTCATGATTTCTGTGTGTGATGAACACACCAGGCACTGTAAAATACCATTAAACCCCTTATGCGGATTTGAGTTCCATAGTGATGTCTTTGTTGTCAAAAACTATGTGACATATAAGAACAGAACGGATCACTGTTCCATAAAATCTCCCTTTACAAAAACCCTCAGAAGAAAGTCCTTTATTTTGAGGATATATTTGCTTTATTTTTTTCTAAATTATATTTGGAGCAAGTAATCTGTGAAGCCAAACAAGTCTCTGTTTGCTGTGAAGCAAAGCATGGCCGGACTGCAGGCAACAGCACCAAGCACACTGTCCCTGCTTCAAGAACTTTAAGACTTGCCCGTCCTTAGCTTCTGTCCTTGCCTGCTGTTTTTAATCTCCGCAAAGGTGTTTGGCTTATGTGACTTTATTATGTGCCTTATCCCTTAAATATATAAAAATAAATACATACATGGCTGACTTTATTATGTGCCTTATCCCTTAAATATATAAAAATAAATACATACATGACTTACTCTTAAGTCTAAATGTACAGGTGTCTGGTTCTGTATATCAGCTTTAGAGGAAACTATTTTTTTTAACTGACTATTTGGGGATGTTTTAAGTAAATTTCACAATTTTCACTCAAAAGTAAATGTTTCATCTTTTATTCTCATAGTAACATTTCTCAGTCAAATGAGCAAGGTAAATTATAATAAAACACTTAAGAAAGCATAAAACAAACTAATGAACAAATAAAATTGGCTGAAGAGAAGTCATATGATTATATAAAATTAATTTCTGGAATTTTTCCTACAACACTGATTATGAATACATCACCTAAATTTCCAAATAATTTCAAAATGTATCTCTTGCTTAAAGAATTCTAGTGTGCAAACAATGCTAGCATCTGAATAGAGCATATGGGAAGATTGCATTGAAAAGAATCGCTATGCAAACTTGTTGCTTTTCTCATGCTTCCTTTCAGGGAGCTGCATATCCTGCATATCATCTGGTATAATTTATCCACTGATATGACAAATACATGTTTCTGGTTTACATATGTCTATGTTCTTCTTGTATGCGTCTTAATATGTGCTGATATGACTCTAGTACTATATACATAATATACAACAAGAGAAAATCTTGTTTGAGGTGGAAACTCAGTTGTGTCATGTGATGTTTCCCTGGAAACTGTCTTATGAGAGGATGTTTTGCTGGAGCAGACACATGGGGTTTTTCTGGATGCTGTCTGGAAAAAGTACATGTGATGTTTTGCTAGAGCAGATGCTTAAGAGAGCATTCAATGTTTGGAAAGGATATAAATATAGCTCAACATACAGTTGACGATGGTGTGTAGTATTGGTTCCCCCTGGCTCTCTTTACTGGTCATTGTTTGTTGTGAATTTGTAGAGAGAAACCAAAGATCATCTGATGGTGTTCTGGGGACTGCTTGCCACTTCTGCGACTCCAGCTGATTGGCAGAGCCTTGCTGTTTCTTCTGGATCAAATGGCCATTGCTGTTTCATGAATGATGAACTGAACTGCTGATATCCTGACAACGCCGGTTGGATTCACCCAAAGAATTATTTCTAAACAGGCCCATGTCCTCCTTTGCCCTATTAACCTTTCCTTTCCCCTACCTTTGGTGGGTGGTAGGCTAGAAGGGTGGTCAAAACATTTAAGTACGCTTATTAAAGTAAGGTTTTGGAAAATATAAGCCTATACTTGTTCTCATGAAATTTACATTACATTAATGTCTGATGATAAAAATATGTGTATGAATAAATGTGTAATGACCAGGTGATACTGTAAAATAAATAGCAAAGAAAGATAAGAAACAGAGAGTTAGGTGTGTTTGTATTAAATCATATATTATTTAAAGAAGATAGGGAAGGAATATGCTAAGATGATATTTGAACAGAGTGCTAAGTAAGAGAAACAGACAAAACAATATGGATCAGGAGAATGTGTATATTGTAGACATGGGAGGGAAGTAAGTGTGAAGTTGTAAGAAACAATGCCTTAGAATTTTCTAGGAAAATCCGTGCAATAAAGCAGAACAGTAAAAAGTGGAGTTGGTAGAAGGTGACATAATGTAATGGGAGTGGCGTTCACATGGACTCGGTGGGGTTGTGGGCTGGAGGAGACTGCAGGTAGATGAAACAGAATTGCAATATATGTTTCCAACTAAGTTGTTTCTGTACTAGAGATGGACTATTAAAGTCATAAACTAAATGTTAGTGGGGTCCTCTGCCACAAACGCGACATTGGTATCTGCATTCCCCACGCCATGAAAGGCCCCAGACCTTCACAGAAGAGGAACCGTAGGTCAGGGAGAAACAGAGTGAAGCAAAGTCTTCTGTACCCTGCAGGATCACTGCCCTCATAAACACAACAGCCCTAGTTTCCTGCACAAGATCTGATCAAGAACAAACAAGCCAACATTTTAGTATAGAGGGGGAGGAGCTTATGAGCCCTAACCCCTAGATAGAGAGACATTGACAACTGATGACTTCTTGGGGAGGCAAGGTCTGTTTTCTTAAGCTCTTGAAGGTCAAGCATGGTCTAATGGATGGCCCCAAACCTAGGGAATACAAACTGGATTCTGATCCCAAGTCTCGAAGAAGTTATAGGCTTCTAGGAACTACCTCTGAGGCATGGAGAGAAAAGGTGGACAGAGAAGGGGAGATTGTACAGGGAGCTGTCCAGAGTTCATGAGACTAAGCCTGTGTTACCCATGGCTTCCATGTGGATACTCAAGCATTAGCAAGCATTCCTGTATATATTAATGTGCCTGGGAAAATAGCAGAGATCTGGGTCAGGGAAGAGAGATTTAGTGAACATTTTATGTATTTACATAAAAATGGAAGAGACCATGGGCTTCTGTTGAGTTTGCTAATGTAACCCAAAGGACAAGATGGAGTTACTCATATTATCACCAATAAATCCATAGACTATCTGTGTGGAAGAGGAAATAAAAAAAACTAGGAATTAAAAACATTGTCTTAAATATGAAGAACACTGACAGGTTTTCATCCAGCCTTCTTTCCTTAAACTTTCCTTGGTGGTGAGGGAAGTCTTTGGAGAACTTCTGGGCTGAGTGCTGCAGTGACAGCATCTAAATGTGGCTGTGCTACGACCCAGGATTTAGAAATCCATTTTCATGTCCTTTATAGGATATCTGTGCCATGTATTACATGAGTCTTCTAATTTTGTACAATCACTTATCTAACCAACAGAATAAATTCTAAAGGTCAAAGATCGTTTACTCTTAGTTTGACTTTATAATAGGTTCAAACTCAATTGCTCAAGTATTTCCACAGTGCAGCCAAGTTACAAACCTGCCACCAGACACCAGGGTACTGGTTTGGATTGTTTAGGAAAATCCCTCATTTACAACACTCTTCCTAGATTTACTAAACTCACATCATAAGCTTAATTATCATATAAGTAATTTTTAAAGTACCAGAACTGACCACTCTTAAGACTTAATATCTATGTACTCAGAATCAAAACACTGAGTCTCGCTCGGATTTAGTATGCGACCAATCCATTGACTCTGCCATTCATGTTCAAAGCAGATATCATCTTATTTGTATAAACTCAGAAAATGGCCTAAACATACCCCTCCAAATGTTATTATTCTGAACTTTTTATTGCTACTTTTGAATATATTTCTCTTCCCATCTTCCTGAGGTCCTTATAACCATTTCTTCACACAACCCTTCTGTGGTATAGAACATTGAAGCACATGAAATCTTACATTCGTGGGAAGAAATGAGAAGAAAAGAATTAGTGGAAGTCATGGGCACACTTTTAAACTGTGGTTGAGACAGCTGACAAATGCTTACTCGACTCATCTTAAATCTCCTCAGATGGCCACCTTGTTCTTCTCTGTCTGCTGACCTCAGGGTTATCTGTGGCACTACAAAGTCAGGCCAGATCAGTGTTCTGTCGAACAGTTTACTCCATGCCCTTATTCTATCTCCCACACCTTCTCACCCTGCACATGATCCTCACAGCACACCACACAATGCAGTGGGAACCTCCCGGCACTGCTCTCATGCTCATCCTGAACAGAGGTGATGTGAACCCTGGGGAGCAGCTTGTGTGGTTTTCATGTGACATCCAAAGTAAACATCATTCCCCTTGTGGAAAGCATTCACAGAAAGGCCCGATCTTCAGTTTGTTATACTGAGATTGTTACTCGCTTAGCAAAATGTAATTCTGAAAATGAATTGCATTTTATAAATATAAAGAAAACCATATATTTTAACACTGTAGTTTAATTTGGGAATCATATCCTTGCACTCTGTTTCAACACCTTACCTTCCTAGTGTCTTACATTTGAGTAATAAAGTTTAATCATATTTTCGAAAGCTTTTATGACATTATTTTAAGTAGCATAAATAATGAAATGTAAGCCTAATTTCATGTTCAGTACCTTCTATGGAGATGTGTGCAGCTCTCCCTCTCTCTCTCTCTTTTTTTAATTAAGGCGATTTCCAGCAGTCATTTCTGACTTCTGTGGCATCTCTCTGCAAATCCTACCCACTTTTCTGCTGCACAGAGGTTCATTTGTGTCATTCAAATCTTTGCTCTTTAAATATCCACTTATAAATTTATTATGGCAATATATTCAAATCTTTACATTTAATCTGAAACTTCGATAACAAGCAGGAGATGGAATAGATGAGTAGCAGACACACTTGACAAAGTTAAGATGCTCTGCTGCCGGGCCCAAGTGAGCTATTACAGTGACAGGGGAGGGTTTTAATTTTGTCCAGTTCTTCCTTCCCCGTTCCCCCATCATTGCTCCTCTCCAGATTTTTGGGAAACCTTTGATAAAAGATCTAGAGTTTAAGTGCCCAACATCCTCATGAAAATGTGTCGGGGGCGTTTTGAAATCATGGCTTTTGAATGACACAGATGAACTTCGCCGCTGTGCTGCTGCAGTGCAGATTTGTCATTTTGTTAATTAAGAAGGGTTTTCCAATAGTAACTCCAGAAATTGCCTCTGGAATATCATTAATTAACAATCCTGCTTCAATCATGGAAGGTAGGAGGTTGGCAAGAGCAGTAACTATTAAAATGCACACACAAACATGCATACACACGCATGCACACATCCGCATGTACACACATAGCCACACTCACAAACTCCTACACACATAATCACACACACACACACAGACACACACACGCACATATACACACATACACAGACATATGCACAGAGAAAAAGAAGAGAGAGAGAGAGAGAGAGAGAGAGAGAGAGAGAGAGAGAGAGAGAGAGAGAAGCCTGGAATTCACCAAGCAAATTTGGCAAGGGGGACAAGAGTTACTTAAAGCAGGCGTTATCAGGCCAACAGAAAAATAACAAATAAATCCAATTTGCAGTATATAACCTATCTTGGTTGTCAGGCCTTGTGTGAGTTTCTAAATAAAGTTAGCAGTTAGGAAACTATTCATCCAAACTAAATTATTTACCATGTAGTTTAGAATTTGAGGGGTGTTTTATTCTTTGTCTTTTCTTTTTTCCATGATGTGTGTTTCCTTTCTAGGGAAGAAGTAAACAAGCCCCCTCCCCTCCACCTAGTTTTCTTATTTGTTGAGTATCCAGGTAACAAACTACTTAAAATCAGCCAAACAAAACTTGATAATTGGCCCCTATCCCCATCTGAGCCACAGAAGAATGTAACCATAGCAACCTGTCGTTTAGCGCCGACCATCTCTTGTACGTTTCGGAATTTAAGTCTGTGAGAATCTCCATTCGTGAGTAGAACTGTCTTGCTGGGAACATTTTGTTCTTTACTGTAAAGTAAGTCTGAAAACAGGCACTCGGATGGCTCTGAACAAGGTGTTCAGGTGAGAAAGACGCTCGGCAACCGGGAAAGGTGCAAGTGCATCCGCACATCTAAAGCTCTATCTAGCAGGGATTGAGCAGGGACGGAATTACGGACAGCCATTGGTGCACGCTGGCCAGCAGTGGTTTGCTGAAATCCAAGTGTCCTTTGGAACATCCTTTGGCAGAGAGGGGCAGCACATTCTACTGTACCCTGCTCTATGCACTGAGTTTTGCAATCACCTGGCAAATATTTATTGATGTTAGCTTGGCAATTAAGCCTCATCAGAAACTCATTTCTGTGGATTTCATAATGCATCAAAAACAAAATGGAGGGGGTCACTTAAACTCACCAGAAGTGATCATACAGGTGTTTTTGGTCCCAAATAGGTAAAAGTTCGAAAAGTTAAACCCTTATCAAAGAGTGCTCTTTCATTTAACCATTAAAATACTGATTGTTCTGGTTAAAAACTATAATCAGTTTTAATTGTAACAACAAAATGTGTTTCCACTACTGTAGCTTTATAGAATACGAGCACAGAAGGAGCACTGATAAACGAAGAGCTCAATAGTGGTGTTTGCAGGCATGAATTAAGGTCTCTAAGAGATGCCAGGCTCTCTTTGTAGTCTCCCCATCAAGGGGCTTTAATAGCTGTCCAAAGGAAATCGAGAATGGATTTTTGTCCTTAAGCGTTAACATGCTATTGGATTTGTATTCCTACTTTGTTGCTATGTAGGGATCTTGTGAACTGTGGCTAACACTTTTATCTGTGTACAACACTGAAACCACAAAGATAATTCTCTAACTCCTGCTGAAGCCAATGAATGTGTATATTGAGCACCTACTGTGTGAACATAGCTCTGCTTAGAGCTGAAGAGCAGGCTGAGGAGTAGTGCCTGGCTTACAGTGAAATGGATGCTCACTTCCTTTGAGAATCCCCCAGCATGCCAGGAATTTTAAACTCATAGCATTACTTTTCTTTAGAAATCATTCAAACACATTACCAGCCTTAGACTCCCTTAGATGAACCTCCCTACCATGCTCCGCTGTAACTGAATGGAGACACCTTATAACGTGGTCCACATTTATCTGCAAGGAACTATTTGTAACAAAAGCAGTGAGGGGAAGCTGACTGACAGTCACTGAATACTGAATGAAAAAAGAATAATGTGGTAAGACGGCATTGGCAATTAAATGTGAGGCTGCAAGGACATAAAGAAATCTATATTAGATATTTGCAGTTAATATTTTAACTGTGCATTGTGTTTATATTATTGTGTTGATAAGTTTTTAACATTAAAATAATATCAAGAGAATAAATTATGCTTTATTTATATAATAGAGAATTTTACTCAGAACAGCTAATGTTTTTTGACTACAATACATCTGTTGTGCAGTGTCTGAAAGCTAACATAAACATTAAAATAACTTTACACACATGATCAACAAAGCAGAGTTACAGGGCAGTTGACGTGACTCTCTGTGTCATACAGAGAAGTCTGCACTCTAGTAAAATTACATAACTTTCGAAAAGCTGTATCGCTTGTAACTGTCTTGTCAGAAACCATACTTTTGGTTGTTTTCTAGGTAAGAAGTAAGGTAAGGACCTTCAGTTGAGATAAAGACTCAAAAAACTTACTATAAAAGCAACTAGTTAGTGTAAATATATTTTAACTAAGATGTTCATGTTTGCTTGAATGACACTATTTTTAGGAGATTACCATCAATAAGTCACCTAGCGACAGATTCTGTTGTACACACTGCACTCCTAACACTGGAGGGTCAGCTAAGACGATCAAGAGTTTAGGGCCAGACTGGAGTATGTACTAAGTTTCAGATTCCTCTGCACACATAGTGAGGCCTTATTTCAAAAAGCAGAACAAAAACTCTTCAGAAATTAGACCAGTATTTATGTCCAAAAGTGTTCTTCTCAGTGTCATGTATGGGAAAATATAAAAAATATTTAGTATTAAGGATTTGTAATTGTATTAGAATGAGATGATTTGTCAGAGTAGTTCCTAAGAGTTTTATTTGAACATTTTTATAACAAATGAAACTTTAAACATATATCTTTACTGATTGTTTTTTATTTATATCTCAAATGGTGCCCCCTTCCCTGTCTGCCCTTGCAGATTTCTTCCCCAAGTTTCCTGTCCCTTTCACCTCTGAGAGGGAGCCCCACCCCAGGTATTCCACCACTCTGGGGCTTTGAGTCTCTACAAGATTAGGCACATCCTCTCCCACTGAGGCCAGAGAAAACAGCCCCCCTCTGCTACGTATGTGCCTTGGACCAGCCAGTGTATGGCCTTCAGTTGGTTTCTTAGTCTCTGGGAGCTCCCAAGGGTCCAGGTTAGTTGATGCTGTTGGTCTTTCTATAGGGCTGCCATCCTCTTCAGTTCATTCAATCCTTCTCCTAAATCTTCCATAAGAGTCCCCACCTGCACCCGTAAGTTTCTTTTAAGGCTGAAAGTAAATGTGTCAAAGTGATTTGAGATGACCATAGGAGTAGTGCATATTTCTAGTTGCATTTTAAAATCTGAAGCTTAAGCCAGAAAATGGGGGGGGGGTTATGCACATGCGCCCATACATGCATGCTCATATATATATACATATATATATATATATATACATATAATTATTAGAGAAGACAACATCATACATTTAGAAGGTCACTCCTGGGGACACTGGAGTCATTGGTGGAGAAAGGGCCAAATGTTATAAATACATGATTTGTGTATACATGCATTCATACATGAAATTCTCAAAAATAAAACATTTAGGTTAATTCTACCACTATTACTAATAAAACTCAAAGTAAAACAGCTAGCATTATGTTATAATATTCTGATACATGTTTTTCCTTTCAAATTTAACATGTTCTCTGGCCTCAAAATTTTTTACTAAGTTTGTATTACATTGAAAGTTATTGTTTCTATGAGATATTAAAATTGGAGGTATTAAACTAGTTTCCCAAGAGGCAGCAAAGTTTACATGGCTCTTGAAATAATAGGTTGTATAAGAAAAACAACCTAAAATCAATATCAGAACATTTAAATCAAGAGAGTTTAATCCATATCTTGGAAGAGCTTCCAGTTTGGCACAGTATTTCCTTTGTAAAAATAAAAATAGATAGTTGCATAAACCAATTTTTTCAGCAATCAGATGTTATCTTTGGGGTCTGAGTTTTAGTTTTTGTTTTTTAGTAATACTACAGGTAATCATAAGCTTTGACAAAGGAGCTATGGCAGACATTAGAAGAGAATTTGACAGCCATTGAAGACTGAGCCTAGAAACAGCACTGCTGCCTATCATAAAAGCCTACAATGATGACTTGACAGCTTCATTGTGGGAACAGAAAGTAAGGTAGAGACCCCTAAGAACCAAGCATGTTTGGTTGAAATGAATGCATGAAATGGTCAGAGTGGGAGACATGTCAACATTTAAAGACTATGAATTCTACTGTCTTCAATGTTTTAGGAGCAGACAGCCACAGCATGTTTAGCATGAAAATAATCTCCCATTTAATGCTTGGATAGCTGAGATGTACCGCCAGAAGAGTAAGTTCAGACACTATTGAGATACTGTTACCAATCTGCAATAAAATAAAAAAGAAGTTTCCATATGATTCAACAACAAAAAAAGCTCCGAGCAGTTACTCACTCTAAGTGTCACTTTGCAAACAGACTTAAATCGATCTTTGGGAAATCAACTGAAGTATAAATAGAAGTTTTGTAAGGAGGAGGCCTATCAGTATGGAAGTGAAAGTCAAAACCATGCGTCACAGTTGATCCAGGAAAGAAGACAGAACAGAAGGAGAAAGGCCAAGCATTGGACTGTAGGAATGTTCAAATAGATAAGAAAAAAATTAATTCCAGGAAAGTACTTTTCAGTATAGGAAAGTCAGAGATGTAAGGCCAAATTCACACATCAGGTCACATATAGATAATTCACACTTGAACTCTTGAATGAAAAAGCCAGAGAAAAACAAGGATGAATATTTTTCAAGAGAATTCTGAGTGTGTTCTTCGCTGAAAAACAAGAACACCATTAAAATCAACTGACCTATGTCACTGAAGAAATTTATTGCTAAAACAAATTCTCTGAGGGAAAATAAAAGTAAAAATTATTGCATATTTTGACTGAATTACAAATCCAAATCATTAAAACTAAAGAATTATTTACATGGGAAGCATCTCAGTTAGCTGTAATTGAGATTGAAGTCATTGCATTTCTCCATTAAGGACATTGTGCATGTAAATACAAAGAGCTCTAAAAGTGACAGTCACTCTAAGTCTCCTCTCCTCTGTGTGTATTTTATTCGCATGGTGACTATGGTACCTGCTTTCCTTCCAGATGTTTCTTCTCTCTTGATTCTGAGATGACCTTCTAACTTTTTCTCATAGAATCTCATTTATCGGTTCTCAAGTACAAATTTGCTTTTAAAATCTGAATCAAATGTGGTTTTGCTGATACCAAATCCCCCAAGAGGCCTAGTTAAGTAGAGACTAAACAGAAGTACTGAATTTCAAAAGCACTTACTGGGAAATGGTAGATATGTCCTGTAGCATGGTGCCAATAACTCAGTGCCACATACTAATAAATGGTGAGTCTAAGAGCTTTTCATTTCTGTAATGTAGTAAGCAAAAAGTTAATTCGATAATTGTCCACAAATTCTATAATTTCAAAGTTATGTTTTTTACTTTTTTAGAAATATGCTTAGCAATGAGGATAAGAAAAATTCTTGTGCCCACACTCCTCCCATTTCACCCCTGCCCTCCCTGTGCTATCTTTATTTAGGTCAATTTAACACAAGATACAGGCATTTTGATAGAGAGACCCTCAATAGAGAAAGTACCCCCAGCAGATTGGCCCGTGGGCAAGCCTGTTGTGTATTTTCCTGATTGATGGTTATTGAGGGAGGGCCCAACTCAATGTAGGTGGTACCACTCCTGGATTTGTAGTCTTGGGCACTATAAGACAGGGCGAGCAAGCCATAAAGAAGTCAGTAAAGCAGCACTCATTCATGGCTTCTATCTGTTCTTCTCTCCAAGATTCTCTGTGCTTCATTCTTATCCCTAATTCTCCCAGTGAATCATTCACTGTTACATCCTGAGTGAGGTAACCCAATCACAGAAAAACACACATGGTATGCACTCATTGATAAGTGGCTATTAGCCCAAATTACCCTAGATGCCTAGAACAAATGAAACTCAAGACGGATGATCAAAATGTGAATGCTTCACTCCTTCTTTAAAAGGGGAACAAGAATACCCTTGGCAGGGAAGAGAGAGGCAAAGATTAAAACAGACACAGAAGGAGCACCCATTCAGAGCCTGCCCCACATGTGGCCCATACATATACAGCCACCCAATTAGACAAGATGGATGAAGCAAAGAAGTGCAGGCCGACAGGAGCCAGATGTAGATCGCTCCTGAGAGACACAGCCAGAATACAGCAAATACAGAGACGAATGCCAGCAGCAAACCACTGAATTGAGAATAGGACCCCTGTTGAAGGAATCAGAGAAAGAACTGGAAGAGCTTGAAGGGGCTCGAGACCCCATATGTACAACAATGCCAAGCAACCAGAGCTTCCAAGCCACTACCTAAAGACTATACATGGACTGACCCTGGACTCTGACCTCATAGGTAGCATTGAATATCCTAGTAAGAGCACCAGGGGAGGGGGAAGCCCTGGGTCCTGTTAAGACTGAACCCCTAGTGAACTAGAGTGTTGGGGGGAGGGCGGCAATGGGAGGAGGATGGGGAGGGAACACCCATAAAGAAGGGGGGGGGAGGGGATGTTTGCCCGTAAAACCGGAAAGGGAATAACACTGAAATGTAAATAAGAAATACTGTTAATAAAAAAAAAAAAAAAAGATGAAATAAACTCTCCCATTCCCAAGTTTCCTTTGGTCTGACATATTACCATGGCAACAGAAACCCTAAGTAAGAGACTCCCTGAAGGTAAACTGTGCAGGTAGGCTTTTTGACTTCAGAAATTATAAGTTAATAATGTGACCAGCCACGTCATGTTCCTGCCACCGAAGCTTCTCTACCATAAAGCACGTGATACTATACCTGTGAGATAAATTAAGCCTTGTCTTCCTTGACTTGTCCATGGCAGGCATTTTGCTCCTTCAATGTGAAAAGTAACCAGAAAAGAATAACAATACAAAGAGTGAACTCATGGCTGTGGAAACAAACCATGTGGCTCTTGGGTCTTTGGAACTGTTTTGCAGAAGGGATGTGGGAAACTTTGGAACTTTGAATTACAAAAGCCCTTGAATATTATAATCTTTAATATTGCAAGCAGAGTTTAATGATCCATTCATTCTGATGAGCACTTGGAAGACGTGAATAGACAATGAATAACCAGATCATGAGATTTCTTTTTTAATCCATTTATTTATTCATTTATTTATTCATTTATTTATTTATTTATTTATCCACCTTACATCCTTTTACTGCCTCCCTACTCCTGGTTCCTACCAGCACCAGCACACAGTCCCTCCTCCATACACCCTCCTTTTCTCCTCTGAGAAGGTTGAGGTCCTGCCTTGATATACCCTGTCCTGGAACATCAAGTCTCTGCAGGGCTATGCAGATCCTTCTCACACACTGAGGCCAGATAAGACAGCGCAGTTAGGTGAACAAGATCCACAGAGAGACAACAGCTTTAGGAACAGCAGCCACCCAGTTGTTGGGAGATTCCCATGAAGACTGAGGTGCACATCTGCTAGGACCAGCTTGTGTATGATCTTTGGGTGGTTTTCAGTGAACAGCCCCAAAGGTCCGCGTCTGTTGGTCTTCCTCTAGAGTTCCTATCCCCTTTAGGACCCTCAATCCTTTCCCCAACTCTTCCGTAAGACTCCTGTCCAGTGTTTGGCTTCTTTGTCAAAAATCAAGTGTTTATAGCTGTGTGAGTTTATTGCTGGGTCTTTAATTAGATTCTATTGATCAACTTGTCTGTTTCTATACCAATGCAATTCAACTTTTTTTTACAATTGCTCTGTTGTACAGCTTGAAATCAGAGATGGTGATAACTACAGAGGTTCTTTTATTGTACAGGATTATTTAGTCATCCTCGGTTTTTGTTTTTCTATATGAAGCTGAGCTCTATAAAAATGTGTTGGAATTTCGATGGAAATTGCCTTGAATCTGTAGACTGCTTTTGGTAAAATAGCCATTTTTACTAGGTTAATCCTACCAATCTATTAGCATAGGCGATCTTTCCATCTTCTTACATGTTCTTCGGTTTCTTTCTTCAAAGACTTGAAGGTTTGGTCATACAGATCATTCACTTACTTGGATATAATTACACCTAGATATTTTATATTATTTTGGCTATTGTGGAAGGTGTTGTTTCCCTGAATTCTTTCTCAGCCTATTTATGATTTATATAAAGAAAATCCACTTAAATTTTTAGTTAATTTTGTATCCAGTGACTTTGTAGGAGTTCTTTGGTAGAGTTTTGGGGGATATATATATATAATCATATCATCTGTGAATAAGAATATATTGATTTCTTCCTTTCCAAATTTTATTCCTTTAATTTCCCTTAGTTGTTTTATTACTCTAGCTAGAATTTCAAGTACTATGTTGAAGATATATGGAGAGACTGGGCAGCCTTGCCTTGCCCATGATTTTAATTGAGTTGCTTTAAGTTTCTTTCCATTTAATTCGATGTTGGCTATTGGCTTGTTGTATATTGCCTTTATTCTTTTTACGTATGTGCCTTGTATCTCTGATCACTCCAGAACTTTTAACATGAAGGGTTGTTGGATTTTGTCAATGAATTTTCAGCATCTAATGAGATGATCGTGTAGGTTTTTTCTATTCAATTTGTTTATATGATAGATTATATTGATGGATTTTCATAGAGTGAACCAACCCTACATCCCTGGAATGAAGCTTTCTTAATCATGGTGGATGATGTTTTTGATATGTTCTTATATTCAGTTTGCAAGTATTTTACTGAATATTTTTGCATTAATATTCATAAGGGAGGTTGGTCTGAAATTCCATTTCTTGGTTGCGTTTGTGTGATTTCGATATCAGGGTGACTATGGCCTCATAGAATGAGTTTGACCGTGTGCCTTCTGTTTCTATTTTGTGGAATAGTTTGAGAAGAATTGTTTTTTAGTTTTTTTTAAAGTCCTGAAGAATTGTGTGCTGGCCCCATGCTTTCTTTTCTTTTCTTTTCTTTTTTTTTTTTTTTTTTTTTTTTTTTTTTTTTTTTGAGACTTTTCATGAGTTCTTCTATTTCCTTAGGGGTTATAGGGCTGTTTAAATAATTTACCTGTAAGTGCTATCTCACTAGAAAATGATCCATTTCATTTAAATTTGCCAATTTTGTGGAGTACAGGCACTTGCAGCAAAGCATAATGACTTTTTAAAATGTCCTCAGTGTCTCTTGTTGTGTCTCCCTTTTTATTTCTGATTTTGTTAATTTTGTTAATTTTGGTACTGGTAGATTGACAAAGAGTTTGTATATCTTCTTGACTTTCTCAAAGAACCAGCTTTTGGTTTCATTTACTCTTTGTATTGCTCTCTTTGTTTCTAATTTATTGATTTGAGCCGTGGTTGTGATTATTTCCTGCCTTCTACTCCTCTCGGGTGTGCTTGCATCTACTGGAGCTTTCAGATGTGCTGTTGCTAGTTTGAGATTTTCCCAGTTTCTTTATGAAGGCATTTAGTGCTATGAACTTTCCTCTTAGCACTGTTTTCATTGTGTCCCATAAGTTTGATTATATTGTGCCTTCATTTTCATTGAATTCTAGAAATTCATTGATTCCTTTCTTCATTTCTTCTTTGACACAGTGGTCACTGGGTGAAGAGTTGTTCAGTTTCCATGCGTTTGTAAGTTTTCAGTTTTTCTGTTGTTGTTGAAGTCCAATTTTAATCCATGGTGATATGATGAGATGCAGAGTTGTTTCAATCTCTTTGTATCTGTTGAGGCTTGCTTTATGGCCAAATACATGGTCTATTTCGGAGAAGGTTTTATGAGGTGCTGAGAAGAAAGTACATTCTTTTGTGTTTGGGTGAAATGCTCTGTAGATTCATTTGATTAATAACCTCTGTTAGTTTCATGTTTCTCTGTTTAGTTTCTGTTTTGATGACCTGTCACTGGTGTCACTGTAGTGTTGAAGCCCTTTTTCCTAGCCCTTGTTGTTGATATGCAGCTTTAATGTATAATGATATAATAGAATAATGGCATTGTTTAAACTTTCTTGAATCCGTCGAGACTTGCTTTGTGACAAAGTATATGGTCAATCAATTTGACCACATGGTCATTTCCGTGAGGTACAGAAGACAAGGTATATTCTTTGTTGTTTAGGTGAAATATTCTGGAGATGTCTGTTAGGTTCATTTGATTTATAACATCTGTTAGCTTCATTATTTCCCTCTTTAAATTTTGTATGGATGACATGTCTATCAATCAGTGAGAATGGGGTACTGAAGTCCCACAATGTTAATATGTGGGATTCAGTGTGTGATTCAACCTTTAGTGATGTTTATTTTATGAATGAGGGTTCCCTTGTATTTGTGGCATAGGTGTTAAAATTTGTAACATCATCTTGGTGGATTCTTTTATCATGAAGAGTATAAAATATTCTTATCCAACTCTTTGACTAATTTTATTTTGAAGTCTATTTTGTTAGATATTAGAATGGCTGCACCAACTTGTCTCTTGGATCTATTTGCTGGAAAAAAATCATTTTCTAATCTTTTACTCTGGGGTTAAAAAAATATCAGTGTACTAGAAATAATCAAAGTTTCTGTAAAATCCAAATTCTGTAAAATCAGAAATAATCTTTGTGTATATCAAGTGGACACTCTTTTATTTTGATGCAATCACTTGTTTTATTGTGTCCAAGGTAAGTTTGCTTCAAATGTTGACACATGGATGTTTTCCTCCTTATTGTATGTATGTCTTACAGAACACTGGTGGAGAGATCAGGTCTGCTGATAAAACACAAGGGTTGAAACTCAGTGTATCTCATTTTCCTGATTAACTTTGTATGTGAATGTAGCCTTTTTGAACCAGAAAGCTATAAATTCCTAATAATAAAACACCTATTTCAAAGCACTGTTGCGAGGACTAAGACAATGCATACAAATAATTTCAGCTAGACATCTGGAATGTAATGATTATATCATTGATTTTTAACAGGTCTAACAGAAAATTGCCTTGAAAATTGTAAATTGTACTATATACCATCATTCAGATGTTTTCTAAAGTAATTAACTATATTATCACCATTAACTATGTAATGATGTTTTCTATGTGTGTTTGTATGTGGTCATATTTTTTTTAATTCTTTCTTTTTCTTTTTCTTTTTCTTTTTTTATTAACTTGAGTATTTCTTATTTACATTTCGAGTGTTATTCCCTTTCCTGGTTTACGGGCCAACATCCCCTAACCCCTCCCCTCCCCTTCTTTATGGGTGTTCCTCCCCATCCTCCCCCCCCACTGCCGCCTCCCCCAACAATCACGTTCACTGACGGTTCAGTCTTAGCAGGACCCAGGGCTTCCCCTTACACTGGTGATCTTACTAGGATATTCAATGCTACCTATGAGGTCAGAGTCCAGGGTCAGTCCATGTATAGTCTTTAGGTAGTGGCTTAGTCCCTGGAAGCTCTGGTTGCTTGGCATTGTTGTTTATATGGGGTCTCGAGCCCCTTCAAGCTCTTCCAGTTCTTTCTCTGATTCCTTCAACGGGGGTCCTATTCTCAGTTCAGTGGTTTGCTGCTGGCATTCGTCTCTGTATTTGCTGTATTCTGGCTGTGTCTCTCAGGAGAGATCTACATCCGGCTCCTGTCTACCTGCACTTCTTTGCTTCATCCATCTTGTCTAATTGGGTGGCTGTACATGTATGGGCCACATGTGGGGCAGGCTCTGAATGGGTGTTCCTTCAGTCTCTGTTTTAATCTTTGCCTCTCTCTTCCCTGCCAAGTGTATTCTTGTTCCCCTTTTAAAGAAGGAGTGAAGCATTCACATTTTGATCATTCGTCTTGAGTTTCATGTGTTCTAGGCATCTAGGGTAATTCAAGCATTTGGGCTAATAGCCACTTATCAATGAGTGCAAACCATGTGTGTTTTTCTGTGATTCGGTTACCTCACTCAGGAAGATATTTTCCAGTTCCAACCATTTGTCTATGAATTTCATAAAGTCATTGTTTTTGATAGCTGAGTAATATTCCATTGTGTAGATGTACCACATTTTCTGTATCCATTCCTCTGTTGAAGGGCATCTGGGTTCTTTCCAGCTTCTGGCTATTATAAATAAGGCTGCGATGAACATAGTGGAGCATGTGTCTTTTTTATATATTGGGGCATCTTTTGGGTATAAGCCCAAGAGAGGTATAGCTGGATCCTCAGGCAGTTCAATGTCCAATTTTCTGAGGAACCTCCAGACTGATTTCCAGAATGGTTGTACCAGTCTGCAATCACACCAGCAATGGAGGAGTGTTCCTCTTTCTCCACATCCTTGCCAGCATTTGCTGTCACCTGAGTTTTTGATCTTAGCCATTCTCACTGGTGTGAGGTGAAATCTCAGGGTTGTTTTCATTTGCATTTCCCTTATGACTAAAGATGTTGAACATTTCTTTAGGTGTTTCTCAGCCATTCGGCATTCCTCAGCTGTGAATTCTTTGTTTAGCTCTGAACCCCATTTTTAATAGGGTTATTTGTCTCCCTGCGGTCTAACTTCTTGAGTTCTTTGTATATTTTGGATATAAGCCCTCTATCTGTTGTAGGATTGGTAAAGATCTTTTTCCCAATCTGTTGGTTGCCGCTTTTGTCCTAACCACAGTGTCCTTTGCCTTACAGAAGCTTTGCAGTTTTATGAGATCCCATTTATCCATTCTTGATCTTAGAGCATGTTCATTGGTGTTTTGTTCAGGAATTTTTTTTTCCAGTGCCCATGTGTTCCAGATGCTTCCCTAGTTTTTCTTCTATTAGTTTGAGTGTGTCTGGTTTGATGTGGAGGTCCTTGATCCACTTGGACTTAAGCTTTGTACAGGGTGATAAGCATGGATCGATCTGCATTCTTCTACATGTTGACCTCCAGTTGAACCAGCACCATTTGCTGAAAATGCTATCTTTTTCCATTTGGCTCCTTTTGTCAAAAATCAAGCCCATAGGTGTGTGGGTTCATTTCTGGGTCTTCAATTCTGTTCCTTTTGGTCTATCTGTCTGTCTGTACCAATATCATGCAGTTTTTATCACTATTGCTCTGTAATACTGCTTTCCCCCCGAAGTCCTTTTATTGTTGAGGATAGTTTTAGCTATCCTGGGTTTTTTGTTATTCCAGATGAATTTGCAAATGTTCTGTTTAACTCTTTGAAGAAATGGATTGGTATTTTGATGGGTATTGCATTGAATCTGTATGATTTTGTTGAAGATATTTACTGGTCCTTTGAGCAGGGAGTCTTCACTCTCTTCTATACCTATTATCCTTAGGTTTGATCTTCTCATTGAGTCCTGGATTTCCTGTATGTTTTGGACTAGTAGCTTTTTCCATTTTACATTATCTTTGACAGTTGAGTCGATGATTTCTATGGAATCTTCTGCTCCTGAGATTCTCTCTTCCATCTCTTGTATTCTGGTGGTGAAGCTTGTATCTACGGCTCCTTGTCTCTTCTTTTGGTTTTCTATATCCAGGGTTGTTTCCATGTGTTCTTTCTTGATTGCTTCTATTTCCATTTTTAATTCCTTCAACTGTTTGATTGTGCTTTCCTGCAATTCTTTCAGGAATTTTTGTGATTCCTCTCTGTAGTCTTCTACTTGTTTATATATGTTTTCCTGTGTTTCTCTAAGGGAGTTCTTCATGTCTTTCTTGAAGTTCTCCAACATCATGATCAAATATGATTTCGAAACTAGATCTTGCTTTTCTGGTGTGTTTGGATATTCTGTGTTTGCTTTGGTGGGAGAATTGGACTCCGATGATGCCATGTAGTCTTGGTTTCTGTTGCTTGGGTTCCTGCGCTTGCCTCTCGCCATCAGATTATCTCTAGTGTTACTTTGTTCTGCTAGTTCTGACAGTGGCTAGACTGTCCTATAAGCCTGTGTGTCAGGAGTGCTGTAGACCTGTTTTCCTGTTTTCTTTCAGCCAGTTATGGGAACAGAGTGTTCTGCTTTCGGGCATGAAGTTTTTCCTATCTACAGATCTTCAGCTGTTCCTGTGGGCCTGTGTCTTGAGTTCACCAGGCAGGTCACTTGGAGCAGGAAGGTTTGTCTTACCTGTGGTCCTGAGGCTCAGGTTTGCTCATAGGGTGTTGCTTATGAGTTCTCCACGGGGGCAGCAATCAGGAAGATCTGTGCGCCCTTTCCTGGAGCTTCCGTGCACCAGGGTTCCAGATGGCGTTTGGTGTTTTCCTCTGGAATTGGTAATGTGGGCCGAGTGTAGACTCTTCTGGTTTCCCAGGCGTGTCTGCCTCTCTGAAGGTTTAGCTCTCCCTCCCACGGAGATTTGGGTGCAGAGAACTGTTTATCTGTCGGTCCCTTCAGGTTCAGGCGGCCGTATGTGGTCATATTATTAAAATATGTCAGTCTCTTAAGTATGCAACTAATCGTTTTCTTTGGAAATTTCTCATGCATAGAGTTATGTAAATTAAAGTTAAAACCAAATGCATATCTTTTATATTAAAAGAAAAAAATATATTTCTAAAAGAAGAAGAGGAAGAGGAAGAAAAAGAAAAAGAAGACATGAGCTTATCAAAAAAATTCACCTCTTGGAAGATCTCAAGTATTTGCCTCCATGACTTTTTAACCACTGGATCCTAGAACTTTCAGCCAAAATAAACTCTTCTTCCTTTAGGTTGCTTTGCTAAGTATGTGGTCACGGCAACATGTAAAGTAGCAGATAGTATCCTACATTTTTGAATTAGTATACAATAGACAGTTAGGAACACACATTAAAACATCATTTTACTTTCTGCTTAAAAAAGTAAATTTAAAAGGACCCCTATGTCTTGGTACATACCAAATTAATCTGGTCTCATATTTCTCATTCCAATTTGAAACCTATTGTTGACAATAGGCATAGTACTTAATTCTTCAATGCTACTGTCTCCTTGCTGATAAAATGAAAGCAAGCGCCCTATTTTATAAAACTGTACTGAAGGTGAAGTTGAATAATAAGTATTTTGAAGAACACAGTGAAATGTAAATAGCCAATTAATGTTATGGCTGTTATTATTACTATTTTTATTGTACCTTTTAGAAATGATCAGGTAGTTTTCTCATGTTTTGTGAATCATGACATATATACATGCAGAGAGTAGTAAATCAAATAGATTCTTATATTTACGCACTCTTGATCATATGCAAGGTGTTTACACTGGAATGTGAGGTGGGAGAAGAATGGTGCTTTGGACAGATTCTTAAGGCTTTAGATTCCTGTTCTTTCTAATGGTTGGTTTTGTTCAGTGTTAGAAAGCTGGCACTTTTAAAAAAAATGTATATAATAGTCACTGAGTACAATATTACAAACAGATATTGCCATTAGCCATCTGACACTTAGAGGTGAGATAGAATCGATTACGTAGAAGTTCAGGATTCGCAGCTCCTTCTGTCCTGATGGGAATGAACTTTAGTTGGCAGTGGCACCACTGCAGTGACTTCTTAGAAAATCAATGGCCTTCAGTAGCAGTCCCTGCCAAATTGCCTGAGCTCCAGAACGTCACCTAATGAGAACATCCTCACTAAACTTCACAATTTAGTCGTCCTTTCCTGGGCCTCGTTGACAATTACTTAGAATTCTATTGAGCAGATACATTAAATTGTTTAGATTTAATAATTTTGTAATTTGTAAAAAAGAAAAAAAGATTGGATATGATTCCTATATACCAAATAGCTTTGCTTTAAAATATTCAACTTGGAATCTTGCACTCACATGGAGATGATGGATATTCAAAATCAGTATCAGTTTATAATATCTTACTTAGATGTGGATATGCCTTACTGGAAAGTTTCACATAAGGTAACATTTTGAATAGTCTAATAGTTGTAATTGTGATAAGAAATATAAATGGAAGGAAAACCCAAGATACACACAAAAAGTCAGGCAAGGAAGTTTAACTTATAAGCAAATTTAATATAAAAATCTTACCATAACATTAGCATATTCAATGTTTATTGTGTAATTTTGTTTTTCTATTAACACATCTCTTTTTATTGTGATGCCAATTATTTATAAGTATGTTTGTTGAAAATAAAGCAGATAAATATTAGCGAATTTAATTTTCAGATGGTAAACACTGCTTTGCCACTAAATTTTATCCTTGGAGAATTTTATATCTTGTAGATTTTGAAAGAAATAAAAGCTCATTAACAGATTTTTTTTTTACCCAAACCATTACAACTGCATCATTTTGAATCACAGCTCATTAAAACAATTATAATCAAATGTTTCATTTCTTTTTTCCCTTTTGAGAAACAGCTGAAAAGGTTATGTTTGTTGTTCTTTATACAAATCTCTGGGGCGACATAAACAGGCTACATTGATTTGCGGGCTGTTTTACATTTAAGTTTCAATGTGTCTCTGATGTTGGTTTGAGTTATTTCGACATTATTTCAATAGAATTTCAAAACTTGGCATTAGAAGCACAGTTAAATTAACAAGACATTTAATATCATCTTCTCAAAATTCAAGTATTGGCAGGTGATTGCTTAATAGAATTCAGTTATACTCGCAGGTGTATTCTATTTTGGAGCTTTCCAAAGTTGAAAGAGGATACATTCTTAATGGTTAATCAGTCTTCTTTTATAACCTGATGTAGACTATGATACACTGTTATAAGAAAACCTCAGACAACAGGGAAAAAAATTCACTATGACTGCAAGTACCTAACCCAGAATTAATTCAACCAGTTACACACCCTGTGTAGGAGGAAAAGAAAGTTAACTGGAAAGTCATGACCTTTTTCAGTTTTTCCACACACATGTAAACTAAGTATGGCTCTGCATTTAAGATTCCATTCAAATTGGCCTATCTGGACATCTGATTAACTAGAAGAAAAGAAACCTGTCCTCTTGAATGTGTATTTAAAAGAAACTTGACATCTAACTCCAACTTCTATTATAAACGCCACCAGGGTAGTTTGTATTTACAAGGTCATCTCAGCTTTCTTAATCATTCTAAAATCATCCATAACTATTATCTTTTTCAGTAATAATTGCTAACAAGCAAATAATTACCCACCATATCAGTTACTTTCTTGTTGCTGTGATAGAAAAACATGACTGAAAGCAACCTCAAGGAGAAAAGATTCATTTTAATTATGTTTTCAGAGTGATAAGTTTATTGCAGTAGCAAAGACCTGGTACGGGCCATGAAAGCATGGAGGCACACACTATGGACCACGTGTCAAAGCAGATACTCTCCTCAAGAAAAATTTCATTCAAACCATCACACTCAGTAAAGTTGAAAACAAAATTTCTAGCTATACAGCCAAATACTTCATATCAAAACCTAATACAGCACAGCCAAATATTTCATATAGTTAGATTAGAGTAACTATTATTTAATAACAACTTATAAGATATTATCTTATGTAAAAGATTGTTCAAAGTAATACAATGATCTTTAAAACAGAAATTCCTTTTCCCGGAGCCCACATCAAAACATTTTACATTACTGCAATTTTTTTTTGGAGTGTTGTCACTGGTAAACCAGGTTACGAGTCTGTATCTATTTTACACACCCAAATGAGAAAAATGTAAATCTTGAAGTGATATAGATTTTTACAAAATACAATTATCTGATATATGCAAATGCATTCGGTCCAATTGCTGACTTGTGCTAGTCAACTTTTCCTTTTTTTCTCTTAATTTAGGAACAAACAACGAAATGCACTATTTATGCCATGATGTTTAAAGGTCTGAGTTAAATGAAATCGATTTATTTCTAAAAGTCTGTGAAAACCTTAAGTGATTTCATGAGATATAACTTCAAATCATTCATATGACTTAGTTCCATGGAGGTCCACCGTTGTCTACTTAGTCCTATGTGTATTTGCAATGAAGAGCAAAGTAATTCTGCATGATCAGAATTAATAGACATAGAAGCTGAGCTTACTTTTCCATGATAAATATGTTCTGTGTTCTATCAATATAGCTACTTATCATTTAAATAATCAGATGAAACTTGCATTGTCTTGGTTTAAGATGTGGCAGATTTATTATCACCTTAATCATCCCCGATATCAAAGATATTAACTCTTCATTGATAATAGAAAAACAACCTCCCTACAAGAAGACAAAGTTAATCCACGCTCTTTATTTTTTTTCTTTTCGTTTATTGGATATTTTCTTGATATTTCAAATGTTATCTGCTCTGGAAACCCCCTATCCTATCCCGTGTTCCCCCTGCTTCTATGAGGGTGCTCCCTCATCCACCCACTCCCTCCCTCCCACCTCCCTGTCCTGATATTCCCCTACACTGGGGCATGGAGCCTTCACAGAACGAAGGGCCTCTCCTCCCAATGATGCCCGACAAGGCCATCCTCTGCTATATATGCCGCTGGAGCCATGGGTCGCTCCATGTGTACTCTCTGGTTGGTGGTTTATTCCCTGGGAACTCTGGGGGATCTTGTTGATTGCTATTGTTGTTCTTCCTGTGGTGTTGCAAGCCCTTTCAGCTCCTTCGGTCCTTTATCTCCTCCATTGGTACCCAGTTCTCAGTCCAATGGTTGGCTGTGAGCATCTGCCTCTGTATTTGTAGGGCTCTGCAAAGCCTCTCAGGAGACAGCTATATCAGGCTCCCATCAGCATTCACTTCGTGGTATCTGCAATAGTGTCTAGGTTTAGTGACTGCATCAGGGATAGATCCTCAGGTGGAGCAGTCTCTGGATGGTCTTACCTTCAGTCTCTGCTCCAAACTTTGTCTCCATATTTCCTCTTGTGAGTATTTTTGTTTCTTCTACTAAGAAGAACTGAAGCACTCACACTTTAGTGTTCCTTCTTCTTGAGCTTCATGTGGTCTGTAAATTTTATTTTTGGGCATTCTGGGCTTTTGGGCTAATAGCCACTTATCTGTGAGTGCATACTATGTGTGTTCTTTTGTGATTGGGTTACCTCACTCGGGATGATATTTTCTTGTTCCATCCATTTGCCTAAGAATTTCATGAAGTCATTGTTATTAATAGCTTTGTAGTACTCCATTGTGTAGATGTACCACATTTTCTGTATCCATTCCTCTGTTGAAGGGCATCTGGGTTCTTTCCAGCTTCTGGCTATTATAAAAAAGGCTTCTATAACCATAGTAGAACATGTGTCCTTGCTATATGTTGGATCATCTTTTAGGTGTATGCCCAGGTGTGGTATAGCTGGGAAATAACCCTATTAAAAATGGGGTACAAAGCTAAAGAAAGAATTCTCAAATGAAGAATACCGAATAGCCAAGAAGCACCTAAAGAAATGTTCTAGTAAGATCACCAGTGGAAGGGGAAGCCCTTGGTCCTGCTAAAACTGAACCCCCAGTGAACGTGATTGTTGGGGGGAGGGCGGCAATAGGGGGAGGATGGGGAGGGGAACGCCCATAAAGAAGGGGAGGGGGAGGGAGGGGGATGTTTGCCCGGAAACCAGGAAAGGGAATAACACTCGAAATGTAAATAAGAAATACTCAAGTTAATAAAAAAAAAATCAAAAAAAAAAAAGAAAAGAAATGTTGGACATTCTTAGTCATCAGGAAAATGCAAATCAAAACAACCCTGAGACATCAGAATGACTAAGATCAAAAAAAATCAAGTGACAGCAGATGCTGGCGAGGATATGGAGAAAGAGGAACACTCCTCCATTGTTGGTGGGATTGCAAACTGGTACAACCCCTGTGGAAATCAGTCTAGAGGTTCCTCAGAAAATTGGACATAGTGCTACCTGAGGACCCAACATCCTAAGGCAATGACACTGTAATACAATTCCTGTAGTGACCCAACTACATAAATATTTTGGTTGCTTCTTTGTGTAAGTTTGCTACTGTAATGTAAACATCCGAAATGCAGAATATCTGGTATAGGCAAAAGGGTGAAAGGTCATATGAGCCCCAAAAGGTTCACAACCAATGGGTTGGCAAATACTCCCTAAATATTGGTTTGTACAGAAATATAATGAGATTGGAAAAAATACCATCACTGCATGAATAGTTGATAAGCATACAGAGGGCAAATAATTTACCAAACAGCAGGATACAGAACTAGTCTCACACCCCCTGCCTCCCAGTGTAATATTAGTTCACTTAACCATTTGCTCTAGGTAGTATGTCTGTGTAACGAGTAATCTCCCAATTTAAACTTAGTGAAATTCCACTACTGGGGTATATGTCATCAAAAATATATGCTTGTTTATGACAATAGCAGGTATTAACTAGGATATGGAGAAATCTGCACCATATACATTGTTGGTAGGAAATGGTACAGTTACTTTGGAAAATAGTTTGAATTTCACTCAACAATTGGACTCCTGTGTATATTTCCCTAAAGAATTGAAAACATATGTTCATACAAGAATCTATGGATGTTCATGCAAGTGTAGTTTATGGAAGCTTATGGTGACATAAATGGGAAATGTGTCTCTTAGATTCATATTTGAACAGTTGGTCTCTAGATGGTTCTTTTGTTCTGAAAGGTTGCATAACATTGAGGAGATGGGCCTTGCTGTAGAAAGTGGGTCACTGAAATAGCCCTTCAACCCAAGGAACTGTCTGCCTGGTTAGTAGTATCTAATAAGCAGTTACGGTACACACTGACTGGGCCCTCTACCATGACCCACCCTCATTCAGAAGGGAATGTATTCTGTGAGCTATGAGCCAAATTAAATTCTTCTTCCTTTTAAAACACTTTTATCAACATTTAGCCATAAATAAAGATAAGTAAAAGTAATAATAGGTAAAAATATACCAATAACCCAAATGTTTATCAGTTGATAATTGTACAAAACGTGGTATATCTCTATAACGATGTTTTACCCATTCATAGGAATGAGTCCTGAGGCATAAGCCCTGAAAACATTATGCTAAGAGAATAAGTTCAGGAACTTAAGGTCATCTATTGTATGACTCTGTTTACACAAAAATTTCCATAATTGGAAAATGCATAGAATAACAAAATGAATTAATGGTTGCAAGAGAATTGGGTGAGGAAATAGCATGGATTGTCTCTTAAGGAAGATGGGTTCTTTTTCTAGAAAATTAAGATAGTCTGAAATTAGGTAACAACAATGATTGTTCACATTTGTGACTACAACAGAAGCCACTAATTTGTACACCTTAAAATAGTGAATTAAATAGCATATAAAATTAATTGTATGTAATAAAATGTCAATTAAAATATTTTATCTGAAATAATGTTTAATATCCTCATGAAATGGCAGTTTTATCAGGGTTTGTAAAGACCTTGAACTTGGTTGCTTATACTCAAGGGCTTAGATCTAGCTCATTTTCATGTCTGGAGCCTACTGGATTTAAGGAAGTACAGTTTGAATCTGACTGTCTTTGTCTTGGATCTCAAGAGAGAAACAGACAGGTGACATTAGTCCTCTTTTTTTCCCACCCTTATTTATTTATTTATTTATTTATTTATTTATTTATTTATTTATTTATTTATTTTTACAATCCATATTTATGCCCCTCCCAGTCCACCCCCAAGGGTTCCACATCCCATACCTCCTCCTCACCCCTCCACGTAATCCTCCCTGTCTCCACAAGGATGTCCCCACGCCACTAGACCTCTAAACTTCCTGGGGATTCCAGTCTCTTGAGGGTTAGGTGCACCGTCTCTGACAGAACCCAGATCTGGAATTCCTCTGCTATATATGTGTTGGAGGCCTCATCTCAGCTGGTGTATGCTTGGGGTCCAGGTTAATTGAGACTGCTGGTCCTCCTACAGGGTTACCCTCCTCCTTAGCTTCCTCCAGCTTTTCCCTAATTCCCTAATAGGGATCAGCAGCTTCTGGTCATTGGTTGGGTGCACATATCTGCATCTGACTCTTTCAGATGATTGTTGGGTTCTTTGGAGAGCAGTCATGATAGGTCCCTTTTTGTGAACACCCCATAGCTTCAGTAATGGTGAAGGCCTCCCCTTGATCTGGAACCCACTTTGAGCTTGTCACTGGACCGTCTTTTCCTCAGGCTCTTCTCCATTTCTATCCCTGCATTTCTTTCAGACAGGAAGGATTATGGGTCAGACCTTTGGCTGTGGGATAGCACATCGCTCATTTGATGCCCGGTCTTTCTGTTGAATGTGGGTTCAATAGGTTCCCTCTCCCCGACTGAAGGATCATTCATCTAGGGTCCCCCTTTTAAGTCCTGAGAGTGTCTCACTCCCCAGGTCTCTGGTACATTCTAGAGGGTCTTCCCAACCACCTTCTTCCCAAGGTAGCCTGCTTCCATTCTTTCTGCTGGCCCTCAGGGCTTCAGTCCTTTTCCCCCATCCAATACCCAATCATGTTTTCTCTCCTCCCACTCCCATCCCTTTTCCCTCCTCTGTTGGTTCCTACCTCCCCACCCCTTGTGGTTCTTTCTTCTCCCTCCCAAGTGGAATCAGGTCCTCACTTGGGCCCTTCAGCTTGACATTTGTCCTCTTAAGACCCCACCCTTAATGTCACACCACATGATTTATATCATGTTGTTCTGCTACAGGTGTTGCTATAAAGATTGGTTCAGGTTCAATAGATGGGAACATAGAAACCACTTTTCAATTCAAGAGTAGAATAAAGATCACAAGATAACAAAATAATAACAGAATTAGCATCTTGTATAAACTGTTTTGTGTTTTATATATATGTATATATATATAACTTAATATTACTGAATATATATATATATATATGTATATGACATATCACTGAATCTTCCATATAAGTTAGGCTATGAAAAGTTATATGGTGATAATAAACCATATTAAACCTTGGCAACTTAGTTATAGTATGTTTTCTGCTTTACTAAGCCAGGTACAAACAGAGACCTACAGAGAGACACGGTCCTCTAGCCTGCCTCAGTCTTGTATTCAGCATCACAGTCTTAACTCTCCATAGGCAAAGGCCCATCTCAGAATAAGATGTTCTGTGACTTGGTCTGGAGTTACACACATGACTTTCCTCACACTTTATAGCTTGAAATTGGCAACAAGACTCTATCTGCAAGCTGACTAGGAAAAAAATGTAGCCTTTTTCTGGATCAGAGGACCAGTAGCTACTGATGGATTAGAAGATTTATCAGGATTTATTTCAATCCTGTACAGAGTAATTTATGAAATCTAGTAGGTTATATTTTTAGAGGTGTGGGTTCCTAGTAACCATCTCCTGTAACCCAAACTAGTTTCCAACTTGAATTCTTTTTTAAGTAAATATATTGTTTATTATGTAAATATGCATGACACTCATTCAATATTTTATTTGTTTCCTTTTTCTTTTATTGAACATAGATTATTTTCTTATATACTATAACCTGATTATAGTTTCCCCTCCCTCTATTCTTCCCAGTTCTCTCCCACCTTGAAATCTTTATCCTCCTGCCTCTACTTCCCAATTACTGGGACTACAGGCCTGCATCACTATTCATATCCAATCAATTTATCTTAAATTGCCCTAAAATCCACCTTCCAATATTTAGAGCTGTAGATATTTCCTTTGAAGTATAAAAAAAAAAGGAATACAGGGTATTTGTAATTTTCACTAGTACAAAAAAATGTTGTTATCTTATAATACCAGGAATTATTGCACTGCAATTTTTATTAGAAAAGAGTTACATGAATTATCTTAAAATACTTTTTCCTTTAAACTTTTTGAGAGTTTTATATATGAGCTCTGTATTTAACTCACTTCTATTTATCTGTGCTCCCCCTTCAGGTCCTTTCTTGGCCACTCAATCTCTCCAATTCATGACGTCTTCTTTTTCTTCTAAAAGAATAAATGAATAATTCTAGTGTGGACATACATGCTCCTGAGTCTACAGAATGGAAATACGTTTAAGGCTGACCACATAGCACTAGATAGCCTATCAGGTAGGCTTGTCCTTGAAGACTGATCCTCTACCCTTCAGCAGCCCTTTTCTGCCTTACCTCCTAGACGCCGAACCATGTGAGGTTTCTGCCATTCACATTGGTATGTCAACAGGTAGTGTCAATTCTAGGGTCTTATTTATGGGTATAATATTAAGTATTTAGAATTCAGTTAAATCTTACATTGGTTTAGGAAAGTGATGATAATAATAGGTCCCATAGCCCCACCAGCAATTTGCAATTGGCTGGATGTCAGTAGCACACATTTATTCCCTCCTATTGGATGTGTCTAAAGTCCAATTGGACATTGTTGATTAACACTCAAGATATAAGATCCACTGTCAAACTCTTTGGGCTCTCTTGACATTCTAGCTATTGCCTGCAGTTGAGGCAGACTATTTATTGCTTCTTCCCTTGACAGCTTGCATAGCACCCTCAGATATGATGAGCTTTAGTCCTCGGGGAGGAGGCTTTCTGAGCATTTCAACTTAACTCCAAGTCCTGTTTTCTAGGTGTGGACTGTGGTGTCAGCAGTCCTACCTTCCAGTTCCAAGAGACAACCAAGGGCAATGGTAATAGCCTATAGAGTCTGTGGAGTTTCTACAACTCCTCTGACCAACAAGTTGAAGAAATATTTCCATGTATGGAATAAGGTTCCAGGGGAGACACAAGCACACTAAGTAGCCTAACTTCATTGAAACACACATACTCATGCACACATACACACATGTGTACACATATGCATATGCTATGTATTATTAAGTAAACATAAAATAAATATTTCCCAATGAATTTTTCAAGCATCTTCGGTGTTAAAACTTAATTTTTATAGCAAGCATATTCCCTAATTTGCAAAGCATATAGTGATGATTAGTGTGACACTAAATGGCTGCCATGAAATATAATACTGTTGAACTTCTGGCTACCAATCTACTCAACTTTTACTTTAAATAATATTAATTTGTTGTATTTTTAGCTTATCTCTTAACATTTCCTACTAAATACATTTACATCATGTATTAATTTTAGAAATCACAGGGTGATATATGCTACAGCAATCGCAACTTCCTTTCTCTGGTGTTCTTTGATACATCTGTCTATTCTCTCTTCTGTAGAAATCTGTGTTAACGATATGTTTGTTACTCAATGAACCAGGAGCTATATTACAGTGAACATTGCAAACTATTTATGCATGCAAGCATAGTCCAGATGTCTCTTATATAAAACCATTTAAAGTTTCAAAGGAGGCAACGACTCCAATCCTAACAATACTTTTTTAATTACAAAGCCTGCCAAGTTGGATTGTAGATCACTTGTCTCTGATTTATAATAATCCTGTTAGTTTACTGAGCACCTACTGAAAGCCAGACACTATTTAAATACCTTCCCCATCCAAAAGTGTCTACTTCAAAGCTCTTAATCCACACAACTCTGACACTAGGATTTTTCACCATTTTAGAAATAAAGATGTTCGCTGGATATCAACTGCAATCCAAGGCAGACCTCATGCCCTGGATGAGTTGCTCAACACAAAATAAAGTACATAGGATTTGGGGAGCTTGGAGATTATTTTAACATTTTTGTCTAATTGGGGTTTGGGGTTGTTGTGGTTTTCATTTTGTCTGGGGCTTTAGGGGCGTTGTGAGAAAGAAAGAGAAGTTGGGGTGAACAATATTAATGGATAGGGAAGGATGGAAGACCTGAGAGGAGTTAGGGAGAGAGAAAAGCCTAATAAAAATATTGTATTAGGGCTGGAGAGATGGCTCAGTGGTTAGAGCACTGGCTGCCTGGCTGTTCTATTCCCAGAACTCCCATGGCAGTTCACAGTGATTTGTAACTTCTATTCCAGAGAGTGTGACACCCTCACACAGATACACATGCATTCAAAGCACCAATGTACATAAAATAAAAATAATAGTTTTTAAAGGTTTACAAACCATAGGAGCTATGGAAGAGATTGTGTAATTTTTCCTAAAGTCTGGCACTAGGTAACAGTCAAAAGTCGTATTCAGGCAGCTGATTTAGAGACTTTTGACCTTCAGAGAAAATTCTCGTAGAGCAGCACCTTATGAACATGGAAGAGACATAGCAGCGCTATGCATAGTGAGATTCGCTGCCCCCTTCCCTTTATCCCAGCTACTCCAGCTCAGTGAATCCCAGGCCAGCCTGCTTTATCACTTCTATCCAGCACGTCTTTCTACAAGTCCTTTGATGTTGAAGAAGCATCAAAAGAAACAAGTACTAACTGAATCCCTCTTCCTGTACACATTGTACTTCTAGATCCTGCCTGAACATTCTAGGTAACACCACTCTAGAAACAACTGGGTCATTTTATTTATGAACATTCGAGAATGGACTAATACCACACAGTTATCAATTTACAAATGTTACATGGATATAAAAATAGATCAGTGCAGAGACACTGGAAACAGCTGTGTCGAGGATTGGCAAGGAAAGCCTGATTTGACTGACAGGCTTCTAGAGAGTGCTGGCAACCTGACCGTCCAAACGTGTCTTTGTCATGTGTTTTCATTCCTAATAATTTTAGACATTAACATCATAAACAGAATTTTTTATTCCTTCAAGTAGCTTTTTAGATTGTACTCCTATAAATTCTGCTGAGGAAAGTCAGTGTTAAGCATCCAAAGATTGAAGATAAAGAGTTTTGAAAAGCAGAGGAGACTAGATATTGAGGGATTTTTCTTGGGAAATTGAAAGTATGGAAGACCAAAATCCACGTCCACGGCACACTGTGGTCAACCTCATGGCCTTTTGCTGCTCATCCTAGCCCTCTATTCTGTTAGTGGTTGCCACTAAATCCATCCCATTATCCAAGTATCCAAACTGTAGAAACCATTCAAAACCAGATTATTCTAGGATTGCAGTTTTGGAGTTGTTCCCATATTTTTCTGTTAATAATGTCTTAGTAAAGCAAAAAATTAAATTAAATTAAACTTAAGACCATCATTGCTTCCATTTTAAACAATTACTGCTGTGTGTATCTCCTGTGAGACCATTAGCACTTAACGCTGGAACAATGATTTAACCTTTGTCTCAAAGGACATAGTATTTTCTTGCTCCCTGAGACTTCAGCGACTACATCTTGAATTTAATTGAAACATCTTGTTTTGCTAATTTCTTACATTTGTGAAAATCAGAAAATAGCTGTTGCAATTTCAATAACATGCATTATATGTTAGTGTGAGGAAGGCCGAGAATGATACCATTGATTTTCACAGGCATCCCGGCATGGGAAGGAAGGCATATCTTCACTGGAACGGAAACTGACGTGCATGTTATATCTGAATCTAGAAAGAGCAGATCACCATCCATTCATACTTTCGAAGTCTGGATTCTTTACAAAGTGACATGAGATGTCATCCAATGAAAGGCCACCTCAGAAGACACTTAGGAGCAAGTATTCTCCATTGAGCTGTGACTTAGAAAATTGTAAACTTTAGATAACATTTAAAAAAGAAAAAGAGCTTATCAGAACCCTTTGTATCAACTCTCACACTCTTAAATATTATACTAAGTCAAATAGAAACATTTATTGGAACTAAAAATAAACTTTTGATATATTTAATGTGAAGTCCTCTGAGCCACTGGACATTGAATTCATTCCAAAGATAAATCAGTTTACCTAGCCATGTCAAACTGCCTATCACGATGTCATCCATCAACTGAGAATTGTCAAATTTAAAAAAAGCAACTTCCAAAAAGAAAAATGTATGGGATTTATGGGGCAAAACTTAAGTGGTCCTTTTGAAAAAGGAGTCCCTAGGAAGCTTCTTGATGGCACGCTGGATGGCCGTCTTAATTTTCTTACCCAAAACTAAGTTTAACAAGCAATGTGCTCTTTAAATAGTACTGTGAGTATAGAGACTAGGCTGCTTATAGGCTAGGCTGACTTGAAACTCACAGAGACTCACCTGTCTCTGCCTTCCGTGAGCTAAAATTAAATGCACAGCTGCTGCTGCTTCTTCTTCTTCTTCTTCTTCTTCTTCTTCTTCTTCTTCTTCTTCTTCTTCTTCTTCTTCTTCTTCTTCTTCTTCTTCTTCTTCTTCTTCTGCTTCTTCTTCTTCTTCTTCTTCTTTCCTTTTTCTTCTTTTTTATTGGATATTTTTATTTACATTTCAATGGCTATTCCATTTCCGAAGTTCCCTTCCTATAAGCCCCCCTATCCCATCTCCCTCCCCCTTCTTCTATCACGGTGTTCCCCCTTCCCCAACTGTGCCTCCTTCCTACCTCCCTGTCCTGACATTCTCCTACACTAGGTCAAGTTTTGGCCTGACCAAGGGCTTCTCCTTCCTTTGGTAACCAACAAGGCTATCCTCTGCTACATATACAGATGGAGCCATGGGTCAGTCTTTGGGTAGTGGTTTAGTCCCTGGCAGCTCTGGTTGGTTGGCATTGTTGTTCTTAAGGTGTTGCAAGTCCCTTCATCTCTTTCAATCTTTTCTCTAACTCTTCCAATGGGGACCGCGTTCTCAGTTCAGTGGTTTGCTGCTGGGATTTTTCTCTGTATTTGACATGCTCTGACTGAGCCTCTCAGGAGACCCGTGAGGCCGTTTGTAAGCATGCACTGGGCATCAGCAATACTGTCTGGGTTTGGTGACTATGTATATGGGCTGGATCCCAGATGGGGCAGTCTCTGAATGGCCATTCCTTCAGGCTATGCTCCAAATTTTGTCTCTATATCTCCTCCTATGAATACTTTTATTCCCCTTTTTAAGAAGGATTGAAGCATCCACACTTTTGTCATACTTCTTGAGAATCATGAGAGGTCTGTGGATTGTATCTTGGGTAACTTGAGCTTTTGGGCTAACATCCACCTATGAGTGAGTGAGTAGCATGTGTGTTTGATTTTGTTGTGTGTGTGTGTGTGTGTGTGTGTGTGTGTGTGTGTGTGTGTGTGTGTGTTGAAAGAGAGAGAGAGGGAGAGGGAGAGGTTGAGTTAACTCAAGATGATATTTTCTAGTTCCATCCATTTGTCTATGAATTTCATGAAGTCAGTTTTTTGATAGCTGAGTTGTACTCCATTGTGTAGATGTACCACATTTTCTGTATCCATTCCTCTGGGAAAAGGCATCTGGGTTCTTTCCAGGTTCTGACTATTATAAATAAGGCTGCTATGAACATAGTGAAGCATGTGTCTTTGTTGCGTGTTGGAGCATCTTCTGGGTATATGCCCAGGAGTGGTATAGCTGGGTCCTCAGGTAGTATTATGTCCAATTTTCTGAGAACCATACAGACTGATTTCCAGAGTGGTTGTACCAGTTTGCAATCCCACCAACAATGAAGAGTGTTCCTCTTTCTCTACGTTCTCTCCAGTATCTGTTGTCACCTGAGTTTTTTGTCTTAGCCATTCTGATGGATGTGAAGTGGAATCTCAGGGTTTTTTTTTGATTTGCATTTCCCTTATGACTAAGGATGTTGAACATTTCTTTAGGTGCTTCTCAGCCATTCAATAATCCTCAGCTGAGAATTCTTTGTTTAGCTCTGTACCCCATTTTTAATAGGGTTATTTGACTCTCTGGAGTCTAACTTCTTGAGTTCTTTGTATATGTTGGATATTAGCCCTCTATCAGATATAGGATTGGTAGAGATCTTTTTCTAATCTGTTGGTTGCCATTTTGTCCTAATTACAGTGTCCTTTGCCTTACAGAAGCTTTGCAGTTTTATGAGATCCCATTTGTCGATTCTCAATCTTAGAACATAAGCCATTGGTGCTCAGGAAATTTTCCCCAGTACCCATATGTTCAAGGCTATCTCCCACTTTTTCTTCTATTAGTTTGTGTGTATCTAGTTTTATATGGAGGTCCTTGATCCACTTGGACCTAAGTTTTGTACCGGGCAATAAGAATTTGCATTCTTCTACAGGCTGACCTCCAATTGAACCAGCACCATTTGTTAAAAATGCTATCTTTTTCCACTGGACAGTTTTAGCTCTTTTGTCAAAGATCAAGTGACCAAAAGTGTGTGGGTTCATTTCTGGGTCTTCCATTCTTTTCCATTGATCTACTTGCCTGTCTCTGTACCAATACCATACAGTTTTTATCACTATTGCTCTGTAATACTGCTGAGGTCAGGGATGGTGATTCCCCCAGAAGTTCTTTTATTGTTGAGTATAGTTTTCGATACCCTGAGTTTTTTGTTGTTCCAAATGAATTTGCAAATTGCTCTTTCTAACTCTATGAAGAATTGAGTTGCAATTTTGATGGGGATTGCATTGAATCTGTAGATTGCTTTTGGCAAAATGGCCATTTTTACTGTATTAACCCTGCCAATCCATGAGCATGGGAGGTCTTTCCTTCTTCTGAGATCTTCAATATCTTTCTTCAGAGACTTGAAGTTCTTGTCATACAGATATTTCACTTGCTTGGTTAGAGTCACACCGAGGTATTTTATGTTATTTGTGACTATTGTCATTAGGGTGTCATTTCCCTAATTTCTTTCTAAGCCTGTTTATTCTTTAAGTAGAGGAAGGCTACTGATTTGTTTTCGTTAATTTTATACTCAGTCACTTTGCTGAAGTGTAATGCCCAGCTTCTTTATCATGTGCATTTGAATGAATGTGAACATTGTACTGACTCCATATCTACCATATGGAATGTAATAGGATGGAACACCGCAAAATACTTACAGGCAGGTATCCCACTCATTGTCAGATACCCACACACTTCTCCTTCCAGGAATAACTTTTTATAAGGATTCGTGTCCTTTATTTTCTTCTCAAGATCTATTTTCTTCTCAAATCTATAGCTTAGATTTACTATTTACAACACACACAAGAATAACATACATAGATTTATATATACATTTCTCTTTCGAAAGTCTCAGCAAAAAATGACCGCTCCACCATCATTGAGATTTCATTTAATCGTTTTCATTGGAGAATCAAGTGTCAAAGTATGAATAAAAATTGAGACATGAATCGCTTCTATCATTTTCATGTTACAGCTAATTAATAGAAGTAGGAGCTATGAACAAGCAGAAATAGTTATTGAAGTGGTTTGAATGAGAAAAATTAGGGTTGTGGCCTTGTTAGAGGAGGTGTGTTACTGGAGTGGGATCTAAAGTTCAGAAGTTTCACACTGTTCCATGTCTCTTGCTCTCTCTTTCTCACTCTTATGGATCAAGTACGCAGTTACTGCTCCAGTGTCATGCCTGCCTGCTACATGTTCTCCTCCAGGATGGTCACAGACTCTGCACTTCTGAGCCCCTGAAACATCTATACATTGCCTTGCTCGGTAATATACAAGGGAGAAATACAACTATGCAGACTCAAATGTATGTGTGTAAATATATATGTATGTGTGTAAATAAATATAAGTACATATTACTATATATATTGTGATAAACTATATGATAGTATGATTAACTGCTATAAAACTGAAGGGGAATGCTAGAATTTTAGAAATTGCTAAAAGTCTCTATTCAGTGTGTGTGTGTGTGTGTGTGTGTGTGTGTGTGTGTGTGTGTGTGTGTAGGTAGGTAGGTAGGTAGGAGGACAACATTTTGGAGTCAGCTCACTCCTTCTACCTTCATGTGCTTTCCTAAAGTTACAATGATGCATTGTATATTCAATATTTCAAAACTTTTGACAAGATTACAGAACCACTGAAGTAAAACCTTTGCTTTTCTGGGACAATCAGTATTGGTCAGGTAGGGCTGTGATTAAGAAGATACCAGCACAACTGAGGGGAAGCCTTCTGAGTAGCATTTCTTCAGGGTCAGCATTCAAAAGCTGTTCTAGAGGTTGCCAAGGTTGTAACTAGCAACCAAACTTAGTAGTGCAAGAGTAACCTTTTTTTTTTTTTTTTTTTTTTTTTTTTGAGTTTTAAAGCCATGAAGAGGTCATTGAGAGTAACTGAGACCTGGCACTAAAGGGCAGGGTCACAGTTGCCGGAGAGATCATGTCACAGCCCAGTTGCATCAGGAGATACCAGCCTTTTGGAGATGTCATAACCAGGGGATGACCAACAACAACAGCAGTCCTGGAGCCTGCCAAGGCCTAGAAGTCAAGCTGTATGGCTGCAAAGGGAGGAGACAGAGAATGAGCCAGGCCTATTGGAGAAGACAGAGACTAAGTGGATCCAGCCCTTGGATTCTAAGTCACTTAGATAGCTGGAGTTTGGTTTTGCTTCGTTCAGATTGTGACTGTGCCCGGTTTATTCTCTCTACAAATAAAAATGTATTAAACTTATTTACTTATTTTATAGGAGCCCACAGTTGAGAGAGTTTAGATTTTAAAAGAAATGGATATTTTAAAGAGATTAAGTGTTTGCATTTTTAAGGTCTGTGGGGTTTTTAAAAACTTAGAACTTATACAATCTTGGGGATAAACAAGAAAAGAAAGGCTATGTTAATAGTGACATGCTAATTGGTCATGTTGACAAGGGATGAATTGTGTTCCATAGATTTTGTTTATTTGCTTTGTTTGTTGTTTTGTCAACTTGACACAAGCTAGAGCCAGCTGAAAGAACGTAACCTCAAATGAGAAAATGCCTCATAAGATTTGACTGCAGGGCATTTTCTTGTTTTTATTAATCGTTTTATTCTTTACATGCCAAATACCCCCTTCCCAGTTACCCCTCCACAAAACTCCCATCCCATCCACCCCTTCACCCTCTTCTTTGCCTCTATGAGGGTGCTCCTCCACCTGCTTACCTGCCTCTCTGCTGTAGCATCCCCCTAGGCTGGGGCATCAAGCCTCCACAGGACCAAGGACCTCCCCTTCCATTGATGCCAGACAAGGCCATCCTTTGCTACATATGCATCCGGAGCCATGGGTCCCTCCATGTATACTTTTTGGTTGGTGGTTTAGTCTCTGGGAACTCTGTGTGGTCCAGTTAGTTGATATTGTTGTTCTTCCTATGGGGTTGCAACTCCCTTCAGCTCCTTCAGTTCTTCTGCTAGTTCTTCCACTGGGGTCTCCAGACTGCTTCAATCCTATATGGAAGGGGGAACAAAATAATCACAGAAGGTAGAGGGAGGGAGGAACATGGGAGGGAGAGATGAGGGGAATGGAAATGGGGGGCAGGATCAGGTATTGCAAGGGACAGGAGAGAGTGCAAAGGGTCAGAAAATTGAATAGAAATATGTAACAGTGGGGCATGGGGAACTGGAGATAGACAATAGAAAATTCCAGATGCTGGGAACAAAGGAGTCTCCCAATACCCAACAGGGAATACTTTGGCTGAAATACCCAAGAAGGGGAGAAAGAACCTGTAGAGACCATCTCAAATAGAGAGGCATGGCCCCCAGTTGAGGGATGGGGACACCCACCCATCTCAAAATTTTTATGGAACAAAGACTGAAGGGAAGGCCATCCAGAGACTGCCTAGAGATCCATCCCATCTGCAGACATCAAATCCCTACACTATTCCTGAGCCAAGAAGCACTTGCCAACAGGAGCCTGGTATGGCTGTTCCCTGAGAGGTTCTACCAGCACCTGACCAATACAGTTGCAGAAACTCACAGGCAACCCATTAGGCATTTTCTCGATTAGTGATTGATGGGGAAGGTCCCAGTCCATTGTAAGTAGTACTTTGCCTGGGCTGATGGTCCTGAGTCCTACAAGAAAGCAGGCTAAGGAAGTCGTAGGAAACAAGCCAGTAAGCAGCACCGGTCCACAGCCTCTACATTAGCTCCTGCCTTCAGGCTGTTTCCCTGTTTGAGTTCCTGTCCTGACTCCCTTCAGTGAAGGAGGATGTGAAGAGATAGGCAGGAAAGGAGGGGAGACACAGACTGTTTCTTCCCCAGCACACTTTTAGTTCTTGGTGTTTATTACAACAGTCATACCCTAACCAGGACACATAGTAAAAAAAAAAAAAAAAAAACCATGAAAGTGTATACCACAACTATATGTCTTTCATTCTTAAAACCCAGGTGTGGCTTTATGGACCCTCAACACAGAGCCTGATGTCACCTTTGGAAAGAGACATGAGTTTCCTAACTAGGTTTTCACTATTCCGCAGTAGGATCCCTAATCAGGATGCAGAGTCTGATCCAGTGACTCTGCATCCTTCTCTTTTCCACCAAAGCCACTGGGATGTCCAGGTTCCCGTCTGAGACTTGATGGATTCAGCAAAAAGAGTGGCAAAATATGTCTTCCGAAGTTATTCAAAGAAACTAGAAATAAAGTAACGTGCATTTACATGAAAGAGAATTTGGCAGCTTCAAGGCATATACTGCTTACCAAGAACTTCATTAAAGATAAAATTTAAAAATTATGGATGAGAGTTTAACTCAGTAGTAAAGCATTTTCCTAATGTATATAAAATCCTGGGTTGGGCCAAACAAAAATGCTAAGAATTTGCCCTTATCACCTACTTTAAAATTAAAAAAATGTCTCCAGCATTCTAAATCTGAAAAGAATATACATTTAAATTTTGCTACCCTAGCAATATTATTGTATTTATGTAATTTTTTTACTTTAAATAGACACATTTTAAAACTTGTAAACTCTATAATTGCTTTTTACTTTTACTTAAAATGTTAGACATTCTCTAAGTACGTTGTTTAGACTTGACTACATGAATATTTCACTCTGGTAAGCTGTTTGTCACATCCTATAGCAAATAGATCAATACTGATCAGTTATTCTAATTAAATGTTTCAAAAACCTGTGAATGCAGCTTTCAGTGATTATAAGTAGTTTATTCCGGAGTTATTGGTACAACCAATATAAAACTTACAATATCTGTCCAATGATACTAGAAAGAATTAGCATAATAACTTGAAGTTAGATATTAATAAATATTTGAGTTAAACATTACATTACAACACTTTAAAGAGATAAAAGTTTGTATCATAAGCAGAACATCATAAGAGAAAAATATTCCTCTTCTTCCCATAGGAAAAATAACCAACACAGAGGGTGGTATTTGATATTCATAAATCGGATAAGAGCAATTAGTAAGTAGTATTGGATCACGTGATCTACCTGCCTCATCCATTTTTCTTTTATACACCTGGGTAATGCCAACCTTGTGGCTATAAAGGAACAAAAGATGATTATATCTGCAAGACTCTGGGAAATGGCAAGGACCTTTCATTGTAAAGGGAAAGAGGAAAGTCTCACAATTCAGGGACAGGAAGCTGTGATTTACATAATGAGTATGGCGAAGAGACCTATAAAGAAACAAGAGTTCCATGGCAGAAAAATCACATTGGCTTTGCTCCAAGACACCAGGCACATCCCTGGAAAATCTGATGTGCCAGAATAGAACAGTATGTACTGTTCCCAGAGCCAGAATCATTGCAGCATTTGGCTTTCTACTTGAGCTTGAAACACGGAACTATTTTTCTTGCATCCTACAAGGGTTCCATTTATGTTTAGCACCTGCATGCAACCCAGGAGCTTGAGAACAAAATTTTATATATGGATGAAAATTGCTTGACAGGATCATTATTTTACAACTTAAATATATTCATTTTCATAATTTCTATGTTCTGCCATTTAGCAATCATAAGGTTCAAAGTGTGATCAACAATTGAGCTACTACTCAATTGTAGCAGCTCTATTTTAAAATTACTTTCTACAAACTCCATCATTATATAAATAATAAATTGTTCATCAGAGTAATAGACAAGGATACAATTAAATGGACAAGCCAAAACTAAGCCACGGTATATAACCAGGTCTAGAAACCATGCTCTGAACAATACATGCTCATTCCATGATTTGCTGATTGTGTAACATTCAGTACATAATATAGTCGATTAACTATCAGAAGCCTCATCTTTGCAAGTTATTTCATTAAAATCTAAGATAAGTATGAAGAAAGTATGACAGATATACTTCTTAATATGATGGGAGAGAGGCTGTGAGCATAGAAAATCCACACCACTCTTTTCTGTTTGCCAATCATTTGGAGAACTCTGAAAATCACAGTGGTGAAACCCAAATTTCTTCCTGCCTTGAAAGAAGAAGAAGAAATGGAACAATAGAAATATCAAGGGCAGGAGGGCATTGTGAGTTCCTATAATAAATAAGAGAGTGCAAATTTTGCCACAGCTGAGAATGCAGGAAAATAAGAGAGAAGAAATGTCGGGTGTTACTGGGACCACGGTCATCAGATGCTTGGAAACTGGGAGAAATGCAAGTATGAATTTCTCTCCTTTTCCTTTTTGATAGTTCAAGAAAGGGTTTTACTGTATTCCTGGCTGTCCTGGAACTCACTCTAGGCAAGGCTGGACTTCAATTTAGAGAGATTAGGCTACCTCTGCTGGGAGTGAAGATGTTTGCCACCACTGCCTGCTCCTCCTTTCATTTCCTTTAATACCATAATTCTAAGAATGAAGTTCTAGATTTTCAGAATAGAAAAGTATTATAGTTAAATTGTGTTCTCTCAAAGTCTATGTGTTAAAAGCCCTTACTACCTCAAACTGCGACAGCATTTGGATCAAGTTCTTTAAAGAGACCAATAAATTAGAATGAGAGTATTGGCATTAGCCTCAGCTCAATCTAACTCATAATTAAAACATAACCAACCAACAAAACAAACAAACAAAAAGCTGAAAGACATTAAAGATGGTCCAGTTGAAAAATGGTCAACATTGTCAGAGCTTGTCAAAGGCAGGCCTCTGCATGCTCAGAACAAATGAGTGACCTTTCAGTCTCCAGAACTGAAAAAAAACAAATGTCTGTAGTTCCAGCCATGGTGTATGGCATATAATAACATTCCTAGAAAATTAAAACAGGAGATAAACATTTAAATTAGCTAATGAGGGATAATATTCTTCTAATTTTTGAGGTTTAAAGTTGTGTTGACCACCCCTTCATGATAAAAGTTCTGGAAAGAATAGGAATCCAAGGACCATACCTAAACATAGTAAAAGCCATATACAGCAAACCAGTGGCTAACATTAAACTAAATGGAGAGAAACTTGAAGCAATCCCACTAAAATCAGGGACTAGACAAGGCTGCCCACTCTCTCCCTACTTATTCAATATAGTTCTTGAAGTTCTAGCCAGAGCAATCAGACAACAAAAGGAGGTCAAGGGGATACAGATCAGAAAAGAAGAAGTCAAAATATCACTATTTGCAGATGATATGATAGTATATTTAAGTGATCCCAAAAGTTCCACCAGAGAACTACTAAAGCTGATTAACAACTTCAAAAGTGGCTGGGTATAAAATTAACTCAAATAAATCAGTAGCCTTCCTCTACACAAAAAGAGAAACAAGCCGAGAAAAGAAATTAGGGAAACGACACCCTTCATAATAGACCCAAATAATATAAAGTACCTCGGTGTGACTTTAACCAAGCAAGTAAAAAGATTTGTACAACAAGAACTTCAAGACTCTGAAGAAAGAAATTGAAGAAGACCTCAGAAGATGGAAAAGATCTCCCATGCTCATGGATTGGCAGGATTAATATAGTAAAATGGCCATTTTTACCAAAAAGCATCTACAGATTCAATGCAATCCCCATCAAAATACCAATCCAATTCTTCAAAGAGTTAGACAGAACAATTTGCAAATTCATCTGAATAACAAAAACCCAGGATAGCCAAAACTATCCTCAACAATAAAAAAGGACTTCAGGGGAATTACTATCCTGAACTCAAGCAGTATTACAGAGCAATAGTGATAAAACTGCATGGTATTGGTACAGAGACAGACAGATAGACCAATGGAATAGAATTGAAGACCCAGAAATGAACCCACACACCTATGGTCACTTGATTTTTGACAAAGGAGCCAAAACCATCCAATGGAAAAAAGATAGCATTTTCAGCAAATGGTGCTGGTTCAACTGCAGGTCAACATGTAGAGGAATGCAGATCGATCCATGCTTATCACCCTGTACAAAGCTTAAGTCCAAGTGGATCAAGGACCTCCACATCAAACCAGACACACTCAAACTAATAGAAGAAAAACTAGGGAAGCATCTGGAACACATAGGCACTGGAAAAAATTTCCTGAACAAAACACCAATGGCTTATGCTCTAAGATCAAGAATCGACAAATGGGATCTCATAAAACTGCAAAGCTTCTGTAAGGCAAAGGACACTGTGATTAGGACCAAAGGGCAACCAATAGATTGGGAAAAGATATTTACCAATCCTACAACAGATAGAGGCCTTATATCCAAAATATACAAAGAACTCAAGAAGTTAGACCAGAGGGGAGACAAATAACCCTATTAAAAAATGGGGTTCAGAGCTAAACAAAGAATTCACAGCTGAGGAATGCCGAATGGCTGAGAAACATCTAAAGAAATGTTCAATATCTTTAGTCATCAGGGAAATGCAAATCAAAACAACCCTGAGATTTCACCTCACACCAGTGAGAATGGCTAAGATCAAAAACTCAGGTGACAGCAAATGCTGGCGAGGATGCGGAGAAAGAGGAACACTCCTCCATTGTTGGTGGGATTGCAGACTGGTACAACCATTCTGGAAATCAGTCTGGAGGTTCCTCAGAAAATTGGACATTCAACTGCCTGAGGATCCAGCTATACCTCTCTTGGGCATATACCCAAAAGATGCCCCAACATATAAAAAAGACACGTGCTCCACTATGTTCATCGCAACCTTATTTATAATAGCCAGAAGCTGGAAAGAACCCAGATGCCCTTCAACAGAGGAATGGATACAGAAAATGTGGTACATCTACACAATGGAATATTACTCAGCTATCAAAAAACAACGACTTTATGAAATTAAGTAGGCAAATGGTTGAACTGGAAAATATCATCCTGAGTGAGCTAACCCAATCACAGAAAGACATACATGGCATGCACTCACTGATAAGTGGCTATTAACCCAAATGCTTGAATTACCCTAGATGCCTAGAACAAATGAAACTCAAGACGGATGATCAAAATGTGAAGGCTTCACCCTTCTTTAAAAGGGGAACAAGAATACCCTTGGCAGGGAAGAGAGGCAAAGATTAAAACAGAGACTGAAGGAACACCCATTCAGAGCCTGCCCCACATGTGGCCCATACATATACAGCCACCCAATTAGACAAGATGGATGAAGCAAAGAAGTGCAGACCGACAGGAGCCGGATGTAGATCGATCCTGAGAGACACAGCCAGAATACAGCAAATACAGAGGCGAATGCCAGCAGCAAACCACTGATCTGAGAACGGGACCCCCGTTGAAGGAATCAGAGAAAGAACTGGAAGAGCTTGAAGGGGCTTGAGACCCCATATGTACAACAATGCCAAGCAACCAGAGCTTCCAGGGACTAAACCACTACCTAAAGACTATATATGGACTGACCCTGGACTCTGACCTGATAGGTAGCAATGAATATCCTGGTAAGAGCACCAGTGGAAGGGGAAGCCCTGGGTCCTGCTAAGACTGAACCCACAGTGAACTAGACTGTCGGGGGTGGGGCGGCAATGGGGGAGGGTGGGGAGGGGAACACCCATAAGGAAGGGGGGGGAGGAAGGATGTTTGCCGAAACCGGAAAGGGAATAACACTAAAATGTACATAAGAAATACTCAAGTTAATAAAAAAAAAAAAAAAAAAAAAGGAAAGGTCAAATCATTTAACTGTTATGATGCTATGAGAAAATTTGACTCCCAAAAAGAGAAAAAAAAAAGTTGTGTTGACAAGAGCATTTCCTTTAATGATGATTTTTACATGAATTGTGTTCCTGTTAATCTCTGGGTGTGTAATTTTAAGTAATTTTGCTTTCTTTATACACAAGATTTTTTCATTTTAAAACTGAATATTATGTCTACTTCATGTCCATTTAAAAGGAATAACTGTCTAGCTTGTTTAGTTGTTGTAACTTTTAAGTGAGATAAGTATTTAATACCTCCATTATTGGTAGGCAGTAATGAACAGTGTTCTTAGCTCCATCACTTATGCATTTGAAGATGTTTAAAGACTTTCTGTCTGCCAATAAGCATGCTTTTTTTTTTTAATAAACAGTAGTGTTGTGGAAAAAGCTTGGGTCAACAGAAGCAATTTGATCTGTGAAGTTATGACAAGGGTGGCCTGCTCCATGACTCCCCTCTGTACTTCCTCATTGAGGTTGGGATGGAAAGTGGTTTTTTATTTGAAAACTATCTTCTTCCTTTTACTGTTATGGAACACCATGCCTGAGGCTATCTACACAAGGGACAGTTTACTTGGGGGTTATAGTCCTGGAGAGAGAAGAGACCACAGCCATCCCAGAAGCAATAGGCACTACATCAAGAGCAACTGCAAGCTCTCATCTTCAACCCTGAAGAGGAAGCTGGGAAAGAAAGCTCTAAACGGCAGGCCTTCATGTTCTCCAAGTCTATCTCCATACTTCCTCTAGCAGGGTCACAAATCCTGAGCCTATCCAAACAGGACCAGTAGTTGTGGACCAATTATTGGAAGGCCAGAAAATATGAGGACAATTCCTTCAAACTATCAGAATAATATCTACAGTTTACAATTTATTAGAGAAAATTTGTCCAGTGGAGAAAATTAGATGCAAATAAAGATAGACAGAGAAGAAGGCGTTGTTTTGGTTTGGTAAAATTTTGACGTTTTTAAAGATATTTGAGGCATGTAGCATTTTTAAATTTTGATTTATGCATTTGTATGTGGGTATTTAGGGTGGTTTGTGTGGATGCATTCTCATATGCTGTGAAACCCAGAGGCTGATGGCAGACGTCATCCTTAGTCATTCTCCATCTTATTTCTTGATACAGGGTCTTTAACTGAGCCTAAAGCTCACTTTTCCAGCTGGTTTACCTGACAAGTCCACGGAATATACGCCCCTCACCCCTCCTCCTTCCCCAGGGCTAGGAATACCCACATCTCCCTGCTGTGCTCTTCCATGTATTCCAGGGATGGAAACTCAGACGCTTGTCATGTAGTAACAATTACCAACAAAGCCATTTCCCCAGACCACCACATGACTGTTAATAAATCACTTTTTGTTCTTATTTCTCAGTCCCAGAGACTGTTATAAGTATCTTTTTATATTACTTCATTTAATCCTCATCATAAGTTTATTAAATAGATATGATTTATATGTCATGAAACTGAATTACAAAGAGATTCAATAACATACACAAGAACTAGAGAATGAGGTGGGGATTTAAACTCTTAAAACAGAGTGCATACTTTTATCTACTCCTTATACTAAATTCATTGGGCAAATGATTGTCTTTTACTAATCCTGAAACACATTTAATGCAAAAGAGTTTATTTGTGGAATAACATTGTCCTGTTCTTTTTTTTTTTCCTTTGTTTTCCCCATCTTTATTAAATTGGGTATTTCTTATTTACACTTCAAATGTTATTCCCTTTACCGGTTTCCAGGACAACATCCCCCAAGCCCCTCCCCCTTCCCTTCTCTATGGGTGTTCCCCTCCCCATCCTCCTGCCATTACCGCCTCCCCCAAGAATCCCGCTCACTGGGGGTACAGCCTTGGCAGGACCAAGGGCTTCCCCTTCCACTGGTGCCCTTACTAGGCTATTCATTGCTACCTATGCAGTTGGAACCCAGGGTTAGTCCATGTATAGTCTTTGGATAGTGGCTTAGTCCCTGGAAGCTCTGGTTGGATGGCATTGTTGTTCACATGGGGTCTCAAGCCCCTTCAGCTCTTTCAGTCCTTTCTAAAATTCCTTCAACTGGGGTCCCATTCTCAGTTCAGTGGTTTGCTGCTGGCATTCGCCTATGTATTTGCTGTATTCTGGCTGTGTCTCTCAGGAGAGATCTACATCCGGTTCCTGTCGGCCTGCACTTCTTTGCTTCATCCATCTTATCTAGTTTGGTGGCTGTATATGTATGGGCCACATGTGGGGCAGGCTCTGAATTTTGTTCCTTCTGCCTCTGTTCTAAACTTTGCCTCCCTATTCCTTCCCAAGGGTATTCTTGTTCCCCTTTTAAAGAAGGAGTGAAGCATTCGTATTTTGGTCATCCGCATTGAGTTTCATGTGTTCTGTGCATCTAGGGTAATTCAAGCATTTGTGAACCCCGTTTTTAATACGGTTATTTCTCTCGCTGCAGTCTCATTTCGTGTGTTCTTTGTACATTTTGGATATAAGCCCTCTATCAGTTGAAGAATTGGTAAAGATCTTTTCCTAATCTGTTGGTTGCCATTTTGTCCTAACAACAGTGTCCTTTGCCTTACAGAAGCTTTGTAGTTTTATGAGATTCCATTTGTCAATTCTTGATCTTAAAGCATAAGCCATTGGTGTTTTGTTCAGGAAATTTTCTCCAGTGCCCATGTGTTCGAGATGCTTCCCCATTTTTTTTCATTTATAAGTTTGAGTGTATCTGGATTGATGCGGAAGTCCTTGATCCACTTAGACTTAAACCTTGTACGCGGTGATAAGAATGGATCGATCTGCATTCTTCTATATGCTGACCTCCTGATGAACCAGCACCATTTGCTGAAAATGCTATCTTTTTTCCATTGGATGGTTTTGGCTCCTTTGTCAAAGATCAAGTGACCATAGACATGTGGGTTCACTTCTGGGTCTTCAATTCTATTCTACTGGTCTATCTGCCTGGTGCTCTACCAATACCATGCAGTTTTTATCACTATTGCTCTGTAATACTGCTTGATTTCAGGGATAGGGATTCCCAAGGAAGTCCTTTTATTATTGAGGATAGTTTTAGCTATCCTGGGATTTTTGTTATTCCGGACGAGTTTGCAAATTGTTCAGTCTAACTCTCTGAAGAATTGGATTAGAATTTTGATGGGGATTGCATTGAATCTGTAGATCGCTTTTGGTAAAATGGCCATTTTTACTATATTAATCCTGCCAATCCATGAGCATGGGAGATCTTTCCATCTTCTGAGATCTTCTTTAATTTCTTTCTTCAGAGGCTTGAAGTTCTTATCATACAGATATTTCACTTGCTTGGTTAAAGTCACACAGAGCTATTTTATATTATTTGGGACTATTATGAAGGGTGTCATTTCCCTAATTTCTTTCTCAGGCTGTTTCTCTTTTGTGTAGAGGAAGACTAACTGATTTATTTGAGTTAATTTTATACCCAGCTACTTTGCTGAAGGTGTTTATCAGGTTTATAGGTTTATCTGGTAGAACTTTTGGGATCACTTAAATATACTATCATATCATCTGCAAATAGTGTTATTTTGACTTCTTCCTTTCCAATCTGTATCCCTTTTCTCCTTTTCTTGTCTGATTGCTCTGGAAAGAACTTTGAGAACTATATTGAATAAGTAGGGAGAGAGAGGTCAGCCTTGTCTAGTCCCTGATGTTAGTGGGATTGCTTCAAGTTTACTTCCATTTAGTTTAATATTAGCCATTGGTTTGCTGTATATGGCTTTTACTAGGTTTAGGTATGGGCCTTGAATTTTGATGGGGATTGCATTGAATCTGTTCTTTCCAGGACTTTTATCATGAAGGGGTGTTGAATTTTGTCAAATGCTTTCTCAGCATCTAATGAAATAATCATGTGGTTTTCATCTTTCAGTTTGTTTATATAGTGAATTACATTGATGGTTTTCCATATATTAAAGCATCCCTGCATGCCTACTTAATCATAATGGATGATTGTTTTGATGTGCTCTTGGATTCGGTTTGCAAGAATTTTATTGAGTATTTTTGCGTCGATATTCATAAGGGAAATTGGTCTGAAGTTCTCTTTGTTGGGTCTTTGTGTGGTTTAGGTATAAGAGTAATTGTGGCTTCATAGAAGGAATTCTGTAGCGCTCCATCTGTTTCAATTTTGTGAAATAGTTTGGATAGTATTGGTATGAGGTCTTCTATGAAGGTCTGATAGAATTCTGCCCTGAACCCATCTGGACCTGGGCTCTTTTTGGTTAGGAGACTTTTAATGACTGCTTCTATTTCTTTAGGACTTATGGGTTGTTTAACTGGCTTATCTGTTCCTGATTTAACTTCGGTACCTGGTATCTGTCTAAGAAATTGTCCATTTCCTCCTTTTCAAGTTTTGTTGAATATAGGCTTCTGTAGTAGGATCTGATTTTTTGAATCTCCTCTAATTCTGTTGTTATGTCTCCCTTTTCATTTCTGATTTTGTTAATTTGGACACACTCTCTGTATCCTCTCATTAGTCTGGCTAAGGGTTTATCTATCTTGCTGATTTTCTCAAATAACCAACTTTTGGTTCTGTTGATTCTTTCTATGTTCCTTTTTGTTTCTACTTGGTTGATTTCAGCTCTGAGTTTGATTATTTCCTGCCTTCTACTCCTCCCCGGTGTATTTGATTCTTTTTGTTCTAGAGCTTTTAGGTGTGCTGTCAAGCTGCTGACATATGCTCTTTCCTGTTTCTTTCTGCAGGCACTCAGATCTATGAGTTTTCCTCTTAGCACAGCTTTCATTGTGTCCCATAAGTTTGTGTATGTTGTACCTTCATTTTCATCAAATTCTACGAAGTTTTTAATTTCTTTCTTTATTTCTTCCTTGACCAGACTATCGTTGAGTAGAGTATTGTTCAACTTCCATGTATATGTGGGCATTCTTTCCTCACTGTTATTGAAGACCAGTTTTAGCCCATGGTGGTTTGATAGGACGCATGGGACTATTTCTATCTTTCTGTATCTGTTGAAGCCTGTTTTGTGCCCGATTATATGGTCAATTTTGGAGAAAGTACCATGCGGTGGTAAGAAAAAGGTATATCCTTTTGTTTTAGGATAGAATGTTCTATAAATATCTGTTAAGTCCATTTGGTTCATAACCTCTATTAGTCTGTCTATGTCTCTGTTTAATTTCTGTTTCCATGATCTGTCCATTGATGAAAGTGGGGTGTTGAAATCTCCTACTATTATTGTGTGAGGTGCAATGTGTGCTTGTAGCTTTAGTAAGGTTTCTTTTATGTATGTGGGTGCTCTTGTATTTGGAGCATAGATATTTAGGATTGAGAGTTTATCTTGATGGATTTTTCCCTTGATGAATATGAAGTGTCCTTCCTTATCTTTTTTGATGACTTTTGGTTGAAAATCGATTTTATTCACTATTAGAATGGCTACTCCAGCTTGCTTCTTCAGACCATTTGCTTGGAAAGTTGTTTGCCAGCCTCTTACTCTGAGGTAGTGTCTGTCTTTGTCTCTGAGGTGTGTTTCCTGTAGGCAGCAGGGTCCTCATTGTGTATCCAGTTTGTCAATCTATGTCTTTTTATTGGGGAGTTGAGTCCATTGATGTTGAGAGATATTAAGGAATAGTGATTGTTTCTTCCTGCTATCTTCATATTTGGAGGTGAGATTATGTTTCTCTGCTTGTCTTCCCTTTGTTTTGTTGCAATACAATTAGTTTCTTGCTTTTTCTAGGTTGTAGCTTGCCACCTTGTGTTGGGTTTTACCATTTATTGTCCTTTGTAGGGCTGAATTTGTAGAAAGATATTGTGAAAATTTGGTTTTGTCATGGAATATCTTGGTTTCTCCATCTATGTTTATTGAGAGTTTTGATGGATACAGTAACCTGGACTGGCATTTTTGTTCTCTTAGGGTCTGTATGACATCTGTCTAGGATCTTCTGGCTTTCATAGTCTCTGGTGAGAAGTCTGATGTAATTCTGATACTTCTGCCTTTATATGTTACTTGACCTTTTTCCCTTACTGCTTTTAATAGTCTTTCTTTGTTTTATGCATTTGGTGTTTTGACTATTATGTGATGGGGGGGAGTTTCTTTTCGGGTCCAATCTATTTGGAGTTCTGTAGGCTTCTTGTATGTTTATGGGCATCTCTTTCTTTAGGTTAGGGAAGTTTTCTTCTATGATTTTGTTGAAGATATTTACTGGTCCTTTGAGTTGGGAGTCCTCACTCTCTTCTATACCTATTATCCTTAGGTTTGATCTTTTCATTGTGTCCTGAATTTCCTGTATGTTTTGAGCTAGTAGCTTTTTCCATTTTATATTATCTTTGACTTTTGTGTTGATAATTTCTATGGAATCTTCTGCTCCTAAGATTCACTCTTCTATTTCTTGTATTCTATTGGTGATGCTCGCATCTGTGACTCCTGGTCTCTTTCCTAGGTTTTCTATCTCCAGGGTTGTCTCCCTTTGTGCTTTCTTAATGTTTCTATTTCCATTTTTAACCCTGGATGGTTTCGTTCATTTCCTTCTCCTGTTTTGTTGTTTTTTCCAATAGTTCTTTAAGGGGTTTTTGTTGGGGGTTCCTCTTTAAGGGCTTCTAGTTGTTTATTTGTATTGTCCTATATTTCCTTAAAGGAGTTATTTATGACCTTCTTAAAGTCCTCCATCATCATGATAAAATGTGATTTTGAATCTATATCTTGCTTTTCTGGTGTGTTTGATATTCATTGCTTGTTTTGGTGGGAGAATTGGGCTCTGCTGATGCCATGTAGTCTTGATTTCTGTTGCTTGGGTTTCTGCGCTTGCCTCCTACCATCTGGTTGTTTCTTGTATTACCTTGTTTTGCTATTTCTGACAGTGGCTTGACCATCCTATAAGCCTGTGTCTCAGGAGTGCTGTAGACCTGTTTTCCTGTTTTCTTTCAGCCAGTTATGGGAACAGAGTGTTCTGCTTCCAAGCGTGTAGTTATTTCTGTCCACTGGCTTTCAGCTGTCCCTGTGAGTTGCAACCAGAAGGGCCTGCCCCTCCTTCTCCTGTGTCCCTGTGGGCAGGGGGCCCAGATGGCACTAGGCATTTTCCTGTAGAGTCAGAAATGTGGGCAGAGAGTAGTCTCCTCTGGTTTCCCAGGTGGGTCTGCCCGTCCGAAGGTCTAGCTCTGCATCCCATGGGATTTGGGTAGAGGGAGTTGTTTAACCGGGTCTGTTCAGATCAGGGCACAGTCTGGACTGCAGGGCTCCTGCAACTTGACTACCCCATCTTCCTGTGTCCAGATGAACTATACAGTTTCTTCTTGGGCCAGGGATGTGGGTAAAGGTGGGCAGAAGTGGTGGTCCTGCCCTGCAGTCTCAGGATTGCCCACACTTCTGGGAGATCAGCTTTCTCTCCCACAGGGTTTGGGAGCAGGGAGCTGTGGGCCGGGATCAGCTAGGTTCTGGTGCCAGCTAGAAACTGGAAGTGTCCGGTCCCAGAGGAATTTTGCCTTTGTGTGTCCTGAGTCCACCAGGCAGGTCGCTTGGAACAAAAAAGTTGGTCTTACCTCTGGTCTCAGACCTGAAGTAGATCCTCAGGGCTAGATTTCAGCTCTCCACGAGGGCAGCAACCAGAAGGGGTCCTATTCTTTATTAAGGGAATTGATGCAAATACAAGTGCAGCATATTTCATGATTCAAAGTAAGTTCTCTGCATCTTGGGCTCATATTCCAAATGCACACAATAACAACTTCTATAGGCTGGATCATGGAGGGCCGTTTTCAAGGTGTTCTGAGCATGGATGCTGAGTTAAAAAGTCAGTCTATATGCATAGAACATGAATATTTAGATTCCTTGGGCACACAGGGTACATTTGAAATACAAGAAACCATTATTAAAGGTTAACACTGAGATCATTTTGGCATGTTTCCTGGTTCTGAATAATAAATACTTTGTTTTTAGAATTTGTTTTAAATTTATGTGTTTGGGTGTCTTGCCTGCAGGTTTATATGTGTACCGTATGTGTGACTGGTGTCTGGGGAGAACAGAGAAGATATCAGATCACCCCACAGGTGAAGAAGTAGATGGTTGCAACCCGCCATATGGATATGGTGGACCTGGGTCTTCTAAAAGAAAAACTAACACTCTTAAACATTGGGACATCTCTCCAGTCCCAAGTACATTTGTTTTTTTTTTTTTTATGAAATTAAAATACATCCTTGCAAAGGCTATTCAATTAATATATTTTCTAGGTGGAAAATGCAGGAAATTGAAGAGAGGTAAGAATAGCAGTACCTTCACCATGCTTCCAAGTGTAGCCAGTAAAGAATGTGATAGGTCTATGGTAATGGCTGTGCAATAAAACCAAATAAAGAAACTGCAGCAAAAGATTATTCAAATACTAACACTCATTAAGTGAAAAAGGAAAGTAAAGATAAGATTAAAATATCGCAGTTCCTTGATTCAATCAAATACTATCAGAAGTAAATGTCAAGACACGATCCTGATTTAAAGAGAGAGAATAATTTGCATTTATAAATTCCTGTATCAGGTAGGTGAGATAGCTCAGCAGGTGCCTAAAACAATCTTGAAGACCTCACTTTGGCACCCAGAACCCACATGGTTTAGAAATGCATGCCATGTATACCTCGTGTGTACCATAGCATTAGCTCTCTACCCCTAAACAAAAAAATAAATAAAATGTAAAATGTAGTATAATATTATAATTTGTTTTTCATCCAAACAATACATTTGAGCTCTGTCTAGTTTAGAAAAACAGACAGTTCATTTAGAGTTGCAATGACTTAAAATACTAGATACCAAACAGAAGTACCTTTGAATTATAGATATATAAATTCAGCATTATTTGATTTTAAGTGAGCCAAGTCAACACATAAGGAGATTGTCCCTCCAGGCAAACCACTTGCTGTTGACACAAATTGCTATTTGACAAGGGACTAAAAGGAAAAACGGAGCAGAAGGAACATTAAAATGTAAACAGTGTCCAAGCCTTGCTGCTTGTGCCTTTTTCTAGGTGTTTTACAAAGTTAAAGTTAATGCTGGTTGTTTTCAGAGTTTTTGTTTTGTTTTGTCTTGTTTTGTTTTGTTTTAGGAGCTACTGCATTTTAACTATTTTCTCGAAGAATGCTGCTCCGATTCCAAACTCTCTAGAATTATATTTGTAAAGATAATCAGCAGATTTTGAAATTGTTTGTCCAGGTCAATGCTAGAAGCAAACCACTGAACTGAGAACAGGACCACTTGGCAGAAATTAGAGGAAGGATTGAAAGAGTTGAAGGAGCTTGCAACCCCACAAGAACAACAATGTCAACCAACCAGAGCTTCCAGGGACTAAACCACTAAGGAAAGACTACACATGGACTGACCCAGGGCTCCAACTGCATATGTAGCAGAGAATAGCCTTGTTGGGGCACCAGTGGTTGGGGAAGCCCTTGGTCCTGCCAAGGTTGGACCCCCAGTACAGGGGAATATGGGGGGACAGTAATGGGAATGGATGGGGGTAATACCCGAATGGGGGAAGGTGAGGAGGGGCTTATGGACAGGAAACCGGGAAAGGGAATAACATTTGAAATGTAAGTAAAGAAATATATCTACTTTAAAAAAAAGAAAAGAAAAAAAGAAATGGTGTTTAATATTTTTGAGGTGGGTGGGCAGGTGGCCCCATCCTTCAACTGAGGGCCGTGTCTTTCCACTGAATATGGCCTCCACAGGTTCTATTTCCCCTTTGTTGGGTCTTTCAGCTAAAGTCCTCCCTGTTGGGTCTGAGGAATCTCTTGGGTCCCTGGCATCTGGGACTTTCTAGTGGCTACTGCCAGCTCCCCTCCGAACACTGTTGAACACCTACTTTCAAATTACTGACCCTCCTGTACTTCTCCCCCATCTCCTCCCATATATGAACTGCCTCCCTTTTCCTTCCCCCTCCTCTTTCCCTCACAGATCCCTATCTCCCTCTACTTCCCAGAGAATAATCCAGAATTCCTCCTGTCACAAGGAAATGTGGGGACAAAGAGTGAAGCAGAAAATGAAGCAAAGGTCATCCAGAGACTGCCCCACCTAGGGATCTATCCCATCTGCTGACACCAAACCCAAACACTATTGTTGATGCCAAGAAGTGCTTACTGACAGGAGCCTGGTATAGCTGTGCCCTAAGAGGCTCTGCATAGCCAGAGCAATACAGACGCAAAGTACACAGTCAAACGTTGGAATGAGCGTGGGAACTCCAATGGGGTAGTTAGGGCAAGGACTGTAGGAGCTGAAGGGGTTTGCATCCTCATAGGAAGAACAAGAATATCAACCAACCAGACGCCCCAAAACTCCCAGAGACTAAACCACCAACCAAAGTGTACACAGGGGGTACCCATGGCTCCAACTGCATATGTAGCAGATTACCTTATCTAGTATCACTGGGAGGGGAGCCCCTTTGTCCTGTGGAGGCTTGATGACCCAGGATAGGGGATGCTAGAGCAAAGAGGCAGGAGTGGTTAAATGGGTTGGGGAGCACCCTCATAAAGGCAGGGGGTAAGGAGTAGGGGGTAAGGGGCTTGTAGAGAGGAACTGGGAAGGGGGTTAACATTTGAAATGTAAATAAATATAATAACCCATAAAAAGGAGAAAAATGGTGTTTAAAAACCCACATAAAATCTGTGAATTTTTATTTGCTTTAGGAATTCCAGGAATGTAAGGCTTTTGAGGTTGTTGAAGATAGATGCTCTATCCTGGAAGACCTTCCGGAGGGCTATGGTTTAGCTGTATTATGCCATGCTTTATCATATTGGTACACAGCTATGAGCTGTGCCATGCTCTTTGGTGTTGGCATAAGGCTCTTCACTTTTCCAGTGAGTTCTGCAGGGGGCAGCATAAAGGAGTTAAAAATCTGGGCTTGAAAAAGTTAATACATTGTTCTGAGTGCCAAAGTGTTACAAAGTCATCTATTCTAAAAGATGAATGTCAGGGAAAGTATTTATATGCATTATATGCTGGTTTTCGGGGTGTGGAGGACAGTGAAAAGGGACAAGCCTTTCCCTGAACTCACTACACAGCCAAAGATAAACTTCAATTTCTGATCTCTCTGCTTCTATCTCCCAAGTGCTAGGATTACAGGTTTCGCTTAACATTCTGTTGTATACAGCCCTATAGGTCAATCCCAGAGAGTTTTGTGTACATGCTAGGCACCCTACCAAATATGCTGCATCCCCAGCTCACACAGTATGTTTGAATTACAGTTAGTAGCAAAGACAAGAAAAACAATAAATTGAAATAAAATCTACCCAATTAGATAAGATGGATGAAACAAAGAAGTGCAGGCCAACAGGAACCAGATGTAGATCTCTCCTGAGAGACACAGCCAGAATACAGCAAATACATAGGCGAATGCCAGCAGCAAACCACTGAACTGAGAATGGGACCCCCTTGAAGGAATCAGAGAAAGAACTGAAGAGCTTGAAGGGCTTGAGACCCCATATGTACAACAATGCCAAGCAACCAGAGCTTCCAGGGACTAAGCCACTACCTAAAGACTATATGGACTGACCCTGGACTCTAACCTCATAGGTAGCAATGAATAGCCTAGTAAGAGCACCAGTGGAAGGGGAAGCCCTGGGTCCTGCTAAGACTGAACCCTTAATGAATGTGATTGTTGGGGGGAGGGCGGTAATGGGGGGAAGATAGGGAGGGGAACACCAATATAGAAGGGGAGGGGGAGGGGTTAAGGAGAATGTTGGCCCGGAAACCGGGAAGGGGAATAGCAATCGAAGTATAAATAAGAAATACTCAAGTTAATAAAGATGGGGAAAAAAAGGAAAAATTTAAAAAAAAATTTCTAACTTCCCATGAGGGGGGAAGGGAGGGATAACAGAATCTGATGAATCCCTTCAAGTGTACCTTTGATGGTCATTTAAAAGCACAGAAGAATGATGGTAGTTAGGTCATTTTAGTGCCTGGTTAGTCAACCTCATAATTAAATAGAACAAAGGCCACCATGCTAATATATGAACAACTCCTCAGTTTCTATGTGAAACTATATTCATTCCTTTACTTATGTGAGCCTATTCAGTGATCAGGATGCCCGAAGTGGATATGTGACTAAAATACACTTTGAAATTTAAAAATATAAACATGGCAAACAATAAATAAATAAATATTTTTGTCTAAATAATATATTTGCAAAGTTAGAATTTGCATCCTCCCGACATGCTTACATACCAAACCACGTGAGGAGAAGCACATACGTGGACATGGTTTATGCTTCTATTCGGTATATAAACCATTGAACTCCCAGAGGTGTACAAAGATGAGAATCTACATTGCCTGCAGTGTCCGTTCTTTTCCACTGAGGACAGAAGGAGCATGAAAGAACCAACAGGCTCTCCAGTGAGTGCAGCTCAGTGCCCATTTGGGTTCCAATACTTTGGAAGATGAGTAGACTTGTGAGGGTGCAGGTGTGACTCATAGAGCGACACGGGGTCGAGATGTTGGCCTTCTCGATGTCCTTCCTTTCTCCCCCTACCTCTGATCCATTGCCTTGACCGCCAGAGTGGCCTTTGAAATCTAAATTGTATATTGGCAGATCCTCTTTGAGGGCTTTCACGTATGCCCCAGGAGTGTGAACTGTAACCACCTAGGTAAGCTCACATGCTGTTACTGAAGGGAATAGGCCATATGTACCTCAGGTCTCTATCGCTTCACAGCAGACACTGAGAGTGGAGATTAGAGTAGCTCTCGGATTTGTCCTCTGCTCGAAATGTCATTTCTCCCTTTTGATTCAAAACAAATATTAGATGTGACCTCCACAGGAAAATTTTTTGGTTGACAATTCCAATTTAAATCAAATCCTCTTCATTTGATCATGAATTCCAAAAGTATTTTGACACCCGCCTTATGCCAACTTGGTTTATAGTCTAAGACTTCAACCTTGCTCATATTAACTAAAAGTCCCATCTAGAGGCTACTTACTCCTCAGGGGGAGCAAGAGAGAATGAATAAAACCAGGAAGTCAGGGCAGAAGACAGAAGATGGAAGAAAATGCGAGCCTGTTCAGTGTTCAGGATGCCCTCAGTAAGGTGAGGAAAAGGATGCATGGGGACCTTGAAGCAGCAGTCCTGAGAAAGCAGACATGAGCTGGTCAATGTTCAGAGGAAGGGCCCTGCAAAATGAAGGGAAACAAGCCCCAAAGACTGCAGCAAACTTAGTCTAGAGTTTCGTGGTCTGGGTCTCCCATTTTATAGGATATATGTGAACTCTAGCATCTACTAGGTATTGGTACACTAAAACTGAATCTGTTTAAATGCCTGTTTAAATACTCTGTTTCTCTCTTAAGAATAGATCATGCTAAAGGTATGGGGGTGGGGAACCCAATAGATCAGTTAATAAAATTCAAAATGTCTTAGAGAAGAGATAATGGGGTCCCTAATTATCTCTTTTGCAAGGTTACTGGAGTCTGGCCCATTGATTTCCTGTCCCTGTAGATTTGTAGATTGGCTTCCTTGAAGGGAGAAACCAGTGGCCTTTTATTGTGTGTTATCCGAATTTCACAAAACAACAACAAACACTGCCACACATGGTGGTATGCTAGACCTGCCTTTAATCTCAGCACTTAGGCACCATGAGACATCTGGAATTCAAGAGCAGCCTTGGATACCCAGCAATTTCAAGCAAGTCAGCATAGGCTACATGGCATCTATCTATCTATCTATCTATCTATCTATCTATCTATCTATCTATCTACCTACCTACCTACCTACCCACCTACCTACCCATCTATCTACCTATCCATCTATCTCTGTGTGTGTGTTTCTCATACACACATACTTATGCAGACATAATTCTTAATTAATGTTTACTGAATTAATAAATCTAATGAGAACTTTTACAAAAACTGAACCCCAAAGAAGTCTAAACATCTTGCACATTGAAACATCCTACATAAAAGCCAATCTGAGTGAATTCTTTTTTTTTTTTTTTCGGAGCTGGGGACCGAACCCAGGGCCTTGCGCTTCCTAGGCAAGCGCTCTACCACTGAGCTAAATCCCCAACCCGTGAATTCTTAAAGATGAGAAGGATCCTATGGTTTTGATGTTGGCCCTCAATCTATCTACTAAAACCACAGAAAATGAAAATGGATCTCTGAGCCTGTCCTAAAGACAAGGCCCGTGACCAGTGAAATGGTACAGGAAGTGCATGGAGACCATGAAGCAGCAGCAGCAGCAGCAGCAGCAAGCCAGCCTCCACTGTATAGTGCTGAGGTCAAGTTGGAGGAAAGTGTAGGTGTCCTAATATACTGAGTTATTTTTTGTTTTACTTTGGTTTTGTTGTTGCTTTTCTTCATTTTTATTAATTTTTTCAGACACAGTCTCAATAGCACAAGCTGGCCTCCAACTTCCTATATAGCCAAAGATGACCTTAAGCTTTCCTGCTTCTTGCCTACTTTCCCACTCTCCTGCTTTTTCCTGCTTTCCTGCCCAAATTCTGAGATTACACGGAGGCACCATAGTGCCCAGCACACGTAGTTTAATTCCGCTGATAGAACCCTTTCTCCAAGTTTAGCTGCTGAAACAATGCAAGTCTGAAACTTTTCTTTCTTTTTAAAAGAATTATACATTTATTTTATGTATGCGAATACACTGTTGCTCTCTTCAGTCTCACCAGAAGAGGGCATCAGATCTCACTACAGATGGTTGTGAGTCACTGTGTCGTTGGGGGAAATTGAACTCAGGACCCCTGGAAGAGCAGCAGTTAAATGCACTTAGCCAGCTGAAGACAGAACCCTGACACGGATTCCTCTATCGTCTTCACAGGCTGCTTTCCTTGTGTAGCCTCCAAGAAATAATCATTTCCTTGTCTGTTCCAGGTTCAGGGACCAGCCGCCTTAACTGGACAGCCTGCAGAGGCAGGCTGAGTTCCTGTCGTGCTGACTTACGCTGACCTGCCCTTCCACTTGAAGGGTCCTATATTATTACTAGGCATATCCAAGGGATTCAGACAACCCCCCACTTTATTTATTATAATAAGAAGCCATATTATTAGCAACATTCATGCCCTTTTGCAACCTAATGTCCTTTAAGGTCTGTAAAGTAGCACATTTACATGCCAGAGAAATGAGGGCGTGGACACATGGAGGGGACATACTGTTCTTCTTATCTCTGTATGTATACGCATAGCATTGAAAGACACCTACATAACGTCTTGGCATTCACTGAAGAACAAATAACAAAAATGAAGTACCCAAGAAGAAATTTCAGAGTCTGGGACACTGCAGGTTGCCTGAGTTGCGCAACCAGAATGCAGTAGTGTAGCCACGTTTTAGCCCCCGTGGGGGTGGCTTTGGTAGAGGAGGAGCAGAGGAGGCTTAGGAGGCTTTGGCAGTAAAGGTCAAGGTAGGTAGAGGAGGTAGTGGCTTCCGGGGAAGAGGGGGTAGCTTCGGGGGACAAGGAGGTGGAGAGGGCTGAGGTGGAGGTTTCCAATCTGGGGTCAACCGGGGTCGAGGTGGTGGCCAGAGGGGCAAGAGAGGAAACCAGTCAAGAAGAATGTGATGGTGGCGCCCCATCGGCATGGACGTGTATTTATCTGTCACGGAAAGGAGGATGCCCTTGTCACAAAGAATCTGGTCCCTGGAGAATCTGTGTATGGAGAATATTGAGTCTCTGTTTCAGAAGGGGATGACAAAGCTGGCAGCAGCAATCCTGGGCAGTGTAGACCAGATCCACATCAAGCCGAGGGCCAAGGTGTACCAACTACTTCAGACCCAGGGTCCCACGATATCATCTGCCCAGATGATCTGATCTACATTGTTGAGCTCTCCCAGCGCTCTGGCCGTGACCTCATCAACTTGACCAAGAAGAGGACCAACATTATTCCTGTAACTGAAGATGCTCGGCACCCACACAAATACCGCATGCTGATTGCAATGGTGGATGTCATCTTTGCTAATGTGGCCCAGCCAGACCAAATCTGAATTATGGCCCTGAATGCCCACACCTTCCTGCGGAATGGAGGACACTTTGTGATTTCCATTAAGGCCAACTGCATTGACTCCACAGCCTCAGAAGAGCTGTGTCTGCATCTGAAGTGAAGAAGGTGCAGCAGGAGAGCATGGAGCCCCAGGAGTAATTGGCGCCAGAGCCTTATGAACGAGACCCTGCTGTGGTTGTAACTTTGTACTGGCCACCTCCCAAGGCGAAGACCTGAAACTCAGCTGTCTGGGCTGAAGAAACGTGAATTGCTACTCTTACACCAGTGACTTTTCACTTCTTTTGCGGATGGTTGTTTTGTTTTTGCTTTTTTTATTAAAAGACTCATCTTTCAATAAAACAAGAAATCTTAGTATCAAACTTTATTAAATTAAGACTTCAAAAGAGTGAAAAATCTACAGTGTATCTGCATAAACAATCAAATATCTGATGTCTGTTCAGTTTCTATATTTTCGTGGATAGTATTTAGAAATGTTCATAAAACTTTACTAATATTTTAATGCCATTTGAATAACTTCATCTAATTAAAACAATATAAACTAAACATACACACATACAAAGCAGAGAGAGAAAATAGTGAATGAGTTGTTAATCATGTGCATTAAGTACGAAATGTTTTTTAACCTACCAGTCCCAAAAATCGATCCTTTTTGCTAATGAGAATACAAATGGTTCCTTTCCTAAGCTCATGATATCAGTTTAACTATCCTTTCTCTAAAACAACACAAAAATAATTGTTTCAAGTCTCTGGGTAATTTTACTCTAAAATTCTACTTTTATAAAAGTATAGAAATATGAAATGAGCTACAGATCACTGAATACTTATAAAAACAATTCTGAAGAAGACTCAGACATTCATATGTAAAACTGTTAGTTATGCTAAGATAGTATTTAAGTAAAATGCGTTGTAAATCCACTGATTTCAATTACATTAAAATATCAATATATATTACAATAATATATCAAAAATATTGGAATAAAATATTATGCAATCACTTCTTGGATTTTTTTTATTTTTTATTTTATATGCATTGGCGTTTTGACAGCACACATGTCTGTGTGAGGGTACCGAACCCCTGCAACTGGAGTTACCTGCAGTTGAGAGCTGTCATGTGGGTGCTGGGAATTGAACCCAGGTCTTCTGGAAGAGCAGCCTCTTAACCACTGAGCCATCTCCCCAGCCCCTATGCAATCACTTCTTAAAAGTGATAACTATGTCTTCTTTATCTTGCTTTCCTAATTTTCAAAGAAGCATAGTTTTTACTTTCATACATCCACACTTTTTAGAAATAATACTATGAATTTTAATTGATAAGGCATATTTTTATCCAAATATTACCCTTTGCTGTCAATTTCTTCTCTTTGTACCCCAATCAAACATGGAGTATTAAAAACTGAAATTAAAATTTATAAACCAGTCCAAAAACTATGAGAAAAACAAAGAATTGTATATGCATTATTCTGTTCGTTCATAACCCTAATTTATCAAAACACTAAGTATATATAACCTGTTTCATTTCTGATTCCTTATATAAGTCCTGAACAGACTCTCTAGTCCATGAATTTCCAAACTTAGTTTCTAGCTAGGCAGTAGCGAACATTTTCAAGGAAGAAAATGTAATGAATTATAAGTCTCACCTCCAACTCCCTGCTTCTCCAGCTGAAACTTTCTACCCAACAAGTCTTTTTACATTCTTGTCTTCTTTTTATGTGTGACCCACTGGTTAAATTGGGATTTTGCAATTTCTGACCCAACATAGGGTGGGATGTGATTTACTGGAAGGGCAATAGGATGCAAGATACACACTGTATCCTGACTAAAATTCTGAAGACTTTATATCTACCAACAGACAAGCAATAGCCAATAGTTCCCTTGGGAAGAACAGGCCTCATGCATTAATTTTAACTTTTTAAGTCATTTTTCAAGCTTTAAGATTTGTTGAAATATATACTTTCTGTGATACTCAAGCAAGTAAATGCATGTTTATTTTGTCCATTAAAATTAGCAAATCTTTATTTTCCTTCTGCCATGTTTAAATGCTAAAAAGAAAAGCCAGTAATCAAAGTCACTTTATTTCATTTTTTCCTTTAATAAATCCATACTTTAAAAATAATACTATGAATTTTAATTGATAAGGAATATTTTTGTCCAGATATTATATTTTGCTGTCAATTTCTTCTCCTTGTACCCATACTCTAACATATAATAATTAGATATTCTTCTTAATTTAAAAAACAGAATAGGTGCTGGAAAGATGGTTCAGTGGTTAGAGCCTCTTGCTACTCTTAGAGAGAATCTGGATTCAATTCCTGGCACCCATAATGTGGCTCACAGTCTTGTAGAACCCCAGTTCTGGGGGATCTGAACCCCTTCTAATTTCCACTGGCCCTGCACACATGAGGGGCATACACATACATGTGAGCAAGCATATACATATAAAGTAGCTTTTTTTTATCTTTTATCTCCATGGTGGGATAATGCCTGATATGTTTTTAAATTGGACATTTTTATTTACATTTCAAATGCTATCCCCTTTCCCGGTTTCCCATCCATAAACACCCTTGCCACCTCCCTCCCCTTCTTCTATGAAGGTGTTCCCCAACCTAACCACCCACCACTTCCCACCTCTTCACCCTGGCATCCCCATACACTGGGGGGGTCCAGCTTTGGAGCCATGGGTCTGTCCATGTGTACTATTTGGATGGTGGTTTAGTCCCTTGGAGCTCTAGTTGGTAGGTACTGTTGTTCTTATGGGGTTGCAAGCCCCTTCACCTTCTTCAATCCTTTCTCTAATTCCTCCAATGGGAACCCCATTCTCAGTTCAATGGTTGGTTGCAAGCATTCGCCTCTGTATTTGCCATGCTGTGGGAGAGCCTCTGAGGAGACAGTTATATCAGGCTCCTGTCAGCATACACTCCTTGGCATCAGCAATCGTGTCTGGGTTTGGTGGCTGTATGTGTATGGGCTGGATCCCCTGGTGGGGCAGGCTCTGAATGGCCTTTCCTTCAGTCTCTGCTCCAAACTTTGTCTCCATATCTTCTCCTATAAATATTTTTGTCCCCCCTTCTAAGAAGGACTGAAGCATCCGCACTTTGGTCATCCTTCTTCTTGAGCTTCATGTGGTCTGTGGATTGTATCTTGGGTAACTCGAGCTTTTGGGCTAAAATCCACTTATCAGTGAGTGCATACCATGTATGCTTTTTTGTGATAGGGTTACCTCACTCACGATGATATTTTCTTGTTCCATCCATTTGTCTTATGAATTTCATGAAGTCATTGTTTTTGATAGCTGAGTAGTACTCCATTGTTAGATGTACCACATTTTCTGCATCCATAGTTTTTGAAAAAAATACCTTTAAAAACAAATAGTAAACACAATCTATTCTAATAGAGCCATACCAGGAGGTAAACATACTCTCTTTTCTTTGAGTCCTTAGTTATTTTCTCCTACTTTTAAAGAATCCATACTTCTTCTTGTTCCTCACTTTGATGCACAGATTTTCATGGTGCCAATCCCAGGAATACTGTATGTGTAACACTGGTATGTCGGAAGGCTCCTTAGAGCAAGGCAACATACTTTTGCCTGTTGTATTACACTTATTCCCATTCAGGTGTTAAGAGGGAAGATGGGAAAGTATTGACTACACTAGAACGTTTCAAACATAAGTACACTGTGAGAAAGGATAGTGACAACAAAGACAATTTCCATCACTCCACCTAGACCTTAACCAACTGACGATGTTACTAAGCAAAATCATGTGGATTCTTAACTCTGGCTCATTAGTGAGAATCACTTCCAGGTATCAGAAGTTTGGATTTCTGGAAAACAACTTTTGCTCACAGCATTTTGAGCTAAAATTGAAAAATCAAGCATTTGAGGGCAGGAAGTAAAAGTTAAGTCAGTTTTGGTTGGTTTGTATACTATTAAAAACCTAAGTTTTTCCTTCAGATTATAAATTAAATTTGAGTTAAATTTATAGTCCAAGATTTTGATGACTTTAGAAGCCACAATGAAGAATGAAATGGAGACCATTATATTGAGATAAACAAACTTCACAGATAACAGCAGATGTTTTTACCTCTTACATGGAAACCAAAGCTTATTATACATACATTAATGTGATATATACAACATATTATACATACATACGTGTTTGTGTGTATTTATATATTAACCTAACACAGATTGTTGGGATTCCATGAGAGCATTAGTGCTGTCATCCTGTAGCCCTTAAAATATGTCTATCTCCTCTTCTATGATAATCCCTAAGCGTTACGTGTAGGCTATTGTACAAGCGTCAGTTGGTATTAATCACTCCATGATCATCTAACCTCTCCTGCTGAACTAGTTACTTGTGCACCAACTGTGTGTGTGTGTGTGTGTGTGTGTGTGTATCTATATGATGTAGATATGATATGTGTAAGTACAGGATGAAACTAAAAAGAGGATTATAAGAGAATTACATGGTTAAAAAAGACTAATGGTGATAAGTGGCAGTAATGAAGATAGGGTAATGATCACAAGCACATGATCCTTATGCATGAAAATGCTATGATGAAACCCATTGCTTTATACAGTATATTTATGGTAATAAATTATAGGTGAAGATATACCAAAAAATGTGTGTGTTGAAGGCATAACATTGTGCTATTGGTATCCAGAACTCAGGATACAAAGGCAGGATTGTGAACTCCAGACCAGTTTGCTCAACTTAGCAAAAGTCTAACAAGAGAGCTGATGAACAGATGATAGCTAGCTAGACAGACAGACAGTCAGACAGTCAGACAGTCAGACAGACAGACAGACAGACAGGTAGATAGATAGATAGATAGATAGATAGATAGATAGATAGATAGATAGATGATTGATAGATGATAGATAGATAGACAGACAGATAGATTATGAATAGAGAGAGAGCAGGCAGTATGTAGTGGCATAAATGAATAGGTATATACAATATTTTTGACTTATGGTTTCTGAGTGCATCATAAACAAAATACTCCCACATGAAAAAGAAATAGGAGGGGTTGGGGATTTAGCTCAGTGGTAGAGCGCTTGCCTAGGGAAGCGCAAGGCCCTGGGTTGATCCCCAGCTCCGGAAAAAAAAACCAAAAAAAAAAAAAAAAAAAAAAGAAATAGGAATGACCCATACTCAAAATGCTTGGGAAACATTCATGGCACTCATCAATGACTGGGTTAAATCTTATGAAACTCAGGGGACACTGAATTCTTCACATTTGATAAAATCCACAGAAACCATGATAGTAAAATTGACTGTTTAACTACAATTTTAATAATACACCACATTACATGATTTGTTACCTACAGCTGAGAAATAATTTAAGATAATATAGCAAGAATCTTTACATTCATGTGAATATATTTATCTTTATAATCACAGAAGTATTACTCTCTAACTCATCAGAAAAGAAGAAATTTTTCTCCCAGACATTGGCTACTACAGTAGGTCATCATGGAGTGTTCTGTACCAGTTGACATACTTACTATACCATATTCCTAAGGATTAAGGAACATCATAAAAGAGAAGAAGAAATATTTTTTGGATGCAGCAAACTTTGTTGATGGTATTTAAGAGAGTAGGGAGGGCTCCTTAGACCCCTCCTGTTATTTTGGGGTCAGAGATGGAAATTGTGAGCAAGATGCTCAGTGTTGGGGGTCAAGTTGGGATGGGAACTCCTCTACAGCGGAAGACCTCTCTCTTGCTCTCAGTATCCTTACTGGGGTGGGGTGGGTGGTCCAGGTTTCTTATTCCTTGGAAGCCATGTAGGCCATGAGGTCCACCACCCTGCTGCTGTAATCATATTCATTGTCCTATCAGGAAATGAGCTTTAAAAGTTGTCATTGAGAACAATGCCAGCCCCAGCATCAAAGGTGGAAGAGTGGGAGTTCCTTTTGAAGTCGTAGGAGACAACGTAGTCCTCAGTGAAGCCCAGGATGCCCTTTAGTGGGCCCTCAGTTACCTGATTTACCACTTTCTTGATGTCATCATACTTGGCAGGTTTCTCGGGCATCATGTCAGATCTACAATGGATATATTGGGGGTAGGAATATGGAAGGCCATGCCAGTGAGCTTCCCATTCAGTTCTAGGATGACCTTTCCCACAGCCTTGGCAGCACCAGTGGACGAAGGGATGATGTTCTGGGCTGCCCCATGGCCATCAGGCCACAGCTTTCCAGAGGGGCCATTCACATACAGTCTTCTGAGTGGCAGTGATGGCGTGGACTATGGTCATGAGCCCTTTCATGATGCCAAAGTTGTCACAGATGACCTTGGCCAGGGCGGCTAAGCAGTTGGTGTGCCGGATGTATTGCTGACAATCTTGAGTGAATTGTCATATTTCTCATGGTTCATACCCACCACAAACATGGGGGCAATGGCCAAAGGGGCAGAAATGAAGACCCTTTTGACTTCACCATTCAAGTGAGCCCCAGCCTTCTCCATGGTGGTGAAGACTCCAGTAGACTCAATGACATACTCAGCACCACCATCAACCCATTTGATGTTAGGAGGACCTCACTCCTGTAAGATGGTGATGGGCTTCCTATTGATTCCAAACTTCCCATTCTCAGCCTTGACTGTGCCTTTGAATTTGCCATGGGTAGAGTCATACTGGATCATGTAGACCATGTAGTTGAGGTCATTGAAGGGGTCTTACCAGATGCAGAGAAAGCGGCCCTGGTAACCAGGTGTCCAATATAGCCAAATTAGTTCACACCAACCTTCATCATCTTGTCTATGGGACAAGGCAGACACTGCATGAGAAGATGTGGCTGTCTCTGGAACAGGGAAGAACAGAGATGAGAAGAAATATTTTAAGAGCCGTAGGATGATAGAACTACTGAACTCATGAAATCCCAGCAATGTGGTTGTCTAAACAAGACCTGCATAATGACAACATCATGTCAATATAGATGAAGGAAATTTCACAAGCTTCTAGACGAAGAGCAATAGGGAATTAATGGCTGCTAAGAGATGGAAAATCAGTCTTTGGGAATGAACCCTCTGATAGGTTACCTAATCCAAGACGGCCATCCCTAGATACATGCACATAAGAAAAACTACAAAACACTAAATGGGATCTATTGGTAGTATGTGTGTACATGTACATATACATATAACAACAATAATTATATAAGAAAGTATGAACTGAGAGAAAATAGGACAAAAACAGGGGAAACTGGGCAGGAAGATGGAAGGGAGGAATGAACTTACATTTAAGAGTCTCCAAAACTGACAAACTGAAAAATAAATTAGTATAAAAGTGTTTTATTTTATTAACAGATAATACACATGTAACTATGAATATAAACATTTTAAATTAAAATTTTAAACACCTCTAAATATTTAATAGTTTTCAGGATTTTACATTCATGTATTTAAACACTTGTGTACAATAATAATAACTGAATGACAATATATCTAAGTTGGCATTTTAATACTATGGCTATAGGAAGTATATATTAACATATTTAAAAATAATTTATATTTTATTGGAAATAATCAAAACAAAGAACACAAAGGAAACTTTCCAATTACTGTAATAACTTTTTATAGCAAATCCTGTGTAGGAATGCAATGACACTATGAAACCAGACAGAAAATTTCTTGGCTATTAAGAAATGTTATTCATCTTTTAATGGGTTCTGGTGGCTTCCATGTCAGTTTGGTACTCAGATGCTTTTAAAAGAGTGGTCTTACTGTCTAATTTTACAGAGACAAGAATTACTATAAAACAGAAGTTTAGAGCAAATTTTGGTACTAAAAGGACTTTAGGCAGCAGCTCAATATTGTGGAAGGTTTATACAGACCACACACCAAGAAAGTGACAACCACTTTAAGACTTTCCGAATCTTTCTCTTTAAAAGAAAAAATAAATAAACAGAAGGGCCGTCACCTACAGAAGAAATCTAATCAGATCCTCCATTTAGACCAAGTCTTCTACAGAATGTTGAAGATGCTAAATAACATTTCCATTTGTGACCACAAGTTGAACACAGTGAAGATGAGAGAGTTTTAAGCCCAATTTCAAATGAAAGTGAAAAAACAAGCTATCATGCAAAGTGCTAACTGGAAGTTTCTTAATGGCTGAAATTTTGTGTATCCCACTTACTCTATGAAGTGTGCAGACAAACACAATCAGCCAGAATCCAGTAATCACTATCTATTTAGCTGATAGCCCCCACATTGTATATAGGAATGCCTAGGGATGACAGTAGTAGATGTAGCTAAGTCATATAAGTCATTAATTTAAGGCTGCACTTATGCCAGAGTACACACTGTATGCATGATATAGTCAGGCCATTCAAGCATGTACTCATTGGTTTGAATGCAATGCAAAAGGCAGAACCCAGATTCTCCCTTCCCTACCTCATTGACATGGTGTGAAGACATTTGCTCTATAGACAAATAGCAAATGTTATTTGAAAAGTTCTTAAACATAGTAAAAGCAATATATCAGCAAACCAGTAGCCAACATCAAACTAAATGGAAAAAAACTTGAAGCAGTCCCACTAGAATTACGGACTAGAAAAGGCTGCCCACTCTCTCCCTACCAATTCAATATAGTACTTGAAGTCCAAGTCTGAGCAGTGAGACAACAAAAGGAGGTCAAAGAGATACAAAGTGGAAAGGACAAAGTTAAAATATCACTATTTGCAGAAGATATGATAGTATACTTAAGTGACCCCAAAAGTTCCGTCAGAGAATTCCTAAGCCTGAGAGGCTGGATATAAAATTAACTCAAACAAATCAGTAGCCTTCCTCTACTTAAAAAATAAACAGGCTGAGAAAGAAATTAGGGAAATGATACCCTTCACAATAGTCACAAATAACATAAAATACCTCAGTGTGACTCTAACCAAGCAAGTGAAAGATCTGTATGAAAAGAACTTCAAGTCTCTGAAGAAAGAAATTGAAGTTCTCAGAAGGAAAGACTTCCCATGCTCATCGATTGGCAGGATTAATATAGTAAAAATGTCCATTAATACCAAAAGCAATCAACAATTGTTGTTGTAAAATATAACAAATTTTAAAAAAGGTATTGTTGTCTTTTACCTCGCTAGGTCCAGCACCGTGGTGCCCCAAGATACCTGCTAGATATCTTGGCAGAAATACATCCCAACTCCTCGGTGGCCCAGTGTCTCCTGCCGCCGCACACTTTCCTACACTCAAACCATCACATAAAACAACACACAACACAATAATCTTAGATCCAATTGATAAGATATAACTGCCCACTTAAACATACAAAGCCCAGTACCATCCATCCCTTAGGAACATTGATAACAACCTGTAAATACACAGAGCAAGATCTTTACGTCAGCCTCTATTGTCCTGCCATGGCTTCTCCCCTTCTCTCTCCCTCCTGTCTCTTCCTTTCTCCTCTAGTCTCCTCCTCTTCCTTCAGTCTTCTCTCCCACCCATACTTCTTTCTCCTCCAATGACAGGCCTGCTTCTATCCTGTCCTTGGGACAGTGGAATTAGCATCAAAATACAGATAACTTCAGGGCAAACCACAACAGACAAATTCAATGCAATCACCATCAAAATTCCAACTCAATTCTTCATAGAGTTAGAAAGAGCAACTTGCAAAATCATTTGAAATAACAGAAAACCCAGGGTATCGAAAACTATCCTCAACAATAAAAGAATTTTTGAAAAAGCATCCCTGACCTCAAACTCTATTACAGAGTAATAGTGATTTAAAAAAAAAAAAACTGTATGGTATTGGTACAGAGACAGGCAGGTAGATCAGTGGAATAGAATTGAAGACCCAGAAATCAACCCCCACACCATATAGTCACTTGGTCTTTGACAAAAAAGCTAAAACCATCCAATGGAAAAAAGATAGCATTTTCAACATATAGTGCTGGTCCAACTGGAGGTCAGCACATAGAAGAATGCAAATTGATCCATTTGTATCTCCTTGTACAAAGCTCAAGTCCAACTGGATCAAGGACCTCCACATAACACAAGATATACTCAAACTAATAGAAGAGAAAAGTGGGGGAAAGCCTTGAATACAGGGGTATAGGAGAAAAATTCCTGAACAGAACGCCAATGGCTTATGCTCTAAGATCTTAGGGTCTCATAAAACTGCAAAGCTTCTGCAAGGCAAAAGACACTGTTATTAGGACAAAATGGCAACCAACAGATAGGGAAAAAATCTTTACCAATCCTACATCCAATAGAGGACTAATATCCAATATATATAAATAACTCAAGAAGTTAGGCATTCGAGAATCAAATAGCCCTATTTAAATAGGATACAGAGTTAAACATTCTCAACTGAGGAATATTGAATGACTGCAAACACCAAAGAAATATTGAACATCCTTAGTCATCAGGGAAATGCAAATCAAAGCAACCCTGAGATTCCAGGTTATACCAGTCAGAATAGCTAAACTCAGGTGACAGCTGATGCTGGCAAGGATGTGGAGAAAGAGGAAAACTCCTCTGTTGTTGGTGGGATTTCAAGCTGGTACAGTCACTCTGGAAATCATTCTGGCGGTTGCTCAGAAAATGGACATGGTACTTCCTGAGGACCCAGCTATAAAACTCCTGGGCATATACCCAAAAGATGCTCCAACATGGACATCTATAACAAGGACACATGCTCCACTGCATTCATAGTAGCCTTATTTATAGTAGCCAGAAGCTGGGAACAGCCCAGTACTCAGTCAATGAAGAATGGATAGAGAAAATACAATGGAGTACTACTCAGATAATAAAAACAGTGACTTCATGAAATTCTTAGGCAAATGGATGGAACCAGAAAATATCAACCTGAGTGAGGTAACCCAATCACAGAAGAACACACATGGTCTGTACTCACTGATTAGTGGATATTATCCCTAAAGCTCAAAATACCCAAGATACAATTTACAGACCACATGAAGCTCAAGAAGAAAGAAGACCAAAATGGGAATGCTCCAGTCCTACATAGAAGAGGGAACAAAATATTCACAGAAGGAAATATGGAGAGAAAATGTAGAGCAGAAACTGGAGGAAAAGCCATCCAGAGACTGCCTCACCTGGGGATCCACCCCATATACAGTCACCAAACCCAGACACTACTGTAGATGCCAAGAAGTGAATACTGACAGGAGCTTGATATAGCTGTCAAAATCATTTCATTTTGTCTGACAGAGCCAGACAAATATGGAGACGAATGCTTGCAACCAACCATTGAACTAAGAATGAGGTCCCCAGTGGAGAAGTTAGAGAAAGGGCTGAAGGAGCTGAAGGAGTTTCTAACCCCATAGGAAGAACAACAATATCAACCAACCAAACCCCACTAGAACTCCCAGCAACAAAAGAGTACACATGGAGCGACCCATTGCTCCCTGCCCCCCACATATGTAGCAGAGGGTGGCCTTATAGGGCACCAATGAGAATAGAGTCCTTTTATCCTGTGAAGGCTAGATGCCTGTGTAGGGGAATACCAGGGCGGGGAGGAGGAAGGAAGGGTATGAGTAGGTAGGTGGGGAAGCATCCTCATAGAAGCAGAAGGAGGAGGGATGGGATAAGGGTTTGCTGGAAGGGAAACCAGGAAAAAGGTAACATTTGAAATGCAAATAAAGAAAATAGCCAATAAAATAAAAAATATTTAAAGAATGTTCTTTCCATATGTTTAAGTTTTGTCTTACTTTTTAATATATATGAATTGCACATGTTTAAAAGGAGCTGCTCAGATAGCCTTTAAAATACAAACACTTATGAATATATATAGATAAAAATGCACACATATGTCTCCTCCAAGTCTCACAATCATGACTATCCATTCTTGTGTGTTACTGTAAAATTATATAAAAAAATTGTTTTCTTTTATCCCGCACTAGATCTGCACTGGACTGCCCCACAATCTGGTGGACATCTTCATCTCAGTCAGCAAACAGTAAGAACCTGCTCTGATCCATCTTATCATACTGCTGATGGCTTCTCTCTGAGCCTGACAACATTCTCTCTACCCATCTAGTTCCCGAGGCAGGTTGCCACCATGGCAGAAATCTACATCCCAATTCCATGGCAGCCTAGTGTCTCTAGCCACCACATACTCTCTTGAACTTAAATCACCACATGAAAGAACACACAACACAATAACCTCTGATCTAATTGATAAGATATAATTGCCCACCTAGACATACAAAGCCCTGTACACATCCATCCCTAAAGAATATTCATAACATCCTGTAAATGTGCAGAGAGGAACCTTAACATCACCCTCCATGTTCTCTCTACTGCTTTTTCTCTCTCACTCCAGTCTCCTCCCCTCTCTAAAACTTTTCTCCCGCCCATCCTTCCTTCTCGTCCAATGACAGGCCTCATTCTATCTCGTACCTGCCCTCACCTGTATGACGTCTTACACTTGTGCCATAGGTAAACACTTCTGATTTCCAGATCACTTTCCCTCATCGTTTAACCTCTGTAGAAAAGAGCTATACACATTTCCTTTTGCAATGAAAGATGAAGGTAGAGACTGTGTTTGCACATTAGAGCACGCAAAGACATCCAAGGGGCTGGAAATTATAGCACTCTTACATTTTTCTATTAATTACCTAATTTTTTCAAACTTAAATTTCAAATCGACTAAAATCAAGTCTTATGCAATTATAATGATGCCAAATAAAAATTAATACACACTTCCTCAAAGAATTGCAAAAAATTCATGCATTTAGCCAACTCATGAAAGTTAGGGCCTTTGAAGGACACAGTGGTTTTGCTATTTTGTCCTTCCTTCTTTCCCCCTTCCTTCTCTCTCTCCCTCCCTCCTCCCTCCCTCCTTCTTTCTTCTCTTTCACTTCCTTCCTCCTTCCCACTTTTTTCCTCTTATCCCTTCTTTCTCTCTTCCCTGTATCTCCTTCCCTCTCTCCATCCTCCACTCCTTTTCACCCTCCCCCATCTCCCTCCCTTATGCCTTTCCTTCCTTTTGTCCTTCTTTTCATCCTCCCTTCCTTCCCTGCTTCTTTCCTTCCAGTTTCATTTTCTTCCCTGTGCTATATTTGTATATGTTCTACCTGTGAGCTTGAGTGTTTCTCACATTCCATTTTCAACAGCTTACTCCTCCAGATCACTTTCAGACAACTGAAATTTGGAGCATGCTTGTGCCCAATTCATAGTCAGACATGAGAGAACAAAGTAAGTTAATAAGGAAAAATGATAATAAATATCCTTTTGTAGTTGATCTGACTGACTCTTTGCTGACTAGATATTCAAAAATTCACAGAAATCTTCAACTCTTCGGAAACTCGGAGCTGCCCACACTTTCAGCAGATGTCTTCAGTCCTGTGTCTCCTTAATAAGTTAATGGATCCTATTAAGTTCTCATACTATCAGCATAGATGATTCATCAGTGACACAAGATTACTAAAATATTTTATAACTATTGTCCATTGATACATCAGTCTTTATTACTATTAGTATGATCTTACCCTTGGCTGGATAACAAAATTATGTCTAACTTAGTGAACTTTAAAAAATGAATAAGCAACTATTGACAGGTCTAACATGGGTTTCCTTGGAATAGGATCAAAGGACTGGCATTACTGCAGTACTCTTGGTTTGAATTTATTTATTTTTATTTTTATTTGTTTTTTATTTTTGAGATTATAATTACATCATTAACCCTTTGTTTTTCCCTCCAAAACCTCCCCTCATTCACTTTCAAATTCACATCCTCTTTTTTATTAATTTTTCTTATATTTGTATGTGTATAGATTCAAAAGTATTGAATTCATGATTCCAGCCCATCCACACTGTACAATGTCACTTGTGTGTGTATGTTTCCAGAGCTGACCAGTTGACATAGGGTAACTAATTCTTGTGCTTCTCATTGGGAAAGACTCTTTCTCCCCATTTCAGAATTCCTTAATTGCTGTAGATTTGTGTGGGTCTTGAGCCTTGTGGGTTTTCCTCAACCTCCATTAACATGTCCCTCTGCATCTTACAGTTTTGTCTTTTCCATACAGTATATTTTTGTCATATTTTCCCTTCCTCGAACTCCTCCCAGACCCACCCCACCTGCCTACCCATTACCGTCATTCCCCCATTTCTTAAACAACAGAAAAAACAATCATTTTTTCTTAAGGATCTGGGGCAATCCCCTTCCATGCCTTGTCCATGTCTTGCCAGATTTTTGAAGACCGTGCCTCTCAGCTCCCTTTTTCTATTTTCAAATCTACCTATATACCTTCTGGTTTTTAATTCAGCTGAGAAAAGTTGCCACCTTTTAAAAAACCTTGTAAATGGTTTAGTTCACCTAGATAAGCACAGCATAGTCTAATCATAAGGTCCTTAATTAAAATTCCATTTGTGAGATTATTTCAACCATGGAAGGAAGCACAGTCATAAATGCCAGGGAGTAGATCATCTTTCAACATCCTACACATCATTTTGATTGACATCCTACACAAGTGTGAGCTTTCTGAGAGCAAAGAGCATCTCTATCCACCTCCATTTTTGCAATATGCCCTACAAGTGGAGCTCATCAATGTTCATTCAGTGCTGTTAAACAGACATGAGCTTAAGATAAATTAAAATATGCTCCCTCTTCTACATAAAGAAACAATAGCTATAAAAGAAGAACCTCACACAAGGTATAGAGAAGAATTAGTAACAAACTAATTAAGGAAAAGACTTAGTAACAAACTAAATCAAGACCATGATGGCGAAATGAAATAAGATAAGCACCCTGCTTCTTGAAATGTTGGTTCGGGGAACATCAAGGAAGAGGGAGTGGAAAGACTGGAAGAGGAAGAAGGTATGGAGAATAGCTGCAGAGTTATGTCTTCATGACAAGACACTACTGAGACACCAGTGCACTCATAACAGCTATGACCGTGACTGCATGCAGAAGACCGGAACAGTCAGAATCACAGATGGATCACAGAGGACAGAGAATCACATGGTAAGATACAGAAAGATAGAACACTACTTCACTATTTCTTTTACCAGAGAGAGAGAGGGGAGAGGATATATAGGTAGATTATAAATATAGATAGACAGATTATGGAGAGAGATAAATGATAGAGATAGACAGAGACGGAGAGACAGAGAGACACAGACATAGACATAGAAAAAATTAGAACATGAGTAAGCACCCAAGAAACATAAACTGAGGGCTACTTTATTCTACAATACCCTTTGCTAACATGTTTGAAAGTTCTCAGGGTAAAGAAGAGATTATTAAGACTGAGGAACTGTCCCCAAACACAAGAAATTCATGATGAAAAGTGTGCTGTGGTATCAGATCAGATTTCAGGTCACACAAACACACACACACACACACACACACACACACACATGCGCACACACCTAAATGAATACACCATGGTCAGTCTATCTAGTGTTATCTGTATGCATATAATGTCCTTTTTAATTTTTTTCATATACAAAAGGGGGACGTTTAGAATTTGATGGTTTTCTTAGTTCTAAAGCGGTACCAAAGGAACACATTCCTGTCTCATGAACCCCTGTCAGAGATTATTTGAAGTAACTTTCATGGGATACAAACAAAACAGAACAGGTCAATGCCAAAATTACTAAGAACAAAGCCAGCACAGAGAAATAAATAAAACATGTTAAGTCTTACATAAAAGGGAAGGAGGCGGTGTATAGAGATGACGGAAAAGAGGGGAAAAGGAAAAAGAATGAAAGGAAAAATAAAATTTGCACACAAGAAGTATCATTAAAAGAACCGGAGAAAACTTTTGGGTCAGAAGCAAGAAGATAGAAGAGGCAGAAACAAGGATAGAGCCAGGCTCATTCAAGAAAGGCTCCCTGGAGAAGTGACATTAAAGGCTAAATACTGGGAAATGTACAGTGTTAAATAGGAAAGAGATTGCAGAAGACAATCCAATGAAGCAGGAAGGAATTTTCTACAAGAAAGGATGAACTAAGACCAGGATGTGCAAAACCTAGAGAAGTGGCCAGGGTAAGTGGGATTTCCTCTCAAAAATACTAAGAAGCCCTGAGGAACTAGAGAGATGATTCCTACTCCGTATCTGTGAAGCCCACATATGTATTTGATGGAACTTTTCTTGGTTGCTAAACTAAACAAATAAACATTGCTAAGTTGAACTGCTTTGCTCTGGAATTTTCCCTGATGTATTTGAAACACAGGCTTCATCTGTCTTGCCTGGTGTGTATATGTGTGTGTGTGTGTGTGTGTGTGTGTGTGTGTGTGTGTGTGTGTTAAGGTGAACTGAGCTTTCATGGCCATTTTCCAAAGACTGTGCTTTACACAACTCACACGTAGCCCACGAGCACTTGTGCATCCTACCTGTGAGCCAGGCTTTGCTTCTGTCCTCATGACCATGGAGATACCGGCCTCAGGTAATGAGAAGGTGCATTAATGTCCGCACCAAAGGGCCCCATTTGTTGTGTTGGCGGTTTTTGTTCTTCCCTCCACCTCCCTAATGATTCCAGTCCCCATCGCTGACATTGTAGCAGTCAGACAAACCGCCATCTCAACTTCTGCCAGGAATCAAAAATAACGTTAATTGCCTTCTATAGTGTATATCTATATTTAATGATAATGGATAATATCCCCGATGACATATTTTTCAAACTTTGTTTCTCCGTTTCTCCTTCATTTGGAAAACTGCCTTCCTGAATGTCTGTCTACATAGCTTCTCTTAAGATTGAGCATGCCGGTTCATCTTGTAAGTCCTATCTTATGATCAGTTCACAGAGAGCCTTAATTGATCCTGATCTTACCGCCTGCAAAGAGGCGAGCCCTTGCATGATTATTTGAAAGTTTACTGCATACTGGGGACACATGAAGTCCAGTGAGTCTACGCAGGGATTCACACACATCCTAGAGATTTCTCTATGGAATAGGATTCTTCTCAAGGGAACGGGAAATATCAGAAAACCAATAGAAGATATAATTCTTTTCACTTTCATCAAGTTGTTTCATGTGTAGTTTTAGTGTCTTACCCATTTCCTCTGTAGTATTTCCAGTTACCCTGAAAAGTCACTGGGAAAAGTGACATATGAAAATACAGAAAAGCATTTTATAGCATCTGTGCAGGCTCTGGTAGCTGAGAAAAGACTAGGATCTCTTTAGATTGCTAAGAAGAGAAAATAAGGTAATCTATGCAAAAATAACTTTGAACATTACAAAAAGTTATCTGCAAACTTTAGATGCTAAAAATATGGCTTACTTATCTTTGTTTTTCCAATGGCTAACGTATTACCTGGTAAATAGATACACTAGATAAAGATAGATTGCTAGATGATTGACAGATGACAGATAGATGGTAGATAGATAGATAGATAGATAGATAGATACATACATACATACATACATACATACATACATACATACAAACATACATATATACAAAGATACATAAATTATATAAATAGGTGATGATAGATAAATGATAGATTAACAAGTAGGTAGATGATAAATAAATGATAACTGATGATAGACAGATGATACATGATAATCTATGTACTTATTGTGTATCAAGTACACATGTGCACTGATACAGTCATATATTCAGAAAAATAAGATCTAATAACTACATTGGAATGTAATAACTACAATCAAATCTATTCTTTTTTAATTATTTGGTGATGATGACAAGGAAAACATTCAGTAATGCATACACCAGTGTCTCATCTAATTCACCATTTCTATGATTGTCTGTGTTACCCACAAAGTCCTATACAGAAACACACATGTCCACATTCTACTGGCAAAGAGCCTACCTTCCACTTAGCCTGCAGCACATCAGCTCTCTTTCCTCTACATTTTCTCTTTCTACTTTCCCACCAGTTTGTTAAATGGAAAGGTAGACAGTCAAGGCCAGGGCTGTCTGTCTCCAAACCTGCTTTTGCTAATCCCTGCCCCTTTTCTACGAGCTTCTGTCTCTGTTGACTGACCATGCATGAAAGAAACCTTGAATCCATCACTTCAGCAATGTGAGGGCTGATGGTTCCCCATGTGAGGAAAGGCAGAGTTAGAAGTCACCTTTTTGTATCAGGAAGTGAATGAGTTAGAGATTGGGAAAGTGAAGATGTGGATGTCTGAGTGAAACAAGCTCACACAGAATTCTGAAACAGGAGGCTTAGAATCCCCTTCTGCAATCATCCACTGGTGCTTATTTGTGCACTCTTAAACCAGTGAGTGCCAGCATCAGGCTGAAGGAATGTCTCTGAGACACAGCCTGTTGTCTTCTCACTCCCCAACCCGTGCACAGCCCGGGATGAGTCACACATTGCTTCTGTCACAGCAGATCAGCACTGAGCCAGGAGCCATCATGAACAGGGAGGGTGGTAGTATCGGTGATATCCAGGATGGCTTTTTCTTGCTTCCAAGTGCTCCTCCAGGACAAACCTGAATGCAGAATGCCGTGAGTGATATACACATGAACAGAGAACACACATGAAGTGAGTTGTGGGGTGATGGCATTGCCCACCGATACTGCACAGCAGGAGCCTCCCAATGTTTAAAACATTTTCTCAGAAAAAGAAAGCAAATTCCTCTAAAATTTGACCATATTGTAGAAGAGAAACTACTGTCCTAAAAACTGATAGATTAAAAGCAATATAAAGTTTACTTCTCTCAAACACATTTCTTAGTGCACCTCTCACACCTCAGTCTGCAATTAAGAAACTGTTATAGCAGCAAACTACCACATAGCAGAATGTTCTGGTACAATTTGAAGTGTGTGGGTCTCCTCTTCCTTGGAGGTCATCAGCCAAAGGCCCAGGAGGGCGAGGAGGACAGGGATAAGGGAAGGAAAGGATCTGAAAGGGCTGAGTCCCACAGAATGACTTCAGAAACCAGCTGCAGTGAGATAGCTCAAATTTATTTGAGGTGAACAAGGGCTACACAGATCTCGGGGAGCAGGGAGGGATTTCCAGGGTGGGTGAGCATTATTGGCTAAGGCTGAGGTGCTGGGAATGCTTTATTTACATGAAGAGGAATTCTGAGAACCTGATGGGCAAGTTTTTATTGGGAAAGAGGAAGTTGAACCTGTAATTTGACCACAGACTTTGTGACTTTCCTCAGAGGTTTTAGAGGTGATGGTGGGAAGGGCTGATTGATAGTACCTACCTAATTGTGCGATGCTGGGAATGGCTTGAGTGGAACTTATGTGCTGAATCATACAGACTCACAAGAAGCTTCATCATCCTCCAGATAAAGTCAGGCAACTATGCTTAGAGACACTCTTTAGATAAGATCAGGCAGAGAGAAAAGAGCCCTACTGAGAAAGAAGTCCTCCATTTTGTGCCAAGCTTCAAGAACTATCCACCAATGATGGACTGCAATCGTATGTAGATCTCTCCCGAGAGACACAGCCAGAATACAGCAAACACAGAGGCGAATGCCAGCAGCAAACCACTGAATTGAGAATAGGACCCCCGTTGAAGGAATCAGAGAAAGAACTGGAAGAGCTTGAAGGGGCTCGAGACCCCATAGGTACAACAATGCCAAGCAACCAGAGCTTCCAGGGACTAAGCCACTACCTAAAGACTATACATGGACTGACCCTGGACTCTGACCTCATAGGTAGCAATGAATATCCTAGTAAGAGTACCAGTGGAAGGGGAAGCCCTGGGTCCTGCTAAGACTGAACCCCCAGTGAACTAGATTGTTGGGGGGAGGGCGGCAAGGGGGGGAGGATGGGGAGGGGAACACCCATAATGAAGGGGAGGGGAGGGGGATGTTTGCCCGGAAACCGGGAAAGGGAATAACACTCGAAATGTATATAAGAAATACTCAAGTTAATAAATAAATAAATAAATAAATAAATAAATAAATAAATAAATAAAAATAAAAGACAGCAAAAAAAAAATAGTAGGATCTTCCAACAGGAGAGTTGTTCAGAAGTTGATGAAATTGTACGTGTCTCAGAAAATTCTTACGAAAATAGGTACCATTTTTATAAACTATTAAAATGCTATTTTATGTGTTAATTATTTTTGTGCATCTATTTATATGCCAGTATGTGTACAGACGTACATGTTTGAAGGTATGTATACACGTATGTGCATATCTCTGTTTGTGGAGAACAGAGGACAATCTCTAGCATTTCTCTGGCTTTGTGTACTTACGGTTTTGTTCCTGGGTCTCTTGCTGGCTCCGAGCTCACTGAGTAGGATAGGCAAGCTGGACAGCAAACCCCAGGGACCCAGCTGTCCCTGGCTCCCCAGTGCCACCACACCAAACTTTGAAATGTTTGAAATGTTTGTCTACTTGTTTTGAATGTTTGTTCACTTTTAAGCATAGAAAAATCTTAGATTGAATAAACTTTGAAATTCTTTGTAATTCTAAATTCTGACATTGTCTTCTACACATTCAAAATTAATTTGGGGGCTGGAGATGTGGTAGGACCGTGCTTGCCTAGCACAAGACAGGCCTTGTGCTCATTACCAACATCACACACACAAAAAAAGGCTAATTATAAAACAGACTCCCCTTCTGTAGGCCATTAGGTCTGAATACTTCTATTGTAATGTATTTGTAAAGGTAAAACAAGATAAATGTCACAACAGGAATGCCATCCTTACTGTTGAAGTTGCTGAACAGTTGTTTGTACCAACCAGACTGATAATTTCAAACCAAAGACATAGTAACAACAGAACTGCACATACCCATGGGTTTGACTTCTAATTTATGTAATGAAGATAATACCACTTGGTTTCCTGTGAAGAATCAGTAGATATTTGCAGTATTGAAATTAATCAAACTTAGAAAATATTAGCTCAAGATTTTTAATGTCTATTTTTAGTATAGCATAACTGATATTATGCTGATATTATGTCCCTAAATGTCTCAGTTCTGTTGGGCTTGAGGAAACCTCCTAGAGAAATGATACAATAGACGTAAATATTTAATGGGGCTTTTCCTTCTACTTCCCTGGATCCCAGGATTGTGATGATGTTTTACTTCAAACTCTCATTCCCAGTTAGAACTTTGTCGGGTGTTGGAGCTGAGCTCAGCTAGCTCCAGAAGGAAATCCTGTAAGCGGTTTAGCAAATGCTAAATGGAAACCCTGGGGTACCTGAAATTCAAAAGTAATAGCTCAGCAATTCAGAACAGGAGTCTCGCTTTCTCAGGACAGCATGGTCGGCTTTGTAAAGAAATCCACAGATTTAGTCATTCAAATCACCCTACCTACTTGGTCCTGCAGAGTATCTTCCCAGCACCAACAACTTATGAACTACTGACTTCACAGAAGGGCTCTCATCAAACATGTGTTTGTTCCATTGGCATGTAATCAAAACAGTTTCCAAGATAAGTGTCATGAATTACACATTAAAAAGATTTTGCTTTTTCCCCTGCCTGTAGACATTATGTCTTCAACACCTCAAGGGCTTTAGCAAAATGCTCTTTGCTCTTTCCAGTAATAATGGTCCAATTCACTCAATCACAAATTAGGCCCAAAAACGCCACTTCAACTTGGCTCCAACTATATAAATTAGACCAAAGTCTCCATAACAAGAAGAAAATTTTGTAGAATGGGATGGAAAAAATAGATTTTTCCCTTTAATGAAAAAATTATGAACCTCTTAAAATGGAACTTAATAGAAGTGATCTGACTTGGGCTTTAGTTTTGACCCCGGGTATTTTTCCTCTTTATAGGAAGCATACGAACTAATAGTTATTTGACTGAAATTTCATTGAAAATTATTTGGTATTAGCCTTCCTGGAAAGCCTGCAACTGATTCCATAATTGAAAACTGTACTTGAACAGGTAAAGCCCTGTAATATAGCTAATTGTACTTAACATTTATTCCATCCACAAGACTTTCCATATTAAGTAAGGCTCAAACTTCTACTTATAAAATAATCGTGGGACCTTTTAGAATAATTAGAGTAATCCTTCAGATATCCAGAATTGAACTACAGAGAAACCTTAATGTTCTAGAGTATAAAAAAGAAACCATACGTTTTTGAGGAGTCTAAATAGGTCCTATAAAAATCTCAGAAAAAAAAAAAAAAAAGCTTGTATCTAGAGCATCAGAGAAAATAGGATTTGTATTCTTTCCCTCATTTAGTTTCATTTTGTTTTCCCCATGTAAGGAACAAGTGTCTGCAACATGAGCATAATATTGATTTGGGAAAAGTGTGTTCTGTATTTAGTATCCTGTATAAATCCCATTATTAACACCTAAGTTTGGACATGAGATAGCAGATTCTATGATCTCAGAAAGCTAAGATTGTGAGGCCTCAGAATACATCAAACATGATTGACCTGCCCACTCATGGGTGCAGAAAGGCTGCCGCAGGAAAGACTGTAGAAGTAGACACCTCTGGGTAAGGTCTTTTCTGAAAATAGACCTATTTGATCTGTTTAATGCAAAGAGGTAAAAAGATCTAGATATCCAATATAGAAACAGATGGGTCATGGCCGTGAGGATGTAGTAATACTCTTAAAACTAAAGCTCATCAAATGTCCTGTGCTTTAATCAACTAGATTATCAAACTCCTTCTCCCATAGAACATAAACAAGAAGTAAATGGAAAAAATAAAGCAGTTTGTTTCAACAATTCCCTCAACACAATTCCCTATACTATAGTCACGAAATCACTCCCCAGGAGTTTCCTCTGAGTCTACTTAAACTAATATTAAGAGACAATTCTATTAAACCAAGATTTCCAGCCTCCAGATGATGTAAAATACACAAATGAAGTAGAGAAAATAAAAACGATGAATAAGAAAACCACTAAAAGGCAGACACTGGACCGCAGTGATCACTGAGAGTGTGACTTAAACAGAAGAAAGCGTGAATACAGATAGGCCAGGGGCTCAGAGGATAGGAAATCAGAATGGGAGCAGAGTGCCGCCAGGGCCTCTAAACACTCCCAGAAGTCAGCATTTAAAGCACTAAATAACCTTAAGCTTCAATTGAATGTTAAAAAGTCATTCGCATAAGGAATAATATGTATTTAAAAATAGATTACTAGATGAAGAGATGATAGACTGATAGATAATTGATAGAAAGAGAGAAATAGGGGATTGATAGATGATATAAATAGATATGATAGATATATAGTTGATAAATGATCGATTTATAGGTAAGAAGATGATAGAAGATAGATGACAGATAGATGATAGATGACTAATAGATGACAGATATATAAATGATATAGATGATAAATAGATGATAGATGATGATAGATAAATCTTTAAGATAGACAGATTTTATAGATCCATAGATAGATGCATACATACATACAAACATACATACATACATACATAGACATATAGATACATAGAAGGAAATATAGATCCAGATGGTTAATAACAGATGACAGATAGATACATAGACAAGAGTAGAAATCCACCTGACTTTGCCAGAGAAAATAATTTTATACACATTCTCAACTGCCTCTATTCCTTCTTGCTGAAAATACAGATACATTAATCAAATTTAAAAAAAATAGGGTTGACAAATACAAAGGAATCCATCAAGATTTTGATATAACACTGAAAAAAAGCAAAAATCCTTGTATATTAATAAAAGGTGATATTTAAGAATATTAGTACATATAAAAACTATAAAACTATGTATAATTTATGTGATAAAAATTAATAAAAAAGTAGGTCATGAATTTGAGAGAGAACAAAGAGGAGTGTGTAGGAGAGTTTGTAGGGAGCAGAAGGAAGAAATGACATAATTATATTTTGATCACAATTATAGAAAAAAGAATATTTCTATAAGTCTAATCATTTCAACATTAATGGGCCAATTTCAAATACTTATAACTAATACTTATAACTATACATTAATATCTCCAATAATATTAGATATCCAAAAGTGAATAACTGATATTTATTGAATTTCTTAATTTGGTTTGTTGAAAGAGAGGTAGTCTACTAAAAATTGCCAAAAAAGTTAAGGTATTCATTCATTTTTCTTAATTTTTCTTCTTTGAAAAAGATAGTTTTTAATGTTTTATTGTATCAGACTTGGCACCTCTAACACAATTTTGGCATCAAATTTGGCTACCACTACATCTTTATTTTCTTATGGATCGTTTTGTTCTACATACATTGAGCTTCCTCGGCCCTGTTAGATTTCATGTAATTTCAAAACACACCTGTTCACTGTACCCAGTCTGAAACTCCCCAGCACTCCTGAGTCAACATCTCTATGTTAATTCTGTTCCATGTAAATGCAGAAGTGATGCAGTAAGGCAGTTATCGGAAATAAGACTGATAAATCAGATCTTTGTTCTTAAACAGCTGCCTTGTTCCCCAGTCTAGAGGACTGGTCAATACCTGGAAAGAGCGTCTCAATCCTAACATTAACATCTCAGAGAGATAGATAATATTAGTCCCAAATCAATATTACAAAAATCAGGAAGTGTGTGGTTCATAAAATGTGCAGGTTGAAAGATTCAGATACAAGATCAGAGACACTCTGAGCTCAGAAAGGTGAATGAATGTCAGACATTGTTCAAATAGTGTTTAAATCACAACTAGCCACTTTGAGAAAAGTTAAACAATAGTAACCCTTACATTTCTTCCTCCTTTTCATTCTGAAATGGGATTTGTGCCTTGTTTCTACATGATTTGAGGGGTAAGGGGTTTTGCCTTTTTAAAAAATTATTGTGTTTATTTTTTTGAGATTATAATATAATTACAGCATTACCCCTTCCCTTTCCTCCAGCCAGGCCTTTGCATATACTCCTCCTTGTTCATGTTCCAATTCCTGACCTGTTTCTCAGCCACGGTGTTATGTAGGTCCATGTATACACTTACAGGGCTTCTTCTCTTAGAGTGCTGACCTTCAGACCCGAGTCATCAGGAATATTTGGCAAGCATTCTACCACAGAGTCACATCTTCAAGCCTGAAAGAGTATTATTTACCTATTTATCAATAGTTGACTTATTTTGCAAAATTAGGTATTGAACTTAGGACGGAGCCTCATGCAGGATAGGGAAGCACTGTAATAATTGTGCTACAGACATAGATTTGAAGAGTATTCTTAAAACATGGAAATTAAAATCGAACTTGAAAAAGCTCAAGATAATTCCTATTAAATATATTAAATGTAATAAATATTTTCTTCAACATTAAACTTCATTTCTTAAATATTAATTTGGAAATTTCTACATAAAAAAGTATTGATATTTATACATCCTACAAAACACTCTTAAGACCACACCAAGTAACCTATGGCAGTAATGGATGATCCATATGAGGCCTCTGTACCCATGTAATTCAAGCTTTTCCTATAACTTCTTCAGCCTCCCCAAAAGCATTCCAAGTGAGTACACCTTACAAATAGTTGTGAATCCATGCAGCTTGATAAGAAAGTAATGCTAGCACTCTACACCTCTCAAAATAATTTTCATCTGCCATCAACTAAAAACACTATCCTTTCATATCCACTATTATTTCTGTTCACTTCCCCAGCCCAGAGAACATGGAGGACATATTATCAGCATCCAAAACCTGTGGGTAGAACTCAACCGAACATCCATTAGATGACCTACCATTGAGAAATGCTCTCCCATAGCTAATTGCAAAAAAGAAAAACGAAAAAAAAAAAAAAAAAAAAAAACCTGCCAAACCTAATTTGGTCTTCCAGACTGTCTGTCAGCACTTTTAATCCATAGCAAAGTAAGCATGCCTGGGAAGGAAAAGAGAATGGCTTGCTTTCATGAAGTTTTGGAATGATTTATAAATTTTTTATATGTATGTGATATTTTAGTCCTCTGAGTTTTGTCTTGTATTTATTGAGATTTTATCAATGGAAAGGAAGGAGGAGTGCCTAAAAGGTGTGTGTGTGTGTGTGTGTGTGTGTGTGTGTGTGTGTGTGCTCCTATGTATAAAAGACAGCATTGTCTTAAATGTCTCTGAAAGATATCCAGTAGAAGAGAGTGACTCCATATGATGAAAGGCTTGAGAGGTGAATCTTAGAATCTGGGATTCATAATTTCAGTCATTACTTGGAAGAAGAAATTTCATTTCTAATTAGAGAAATCCTGTCTCCTTTGCAATAAAAATAAAATTATTCACTCTTTGTCAAATGTCTAAATTAGCCAATACTGAACTTTCAGAAAAAATGTAAATGTTTACAAAACTTTGCGAAAGGAATGTTTTCCATTAAAATGCATTTAAATCAATTGAGGTGTCTGAACGCACCTCAGCAGAGACAGTAGCTACAGGGTCCCACTGAGCAGGGATTTTCTTAACACCTCTTGGTAGTTATGTCCAAGAGGAATATGAAACTTATTTCCCTTCCTGGCATAGCTAACCTGGGATGCCTGTTTAAATTATGGTAAAGTACAGTGGCATTTTATAAAATTACCAATTCTGTACAAAGCAGCATTTACTCAATTTCTACAATCTCAATTGCAAATTAAATTTCAATGTCAGTGCCAGGTTAATTTTCTAAAAAGGCTCTTCAAAAAAGAGGTTTATTTCTTATGAGTTTCTCACTATGCTAAGCAATTTTCATACATTATCTCGTGTAACATTCACATCCATGAGAACGATTCCATTCATGTCCCCTAACTCACTTGACAAATGAGAAAAGGAAACATGGCTGATTAAGACATTCGGCCAGCATCACACAGCTCTTACTCACAGTGTGTGTGTGTGTGTGTGTGTGTGTGTGTGTGTGTGTGTGTGTGTGTGTGTGTTTATACCAGGTGACAACCTCAAACACTCTCCATCATAGTTTTGATGGTGTCACTCACTGAACTGAGAGCTACAAGCAGTTCCCCCGCTCTGGATTTACAGATATGAGCCAGCGCAGCCATGTTTTGGGGAGGCATTGACTAGAACTGGAGTCTCACAGTTGCTACTGCAGCACCTCACTGACTGAACCTTGTAACTGCATTTCCACACTGCGCATTCACACTCCTGGCCCCCACAGTTTTATGTCACATTCCTGGGCATGAAAAAACTTCAAGTTGGAGTCCTTGCTACTTATTAGACGAAGAAAAACCATGTATCTCGGGTCTAGAAATATGTGTTGTTCTAAACATGTGACCAACACCCTTTTCCTCTGAAGAATCTATGTTGAACGCAGACACTAGATTTTATGAGAGCAAAGGTAGTAATTACTCTGACTACATTGACATCTATTTTCCCAAGTCAGGAAGGGCGGGTGTTGATTTCTCCACTTCATTTGGGAAAAGATCATCTCGTAATGTTACCTCTGCGAAGGGCTTTGGAGAGTGGAACCCCCAAGACCCTTGAAAAACTTTCTTTTCTGTTCTAAACTAGAAATGAAAGACTGGAAATTTGTGTTGAATGACCGACAACCTTAGGAAACATCTACAAAAGGGAAGGGCATTTCAAACACTGCCACCTCTTTTCTCTGGAAACACAGAGGACAGTTCTCCACGGGGACTTTCCCAAGGAACAATACTTGAAAGTTGAGGCATCGCCCACGTTCCCCACATGTTGAAAACGTCCAAGCCTTCCTTGGTCTATTGCAGCAAGCAGTCTATCTATAAATTTGAGCAAATTCCGATTTCTTACATCCCTCCCACCTGCCACATGTTCTTAGCTGAAAGCAAAAATGTCACAATGGTGTGTATGCCTGTGAGCCTGCAGTGACTCGGTTATAACAGACACTGGTGTACATTTTAAAACAGGACAAAGCTGTTCCAAAAATAGTGAGGAACAGGGTAGATCTGGTTTTTTTTTTTAAAGACTTGAATATGGTTTAAAAAAAATCAATCTAAAAGCTGTTCAAGGCAGCTCAGAGGCCAGGCATAACATGAGTAGAGGGAATAGAGAGAGAGAGCCCAGTACCAGTTGCTAATATTTAATCTCTTTAAATAATGAATTAGCTGCTCATATCTACCGTGGCTGCTAAGAAAAAGCACTTTCTTTGTGGAGTGAAGTAAAGCTTGAATACCCATGAATTATTCAATATAAAGTGTGCCAGTTAAAATGCCTTGATATTGGAAGTCAAGTGTAAGATTCTCTCTTGTCTGTCAAAAAGCCTCTCTCCTGTGTTACTGAGCCCTGAAGGAGGGGCCCGGTGAGGGAAAGAAGAAATGGGAAAAGCCATCTAGAAACAACATAATGATACAGAAGTATTCAATCTCATTGCAGAGTGACCTCCCAGGATGAGGAAAGCTTTATTGCCATGCCCTGTCAAGCAGTGGCTGCCTCCTCTGCTTTCCGCTATGATAAGGAATCTAAGGTCACTGAAGCTTGTCCATTGGAGGCAAGTGGTACAAATATGTCAATTACTAATGACTGAACAAAAGGCATTTCCTCATGGACCTTGATCGCTCTCCTGCCCCATCCCCCGCCCCTTTGGGGAAATTTTAAAGCAAAAATGATTAAGGACAATAGCATATTGGAAAGCAGATGCTCAGAGAATGGCAGTTCACAGCCCTCCTTCGTTTTCTTTGTCAAGTGTTTTCATGTGCAGATGTTTTTCATATCCAATTATAGGTTAGTGGAAGCTCCTGTTGCTATTAGGCGAGCTGTAATTTTTTTTTAGGTATGGGTGTGAGTACGCACAGGTGAGTACAGGTGTCTGTAAAGGCCAGAAGAGAGCACTGAATCTTCTAGAGATCGAGTTACACGTTGTATGAGGTACCTGAGAGGGTCCTATGATCCTCACTCAGTACCTCTACAAGCAAGGGCTCATAACTGCTGGACCAACTCTTTCTTTCCTAACTTGAAGAAATAATCTGATACTTGTGGTAGTAAATACTTAATCTCATTCAGGGAGTTCTACCCTGCCTTTTATAATTTATATCCCAAATAAAAGGCACAAGTCTTTTATATTTATTATAAGCCTTAAATAGCAGCAGAGCTGGGCAGATATCAACCGTCTAGATTATTTTGTCTACTTTCTTATCAATAATCCCGAGATATGACTTACCATGCTCTGCAACCTGGGCCACTCTTACTCTAACTGGCCAGCCCTCATGGTCAAGTCTCACAATCGCTTGCCCAATAGCATCTTCTCTATCCTTCTGTCTCTTCTACTCTTGTGACCCTACCTCCAACTCCCAGCCTGAGAACCGACACCCTGATAATCTCTCTTCTGCCCAGCTATAGGCTACAGGCATCTTTATTCAACCAATAACTTCAAATTAATGAGCAAGTTTAAATAGCATCACTTTCTGTATATGAGGATCTCCTCATCCCTGGGGACAACCAGATTTTGGGGGCCAGTATTTAAATTACAATATATAATAAGAGACAAAATCTCAACAGATATTATTCCTATTTACAAGTGAATTGTCTTCAAATTATAATTGCTATACATTTTAAGACATTTTTTAAGCAGCAGTCACAGGAAGGCACTATTCTAAAATAAAAATACCAACATAGTACACCCATAAAATGTCATAATAAAACCAATAATTTGATACAGCTAATATATACCAATAAGGTATAGTTCACCACAGAATACATGTAGGAAAACTTCAAGTGAGTTTTTCTTTACTAGCATCAAAAAGAGGGTCAATGTCTAGAATGTGCAAAAAATTAAAAAAAAACCTAGTTATTCAGAATATAAAAAACCCAGTTTTAAAAATGGATTGTGGGCCAACTCTGTAAGTGGGAGAGCTAGTCCCAGGGATTTGAATGAAGGAATTCTGTCCCTGTACCTTACCTGGGCAGCACTGTAGAGCTGGCACTGGATATGGGGGTTGCAGGTGAGCTGGCCCCTATGCTGTGAGCCATTGAGCAGGCGCTGCCGCTTATCTGTTGTACAGTGGCACAGAAACAAACAGATGCCCTCCTCCTGTCCCTGACCCCTTGCCACCTACGGCAGGCAGAAGAGCATCTCACCCCAGCACCCAGTCATAAAGTGAGAAAAGTGGCCCTGTCCCACACCAGTGGCAACACTCAAGAGAGAAGGCCCTGTACCTCACCTGGGAAGTACAACACAGTGGTCTCAGATAAGCTAAATCCAAGGGCACGAGAGCGGTAATGCTGGCTCCGCCCCTTCCTGGCTGCAGCATTGGATAGGCCAGCCAGGGCAGGGTAAGAGAGCTCACCTAGTGGTGTGAGTGTGACAGAGTTGGTGGGCTGACCAACTCAGATACTTCACAGGCCCACATCTAGGGCTTTGAGTCAGTCCACCCCAACATTACCGCACTTATTAACTGTTGGAGTGCATGAAGGGGCCAGTCCTATGGACCCAAAACTATAGGATCTCCATGACACAGGGCAACAGTAAGATATCTGGGAGGAGTCCCAACCAGGTTCCAGTAATAATGTAGCAGATGAAAGCCAAAGACCTCCTACCAAACCAATAAGTCATCACAATGAACGTTTGCAAGAAAAGAAGTGTGGACAAAAGGGTATAGTGTGAGACACTATGATATACTATAGCTTCCACAATGAGCTTTTTTTCTTCTTCTTTTTTGCAGAGAAGGTAGTTTTTAGAGAGAAGAGATAAAATACTGATAGTATAAAAAATAGGGAAGAATGGGTACATGGGGAAGAGAGGAAGAGAACAGAGTAGAGTAGCCTAGGGAGAAAAAACCTAACATCAAAGACTGTTGAGAAATCAAAATGGAAATATATCCCTGTAGAAGTTTCCTAAAATGTATACATGCACATGACACTTACACATGCATGTACATAATAAACATATAAAACATTTATATCAGTTTATTCCATAACATGGAACTGTCTCTCCCAGATACGACACAGACTATCAAATGATAACCCAGTGCCAGGAATTGGGTACCACTCTTGTCCTCATCAGTCAGTGAGGAACCAGAAACTCCAAACATTAGAAACTATGGTCAGTACTCTTTGTTAGCTTCTAGAACTTGATGGAAAGATCCTAGTATGCTGAAGCCACCGCATACTTGAGTCCTAGAACATAGAAAAGTCAAGGTGATGCTGATCTAAAAGCTTCACCTCCACTGGATAGTTTTCCTGGTGCCGGAAGGTCCTGTGCATGCTCTGTTGGGAGAAAAGTAAGTAACGCTCATCAAGCTGCAAACCCTGCAAGCTACAGTAATGACTGACCTGGTAGGCGTATGTCTCTACTGCAATATGAACATGAATGATATGGGATATAGCTCACTTTCTGGTTTGATTTAAGCTCTACTCCACAAAACAGAACTTAAGCCTTGGCACTATTAATGGAGCCAATAACCCGAGCCAGGTAGGGCATCAGCTCTAGAAGAGAACTTGCTTCTATTATTCTGCCAGATGAACATACGGTTAAGCCAAATCTCAATAATCTATCACTAATATCCATAAATAAGTGTGTCCTTTAACTCTTCCCAAAGAAACTTCTTGGAATAGATGATGATTAACCTAGAGGCCCACAACTGGTAATCATGCAAAGAATAAGGGATTTCAGACTGCTCATGTCTAGATGTACAGCTGTAGTACACACCTTCTTCAGGGATAATTGCCTGCAAAAGAGGGGGAGAAACATTGTAAGAACCAGAAGTACCAGAGGGTTACAGGTTCAAGTGGGAGTTGGTTACACATATAAAATTCCACACACAGACACAATGACAGATCACAGAGGAAGAGGTCAGAAATTCCCAGCCCTAGCTGAGGAGCTACTGGCAACTAATGGTTCCCGGGAGAGGGAGAGTCAATTTTCTTCAAGAATATGAGCTCTGACTTAACACAAGAAGAAAACATGAACTTGAGAGGGACTCGTGGCAGTGTAAATGGGAGAGGAATTGACGAAGAGGCTAAGGGTTGGGCTGCTCAAAAATGCATTATATGTATCACATGCATGAAATTCGCAGTCAGTAACAAAAAGACAAAGGTTTGTCTTTAGCTTTTATGTATATTTGTGCACACGTGCAATTGAGTGTCCACAAAGCTGGAAACATGCATGTGTCAGAGCCCCTGGAGTAGGAGTTACAGTTATGAGCTGCCCAATGAGTTCAGTGAACCAAACTCAGCCCTCGACAAGAGTAGCAAGTGATTGTAAGCCTGGAACCACCTCCCAGGCCCTGCGTGACCTGATTTTAACTACCATTACAGTATACCTTTACAGTATACCGTTACAGTATCTCTGTTTCCAAATGAGGTCGCACCGTGAGGTTTGGGGGACTGGAAAAATCATCGTGTCTTACTGAGAAACAAGTGTCTACCAAGATGCTTTGACAAAGCAATCTAGTGACTAAACCCATGAAAATAAATATGAAATAATATAGATCTAGACATAATTTAGGCATAGGCATATTAAACAACCAAGACTCTGAGCACTTATTTGTTTAAACAAATCATCCCAAAAGGTAACACCAGAGCCAACATTAGAACCTAACTCTGCTAATTCACAGCTCTTCCCATATCATCAGAACCTCCTGTTAACTCATTGGTGACTTTTCTTTCACTGTGACTTAAGTGTTGCATTATCTGGACCCAGCCTCATTAAAATCAATATTCCAATACCAAAGTAAATACTGTCATTTTCTAATTCCCTAATGTTCCTGCCCAGATACATGGCTTCCGGCTTTCCTGTATGTTTGCTCCTATATCAAGAAAGCAACATTCCATGGCCTGGTTACACTTCCTCACTATTCACATCTAGTAAAAACTGCTTCTAAAGAAAGTCAGAACTATTGCCTGTTTAGTGAAACTCTCCTGTTAAATTCTCCTGCAGAATTCTTACTCTTGGAAACCTTTGCATTGTTACCATGGTTTTGTACTGTTTTTCCTTAATAAACTATAGAGTTTGAGGCATCAGAAAATATCTTTACCTTCTCAAAAGCCTTGCCAAGTTTGAGGGCCGAGCTAGCCTGGAATAAAGGAGAACCCTGGCTTCTCAGAGTCAGAGACTGGAGGTACAATGAGTCCCTTGGTTTTCTTTAGATTCACATTTACTTGGGCAATTCTTTGTTTCTAGAACATTCTTACTCCGAGTTATCTTTACAGTGAGGCCAGACCTGAACTCAGTTACAGATACAGCCCCAGTCCTCCATTCTGTTCTACTTTCCTTCTCTACAGGGTACCTATCAGCTTCTAATAGACTAATAGGCTTACTTATTACTAGATTACTTCTTGCTCTCTTCTTCTGTGAAAATATAAATACTATAGCAGATTCTGACCCTTTTCCTTTAATAATGTATCTTGGCAATGCAAAGTCTGCCATGTAGTAGATTATTCTTAATTACAAAATGATTAAGATACAGCGGTACTGCTCTGTAGTTAAAACTGGGGACTCTTAACAGAGGGCCTGGTTCTGTCCACAAACACACATAATGGCTCACAACTTCTGTAGCCTCAGTTCCAAGGGATCTCAGTTCCAAACATATCGAAATAATAATAAATTTTTGCAACTAATTAGAAGACAAAGGTATATTCTCCAGATAAACAAGCATTACTAAAACCATATTTGATAAGAAGTCAGAAAGAAATAGAAACATCTGTATGGCCTCCATTTTATTTGTTTAAATTCTTAAAATAAAAACAAGAACACAAAGGTGCTATTCTTTGTGAGCCAAACAAAAATGTCCAGTAGTCTCTGTACCAATGCCATGCCTTTTTTATCATTATTGCTCTGTAGTATAGCCTGAGGTCAGGGATGGTGATTTTCCTGAAGTCCTTTTATTGTCAAGAATTGTTTTCATTATCCTGTGATTTTTGTTTTTCTGTATGAAACTGAGAATTGATCTTTCCATGTCTGTGAATAATTGTGTTGGAACTTTGATGGTTATTGCAATGAATCTGTATTATGCTTTTGGTAGAATGGTGATTTTTACTATGTTAATTCCTCGAATCCATAAGCATGGGAAATATCTCCATTTTCTGAAGTTTGTTCAATTTCGTTTTTGAAAAACTTAAAGTTTTCATCATACAGTTCTTTCGCTTGTTTGATTAGAGTTATCCCAAGTTGTTTTTTAGTATCTGTGGCTATTTTGAAGAGAGTTGTTTTGATATTTTCTTTCTTGGCCTGTTTATCATTTATAAAGGAAGGCTACTGATTTAAGTTAATTTTATATCCAGCCACATTGCTGAAGCTGTTTATCAGGTGTGAAGGTTCTCTGGTAGAATTTTTGGGGTCTACTATATATAATACCATATCATATATAAATAGCGATACCTTGACTTCTTTGTCAATTTGTATCCACTTGATCACCTTTTGTTTTCTTATTGTTATGGCAAGAACTGAAGACCCAGAAATTAAACCACATACTTAAGGACATTTGACCTTTGACAAAGAAGCCAAAAATATAAAATTGGAAAAAAGAAAGCATCTTCAATAAATGGTGATGATCTAATATGTAGAAAAATGAAAATAGATCCATAGTTATCAGCTTGCACAGAGCACAAGTTCAAGTGGATCAAGGACCTCAATATAAAACTAGTATATCTATTAGACACACTGAATCTAATAGAAAGAAAAGAAGTGGGAAAGAGCCTTGAACTCATAGGCATGGAGAGAAATTTCCTAAAAAGAACTCTAATGGCTCACACTCTAAGATCAAGAATTAATAAATTGGACAGACCTCATGAAACTGGAAAACTTTGTAAAGCAAAAGGCATAGTCAATAGGATTAATTGGCAATATATAGATTGAGAAAAAAATTCTTCAATAACCCTACATCCGATAAAGGGCTAATATACAAAATATCTAAAGAACTCAACCCACGAGAACAATGATACCAGCCAAACAGAGCTCTCAGAGACTAAACCACCATCCAAAGAATACACATGGACAGACCCATGGCTCCAACTGCATATGTAGCAGAGGGTGGCCTTGTTGGACACTAATGGGAGGAGAAGTCCTTGTTCCTAGCAAGGATGGAATGCCAGTGCAGGGGAATGTCAGGACAGTAAATGCATGGCAATTGGGGAGGGGCAACACCCATATTGAAGAAGAGGGAGAGAAGGGTGGGATAGAAAAGGGAATAACATTTGAAATGTAAATAAAAAATATCGCCCCTTAAGAAAAAAGAAGAAGAACTCAAGACGCTAACCTCCAAAAAGCTAAACAACCCAATCAAAAAGTGGAAAATGGGGTATAGAGATAAACAAAGAATTCACAAGAGTGGAGTCTGGAATGGTCAAGAAGCACTTACAGAAATGTTCAAAGCGTTCTGTGATCAGGGAAATGCAAATCAAAACGACTATGGGATTCCACCTTACACCAATGAGAACGGCTAAGATCAAAAACTCAGTTGACAGCACATCTTAGCAACAACGTGGACAAAAAGCAACACTCCTCCAATGCTGGTGGGATTGTAAACTGGTCCAACCACTCTGGAAATCAATCTGTAGGTTTTTCTGAAAACTGGAAATAGATCTATCTGAAGACCCAGCTATACCATTCTTGGGCATATACCCAAAAAAATGCCTCACCATACCACAAGGGCAAGTGTTACACTGTGTTCATAGAGGCCTTATTTGTGATAGCCAAAGCCTGGAAACAACCCAGATGTCCCACAACAGAAGAATGGATACAAAAAATGTGTTTCAATTACACAATGGAATACTACTTAGCACTTAAGAACTAGGACATAATGATTTTTGCAGGTAAATGGATGGAACTATTAACCTAAGTGAAGTATGTCAGACCCAAAAGAACATGCATGGTACATACTCACGAATAAGTGGTTATTAGCAAAAAAAAAAAAAATCCTACAGAATAGTAACCAGGATATAATCCACAGAGCTCACAAAGGTTAACAAGACATAGGGTCCAAATGAGGATGCTTCAGTCCCACTAGGAAGCAAGAAGAAACCAGAGGGCAGAGGGAGAGAGGAATCTGGGTAGAAGAGGAAAAAGGGAAACATGATCAGATATTGGAGAGATGGGGAGGATGTGAAGCCCCGAGGGCCAGAAAAACAAATGGAAATATACAATTTTGGCAGATGAGGTCGGGGGACCCTCTAGAATGTACCAGAGACCAGGGCAGTGAGAGAATCTCAAGACTCAAAGGGAAGGACCTTAGATGAAATGCCCAACACTGGGGAGAGGGAACTTGTAGAATCTTCCTCCAGTAGAAAAACATGGCACCAAGTGGAGGATGGAGTTGCCATCCCACAGTCAAAAACTCTGACTCATTATTCCTGTCTAAAAGAACGGAGGAGACAAAAATGGAGAAGAGACTGAGGGAAAAGAGGTCCAGTGATAAGCCCAAATTGAGCTCCATCTCAGGGGGAGGCTCCAAGGCCTGACCCTATCACTGATGCTTACAAACAGAACCTAGCATGGCTGCCTTGCAAGAGGCCCAACAAGCAGCTGAGAGAGTCAGATACAGATACGTACACCCAAACAATGGACAGAGAACCTCTGTGGCTGAATTAATGAAAAGCTTGAAGAAGCTAAGAAAGAAGGTGACCCAATAGGAAAACCAGAAGTCTCAACTAACCTGGACCCCTGAAATCTCTCAGACACTGAGCCACTAACCAGACAGCATACAACAGCTGGTCCGAGGTCCCAGACACAAACACAGCAGAACTGCCTGGTGTGGCTTCAGTGAGAGAAGATGTACATAACCCTTGAGAGACTTGAGTTCTCAGGGACAGGGGAGGCTTAACAGGGGTATGGGGAAGTTAGGAGGGTATGGGGACATCCTCTTGTAGACAAAGGAGAAGGAATGGGATGAGGAACTCTTGGAGGTCAGTACAGGAGGGGGATAACAACTGGACTGTAAAAAAGATAAAAGATAAAAGATAATAAAAAATATATATTTATTTTTAAAAATTTTCCAAAAGTCATAAGTAACCTCTGCTTTATTCTGTTATTTTTTTCAAGTAAAAACTAAAACAAACGAACAAAAACCAGTGTAATAATCAGTAACTAAGCCAACCCCTGACCTATGCTGACCATCCATAGGTGAAACCCTGTATCATGTGAAACTTTCTGCATCTTCTAATGGATTGCTTAAGACTTACAAACTACCCTTAGCATGGAGAGCTGACCTAAGTAAGTATAAGTAATTTGTGGCTGTTTCATACATCTAACAAAACAGTAACGAGTGCTATCCCAACACTCAATGTTTAGATTCAAGGGTAAATTATAGGAGGGAAAGATTACCCTACAGCAACAAAAGCTAACATACTAATTCCCTGCTCTTGTGGTCTTTGTTGGTGTTCATTTGCCTACAGTTGCTTGTAGACACAGAGACTTTAAGGTCCTACCAAATGATGGACCTTCATCTGCTTACGCCTTCCATTCGGTGACTGCTGCTTCAGTTCTGACCACCTCAGACAGCTTTCATAAACTCAAGACTCTTCCCAAAGATCTTTTATATATTCTTTCAGTACCCACATTTCTCTTAGTAAATATATATTCTTGACTTCTCTTTAATCAATACTTAATAACACAAAATAATATCAATGCCATCATTGTTGCTTTAGTGAATAGTGATGTTGTTTCTGCTGTTCCTTCTATTTGTGCCCAGTGCTAAGCAAGCAAGATGTGATCTTTTTATCTCTCTAGGATAGTGGTGGTTCAATACCTCTCATATGGTCCAAAGTATGAGTAAGAAATCTAACAGGGTGACTTTAAGCCTGACCTAGAAACATCATCTGTATAGCCAGGGGAAAAAAATCATCCCCAATGTATGAAAGCCTGACCTTACACAGCTCACTTCCTGTGTCTGTATTAACACAAAATACAAGAATTTCTCTGTCATAAATGTGGCTATCATTCTTAGTTCATGCAATGTCTCTGATTTCCATATTCTCACAACACTCTAAATTAACAAATGACTCTAAAAATTATGCAGTCTCAAGAGTATAATTTACTTGGAGTACCTGCCCTTTTGTAATGGAAGTGAATTTTCAAAGAATATGTTTACAGAAGAAATTTTTGCCACTAGATTTCTCATTGCAAGTCTATAAATTCACAGAATGTGTCAAGCACAGGGATAATCCTTCCCTGCCATAATTTACCCTTTAATCTAAACATTGAGTGTTGGGACAGCACTCATTGTTATTATTTTGCCAGATATATGAAACACCCACAGATTAATTATACTTCCCTAAATCAGTTCTCTGTGCTAAGTAAGGGTAGTCCATGGGTCTTAAGCAAGCCGTTGGAAGCTGCAGAAAGTTTCACATTATGCAAGGACTCACCTACAGGATATAATACCACAGTGGAGAAGTACTTACCCAGCATTCACAAGGTGCTATGTTCAAGCAGTATATACAGCAAAAGAGGCCAATCAAAAAACCTCAGATCACTAAACATATGTTGCTCGCTTTTAACAAAACTAACAATCACATTGGAAAAGAAAGCTTGAGGAACATATGTCTTTGTCAGGGTTCTTTAGAGGAATGGAACCTTTAGACATATAAATGATATTAAAATGAGTTGGTTAGTGTGACTTACAAACTGTAGTCTGGCTAGTCCAAAAATAATTACCTCCTGACAGAAGACCAAGAATTAGTATTCACAGGTCACAAGGCTGGATATCTCAGTTAGTCTTCAGTAGGCTCTACAATCAGCACCAGAATAGATGACCTTTCCATTAAGGATGAAAGGCAAACAGACAAAAGGCAGACATGTCCTTCTTCCATGTTCCTTTATGTTGGTTGACATGGAAAGGTCATATTTATGGTGGTTCTTCCAACTACATAGATTGAGAGTGGGTCTCCATACTGAAAATAATGCGAACAAGAAAAACCCCTCAGAGGTGGCCAAGAGCTTGGGAGTTAGTTAATTTGGGATGTAGCCAGGTTGATTACAGATTAGTCAGATCAGAAATTACAGCATATAAATTTAAAGCTCTAAGCACTAAGAGAAATTACTTATGACATTTTAAAAGTAAGCTCAGGGCTAGAGAGTTGTCTCAGTGGGTAAAAGCTCTTGTCAGACCTGAGTTTGACCCTCAAGACCCACACTGTAAAAGTGCAGAACTAACTCTAGCATTCTATTGTCTGACCTCCTCATGTGGGCAGTAGCATGCACACATCACACACACACACACACACACACTTTATTTTTTTTAAGTTTAGTTTTTAAGTTCAGGTCATGGCAATTAACATTTGTGCTACTGGTTTTCCACCATTCACCAATATTTGGAAAAGGGTTCAGTTTTGTTGCATTTTCTTCAGTATAGTTTAGTCTTGCTTAAATATTTCCGTGATAATAATGTGTTTCTATGAGCTCTCAACAAATCTGTTGCCTGGCTGGACGTGCAGCTCATAGATGCTATTTTTGTGTTCGAGAGATGCCCTCTGAGAAATAAAAGCCTAACCTGTAGCTCTCTGACTGTTTGAGTCTGTGGAAAACTAAGCTTGTTGAAAAAAGTAAAATTTCCTTTTTGTTTCCTAAACACTATACTTTGAAGTATCTGTCTCCTAGAAACCACTGTGTAATCAAAGACGCTGGACAGCTGCAGTTGGATTGGTGATGAGGCTTCTGAAACAAATTATAAACTCAAGGTAAGAACAGAAAAATGCATCCACACACACTAACAGCAAAGTGGTCTCACTGACAACTTTCAAGTGCTAGACAACTCTTCAGACCTCCACAAAATTCCACCCCCTTTGCCTCCCACCATTAATAAATGCTCCTGAGCTAGACCACTACCACTAAGATGTTTCCTAAGATATCTCCCCCACCACATTTTATTATTAAGTAATTAATTTGTTTATGCTACATCCTGGCACTTTTTACTCCTCTCTGTCATCTCCCTTCCACCTCTTATCTCCCCCACAATCCATTCTTCCTTTATTTTCAGAAAAGAGGAGGCCTCCCATGGATATCAACCAGCCTCGGCATATCAAGTTGCAGTAAGAGTAAGAATATCTTCTACTAAGGCTAGACAAGGCAGTCCAATTACAAGAAAGGGTCCTAAATGCCTGACACAGTCTTTTGTTTTGACCCAGAAAAAGGAAAGGATTCCATTTTAATGGATCTGAAAACACTACAGAATATTACCAACACTCTGTAGACATTGCAGAAATAACTGACTTTTCTCAATAAAATGGATGCTACAAAGCTCTCATACCCAGTTATTTTCATAACGACACTGAAGAAGTTCTATATACTATTCATAGTCAACAAATAAATGACCTTGAGACACATTAGTCTGTGAATTACCAGAAGAAGTGTCAAGCTTGAACAATAAAGTGTGGAACACTTTGTAAACATGAACGTGGTTGGAAGGCATAAAAGTTTTCTCCCCCGTCTGCTTTTCCTTTTCAATCCACTTGCCCTATGAATTTATACCCTGCCATAGATTCCACTCTAGCCATTGCGTTTATTTGTGGCACTGTAGCCCATGAAAGGATAGCATGGAACTGCTAATGGTGACTCGGAGAGACATGGCAAAAAAAAAATCTTTCAGGCATTTGTCAAAATAAAGCAAAAGCAAAGTGAATCTGATGAGAAATGAATAGCAATGCTGCTTTTTAGAAGAAAACAGTCCCTGCCACATTCCTAACTGGTGCCAGCAGTGACTTCTTGAAGCACAAATCCCACTGAGTTATAACTTGATTTCTCATACCTCTGACAAAATTCTTCAGTAGCTCCCATGACTTTCATAAGAGCATCCAAATGTTTTATGTGCACAAAATGGATCTTTCTGATAATATTCTTTGCAGAGTCTGCAATCTTCCCTCTATCCTTCATATCATGCACTTTTATAAAAACACCCCAGTAACTAACTACAAAATATCCCACAATCTGCTATACTCGTATTTAGAAGATTTGATTGTTTTTGTAAATAAAATTTCATTGGAAATTGTCATTCGATGAGTACTCACGTGATAGGATATAGCACCATAGAAACTCATTAATGATTTTTTCTAAGCCGGAAGTTCTCTGCAGTGATGAGGCACATTGTTAAATTTAAAGGTAACTAGGCATGCTGGCACACTCCTGGCATCCCAGCACTGAAGAAGCAAAGAGAAGAGTAACAGGCTGGAAGTCAGCCTAGGCTATGTGGTACGTCCTAGGCCAGCCTGGGCTACATAGCAAAACTCTATTTAACACTTCCTATGGGAAAAATATTGCAGATAGTGAGGCTAGACAAACAAAGACTGGAAGCTGATTTGCATTACACAAGCTTTTTTTAATATTTGAACTATAAGTTCAAAGATTATTTCTAAAACTCATTTCAAATCAACTTTCGTTCTATATAATTTTTTTGTTGAAAACTTAAGATTAGATTTTTAACAAAGAATAAGATATAGATAGCACTGTGCATCAAATGGTACTCAGTACTGAGATGATAAGCTCAGGAATGTTATAAAAACAATACCTGCCTCTACCATAGAGCAGAACGGTATTCAGTAGGTGGGTACTTAATAGAATGTTGAAAGTTTCCCACCTTTTATAGGTAGACAATATGCTTTTAATATCTAATTTCTCTTTTATTCATACTGAAAAATGGTTTGATGAGGTTTGAAAACAAAATTTCCTGTGTTTAAAAAATAAAATAAAGAATTTACTACCTATGTAAAGAAGATATTATTATTTTTATTTACATGTATGTGTTTTATGTGCCTCTCAGTATGTGTGTGTGAGTATGTGTGTATATGTGTGTGTGAGTGTGTGTGTGTGTATGTGTGTGTGAGTATGTGTGTATATGTGTGTGTGAGTGTGTGTGTGTGTGTGTGTGTGTGTGTGTGTGTGTGTGTGTGTGTGTATGCCCACAAAGGCCAGAATAAGGCATCTTACTCCCTGGAGACTTATTTACCATTGTCTGCTTCCCCACTCAATGTAGGAAATGGGATCTGAACACTCCCTGTAGAGGGCCGCAATAACATTCGCCACCACTAGATGGCGCTGGCTTCCACTGCGCCCCACGTGGAAGGCCAGGTCAGTCAAGATGGCGCTAGCCTTTACCGCGCAAGCCGGCTCCCTATGGGGAGGTTAACTGTGTGCGCATGTGCTAGAGTGCCTTCATGCCAGGTCTTTGCCCATTTCCGGGGCGTACCTGATGAGGTCATGAATAAGCAACCAATCAGGTGTGGAGTGCGTGCAGGGGAATAAATAGGTGGCGCCTGGCCAGCTGGGAACTTCCACCATGAGAGGGAATAGACAGGAATAAAAGTCACTCATAGTAAGAATTTCTATGTCTCGCGTGCTCCTTGCCGGCGGGAAGTCGTGCGTGGGACATCTGGTGCCAAGAAACCCTGGACAGAAACATCGCCGGTGCCACGGGAAGCCTCCATTTCACGGGAGAAATTCAGAAGCTATGAGTGGGGTAAGACTCTGAGAGACCATGGCTAGCCTTGATCCGCTCCAACTCAGCCCCTTGCCGGACGCGGCAGGTGCCGCTGTGGTTGCTCTGGCAACCCTCGGGCTTTTTCTATTGACCTTTGAGTTTCTAGCTACCGCCAAAAGGCGTCAGAGGTTACATGGGAACTGCCTAGGTAAAACAAAGCGGAGAGCGTTGGGGGAAGGAAAAGATGGTCAGAAACAGGGGGTAGTGAAAAGTTACAACGAGAAAAGGAAGCTGATCGATCTCAAGTAGCAGTCCCCTCAATTCGGAGGTGAAATATTGGGGAAAGAATGCCCGGTAGAGAGGGAGGAGGTAAAAGGAACACAGTATGTTGGCAGAAAAACTTTGTCTTGGTGCTTATAAAAGGTGTACTTAAGCTCCGCGCCCGGCTCTCGAAGCCGGGCGTCCGTGCGCTGACTTCGACAGCTTTACAGAGTCATGCTGATCAGATTTGATCGAGGCAGACCGCCTGAAAATTTATTCAGGAGAATCAAATAAAGGACATCTCAGTGCCCGTGCACAGCCTGATGGAGTTTATGTAATTGGGTTGTGAGTAAAAATATTCAGGGCTGTGTTTCACTTCCATACCATTGGCAAATGTCGGTCGTGCCGCTCAGATAATATATCTTAGTATCTTACAGGAATTGGGTTTCAACACGTTGGTGGACTAGTCCAGGAATTGAGACAATCCATCGCCCATATCAACTCCACCCGAGTGGATAGTCACCGTGGACACCATCTGGTTTTTTCCCTCTTTGTCTATTGTTTGTCTCTGGTGCACCAGGATGTCTCCATGTCTGTCAGTTTATGTCTGTGATTTTTGTTTCTCGTTGTTTAAATGTTTTACGTTTCATGTTCAAAAGAAAAAATGGTAAAAACCTTATCTGCCGGTCGTACACACCTTGACTTGGTTTTAACTCGTTTCAAAAGGGAACAAATGAATAGAAAAACAGTTTCAATCAGGTCTTTAAAGCCCTGTGCCTAGAGCCAGGTGTCTAGATTAGCTGGAGGAGCTGCTTAGAAGCTGGCTAAGCGTCTACACAGGCTGATCTTAAAGGCGCTAACAGCTTCTCAGCTTTTTTGGTACAAGAGTTGATAGCTGTTTCTCTTAGAAAAACCCCTGACTGGTTAATTGACTCAACAGGTGACAAGGTGCATCTCTTAAAATCATAGCTAAAAAGGTAAAAATGGTGTTTGGTATATATATTAAGATATGTGTAGCCACTTCAATTTTGTTTCTCATTGGTTTTAAATGTATAAATATGCTCTGCTTGCCTTGGTTGTGGGCTATTGGCTTTCAAGTTATTGAATATGGTTAAAAAGGTATAATATTGGTAACAGAAAGTTGGCTTAAAACTGTAATTTGGATGAAGTAATTCTAGATACATGTGACATTGGGCCACCCTAGTGAGACAGGTCTAAATTGAGGTAATATTTTTATGGAATTCTTATGCTAGAAACCAGGCTTCTAAAAAATTTAGGACATTGTCTCGAAAGGTATTGGAGACCGCATTAATTGTGCGTTCAAAGGTAGAATTGATAGTCAAACTTTACAACATAATAGATAGACTTGTGGTGCCTTGGTGACTAGATTGTTGTTGGGGGTTGAGTTTTGCTTTCCATAGGTGTGGCTTGCCCTGAAGTTATCTGTATTCTAATGCTAATTTCCACTGCCCGGAGAACAGCTGCCTAGTCACATACTAAGAGCTCAGGTGACCTTGTGGTGGTGGTCTGCTGTTACAAGGAGAATTTAAGATTGTGATTTAGGATTGCCAGTGTTACATTGACTAACTCAAACTTATTTTCAATTGAGGAAAAATCAAACAGGTAGAGATTGTATTGGATAGAGATTGTTACAGGATTTATAAAGGATTGATGAGGTTTTAGAACTTATGAGAACATTACAGCCAGTTTCCTTACTCCAACTGCCATTTCAAGATAGATTTAGAGGATTGTTTTTACGCAGTTTGTTTACATCCTGGCGATTGTGAGTTTTTATTTTGTGAGCTTGCTTATAATTTTAGAGAGCCCATAGAGTGATATCATTAAAAGTGGCTAACAGCCTTATATTATATAATTTTGTTACTTCTTCAATGTAAAGGGTTAGAACCTTAAATCTTTCAGTGTATATGAAAAATTTTACTACAAACTTTTGCTCTCAAAATGAGCTTTAATATTTGGGGAGTAGCATGTTACACTACTCCAGAAAAGAATATTTGAAGCTAATTTCAAGCTTCTAAAGATATGTTAATTGGCTAAGTACCTCCCCTTACCAGAGGACTTAGGTCTTTGTTATGCACATTGGAGATAAAACTTCAGCTGTGTTAGTACAGAGTTGTGGACTGGAGTCATGGAAGTATTTTAATAAGAAACCTAGTAAAACATATCTTGTTTCCAAACAACAGTTAATTGGTTATTACAAAATACTGATATTTGGCCTATCACTTATACAAATTTTTCAGACAAAATTGATAATTTTACTCTTTACATGCTTTTGTACTTCCTACATATTTGTGCGTACTACCCATAGAAAATGCGCTTAGAGTATTTTTCATCTAATGAAAAGGCTACAGGTATGATTAGATCACTTGTTTATTCTCTTGAGTTTCCCCTGCTTCAATATAGATTATTAATTTCCATGCTTTAGCCGCTGTTTTTAAAATGTTAAAAATCAAGCTTTCACTTCATATACTGATAGCCAATGTGTGGCTTGTGGTTTTACAATTGATTAAAAAGTTTTCCTTTTTTAGATACTACTAGCCCTCAAGTTTTACAATTACTTAATGCTTTATTAGAGGCAGGTTTTCTACTTGAAATCAGTGAGTGATTCCAGTGTAAATTGTCTGACAACTCACTGTCCTTTCAGTGCTCTGGCTCAGAGAACTAAACAAAACCATAGACCCAGCTCTTTGAAAATGATAATGGAGTTGATAACACACCCTCACGAAAAGAGGAAGACTCCATTTGCTTACTTTCAACGCCCAGCCTCACCCTGCCAACTCAGATTTCTAAATAAGGCTAAATCTAGACCTTGTTTACAGGATTTGACATTTCTAATTAATGCTTATGTTTAGGTAAATAAAGTTTGTGAGGTGCTGGAGAGATGGCTTAGTGGTTAAGAGCACTAATACTGTTCCTTTATAGGACATTTAAGAACTCAAACTGGATTGCCTAGACTCCTTAACTAGGGAGGACAGATACCAGACAGATTAGGCCTTACATAAGAAAAATTAGTAAAAAAAATCTCATTCTTTATATATCCAAAACAATAATGCTAGAAACAATAATTTGGTATACAAGTCAAATTATAAATACAAGTGCTCAGTGTCCTCAATTTAATCCTCGAGGACTTATCTTAATAAACAATATTTTAACAATTTTAATAAATAAAAGGGGGAGCTACCCCTGAATGCTAATAATGCTCCTTTTATTTCAATTTTAAAATTTGGATGCCAAAGTTTATGGCACCCTACAACTAGGCATACTCCTGCCTAGGTATATTAGAGAGATCCACATATTGACATGATCCTGTCCAGATATTTTATATGGGGAAGAGGGAATGTTTGTGTTTTTTCTACAGGATGCTACAAGAGTGTGCCAGCTGCCTGGGTGGTTGCTGAGACTTGCTGATCCTGGTTACATGAAGATTCAGCTCTCGTGGTTCGGGTCCCTAGAGTCATTCCTCTGCCCTGAAAGGAAGACAGAAGATCCCCCCTTCACCTTTTGTCATCACAGAAATCTTGTCGTTGCTGCAGTCAGTGTTACCGCTGCGTGTGTTCCCGTCCCACTGTGGCCTACGCTCAGACTCTGTACACTGCTGCTTGCTGATTCCAGCTGTTACCCCTGTCCCTTCATTTCCCTGGTGACTCTTGCTGCCTTAACTGGTAACTGGTGTTGCCATTTTACAGACTGTAGCTTCACAGAAAGCCACCTGTGTAAAGCTACAATGACTGGAGAACTCTGTCCTGGTCATACAGATCTCAGAAATTGGTTCCATTGTCTGCTGGTTGTTCCAGAGAAAATGACTGATCCTGAACTGTCCTGGAAAAGACCTTGACACTTTCGCTGCTATTGTAGCAGCCATTACAGCTACAGACATTGTGTCTGCAGTGTCTGAGTTATCCTCCCTATTGTTAGACAAGTACAATGGGTGAACTTTCTGGAGTAGTTACTAACAATTGGGAATTCTAAATTTCATTATAGGAGTGGCTTGACCATGGCCCTTGGTGGCAACAGCTGAGGAGGACCAAATGAGGTGCCCACTACTTATCGGGAGTGGCTCTGTTTGATGCAGCCCTATGCTGTGGATCAGTATTCATACCATGGTTGGTTTGCAAACTCAGACCTCAACAATAATGTGACAAGGCCGTTATTCACTCAAGCACTTATGGCCATTGTACAAAGGGCCTCCACTGAATTTGGTTATCTTGCTCAGGACTTACTCTGTATCTGAGTTCCCTGCTCCTGCACCCCAAGGACCTGTGGGTCCATTTGCACTGGGAGGAGGGTCTCTCTCTGTATTCTGAGTTCTCTGCTCTTGCACCCCATAGATCTGTGGATCATTGCACTGGGATTGAGAGAGACTCAGTGATTTCCTTCGATCAGCCCCTACACATCGCTGAGGTTTCCTCATTGCACGCGATATGGGTGATCATGACTGCTATAAAATTTATAAATAAAAAGGGTGAGATGTAGAGGGCCGCAATAACATTCGCCACCACTAGATGGCGCTGGATTCCACTGCGCCCCACGTGGAAGGCCAGGTCAGTCAAGATGGCGCTAGCCTTTACCGCACAAGCCGGCTCCCTATGGGGAGGTTAACTGTGTGCGCATGTGCAAGAGTGCCTTCTTGCCAGGTCTTTGCCCATTTCCGGGGCGTACCTGATGAGGTCATGAATAAGCAACCAATCAGGTGTGGGTGCGTACACGGGGGAATAAATAGGCGCGCCTGGCGGCGCAAGCGGGGCTTCCACCATGAGAGAGGAATAGACAGGAATAAAAGTCACTCATAGTAAGAATTTCTATGTCTCGCGTGCTTCTTGCCGGCGGAAAGTCGCGCGTGGGACAACTCCCCCTGCAATGGAGCGGTAAGTGCTCTTAATCACCAGGCCATCTCTCCAGGCCCACATTTACTATTTTCCGTATGGAGAACAGGAAGGAAAAATTCCATATGAAAAAAAATTAGAACAGCAGATCCAAAGGAATCAGGGAGAGAGAATCTTTATCAAGGAAATATCTTCAATAAAACAGGCCAGTGTGCCCTAAGTGCTTCACAGAGCTTTGTAACTAGGCCAACATTTGAGAAGGACAAAAGGCGAAATCCACCACCATTAGGTTAAAGAAGTAGTTGGGGTGTGGAGAAAGACAAGGAGAAGAAAAAGGAGAAAGGGTTAAAAGAGGGGGAAAGAGACGGGTACAGAAACAAAGATTGTAAAATGTGTCCAATGCCCTGAAGGTAGCTGTCCATATGTACAAAACTGGCACTGTTCCCAGGTAAACCCATGGGGCTGCTGGATTCTCACTCACTAATAGGAAGTAGGCTTTACGTACCCTGATGCAAAAGAAATCCCTTAAACAAAATATTAAGACACACTGGATTTCAACATCTCCCTGTTTTCTGACAGAATAAATATTTATTTTTACTATTAATCTCCATAAATCTTGGAATTCTGCCTGTTGGGGATACAACCTAAGAGAAACCCCTAGATTAACATGAGGCAACTGATGCAGTCTTTCTTTGGATTCAGCTGTAAAGAGAAATACATCTTTGATATCAGTAAATTATTTCAGTTTTAATGTTGCCCACATTTATTACATGATTCTTTCAAAACAAAGCCCTTTTCCTGCAAGAAATAGTATCTTTGAAAAGAAGGTGTGTGATGGTTTGTATATACTTGGGTCAGAAAGTGGCACTATTAGAGGTGTGGCCTTGTTGGAGGAAGTGTGTCACTTTGGGGGTGGGCTTAAGACCCTCACCCTGGCTGCCTCAAAGCCAGTCTTCTCCTAGCAGCCTTCAGATGTAGATGTAGAACTCTCAGCTCCTCCTACACTAGGCCTGCCTGCATGCTGCCATGCTTCTGCCTTGATGATAATGGACTGAACCTCTGAACCTGTAAACCAGCCCCAATTAAATGTCATCTTTTATAAGCCTTGCCTTGGTCATGGTGTCTGTTCACAGCAGTAAAACCCTATCTAAGACAGGGGCTATAATTTTTGGTTGCGACCCTAGCCTTTAATAGCTGAGCCACAAGTGCCTAACATAGCTGTCCTCTGAGAAGCTCTACCAGCAGCTGACTGAGACAGATGCAGATACTCACAGACAAGCATTGGACTGAGGTCCAAGATCACTACGGAAGAGTTAGAGGAAGGACTGAAGGAGCTGAAGGGGATAGCCACCCCATAGGAAGAACAACAGCACCAACTAACCTGGATGTCTTGGAGCTCAAGTGAATAAGCCACCAACCAAAGAGCATGCATGGGCAAGTTCACAGACTAAGGCAGAGTGTTGCCTTGTCTGGTGGCCTCAATAGGGCAGGATGCATCTAATCCTGCAGAAACTTGATGCCCAAGGGAGGTGGATGTTGGGGCACTCTCTCACAGGCAAAGGGGAGAAGCAATAGGGGGAAAAACTGGGTGAGGTTTTTAATAAATGAGAGGTGTGGTAATAATTGGAATTAAATAAAATAATTAAAAAAGAAAGGTGGGTATAAAAGAGGCTTTCAGATCATTTCATATTGAATCCACTGCAAATGCTATAAATTGGGAAAGCTCTGTATAAAAAATCCGATTCTGATACACATGACAATGAATTATTTTTACCCTTTTGAAAAGCAAAACGAAAAAAGAAATGTGTGTAATTTGATTAAAATTTAACAAATAGGGGTTGGGGATTTAGCTCAGTGGTAGAGTGCTTGCCTAGCAAGCTCAAGGCCCTGGGTTCAGGCTCCAGCTCTGAAAAAAGAGAAAAGAAAAAAAATTTAACAAATTACAGCATTTCTGTTTTTCTTTCTTTTCTCTCAAAAAAAAAAAAAACTTCTTAGCTTTGGATAAAATAAAATGGTCCATAGTGTATGTATGTGTGAGTAGGTGTGTGTGTGTGTGTGTGTGTGTGTGTGTGTGTGTGTGTGTATATGTGTGTGTGTATGTGTGTATGTGTGTGTATGTGTGTGTATGTGTGTATGTGTGTCTACAAAATAAGATAAGTTGCAAACATTTATTTCATTAGATATGATTTTAAAACCAATAACCTGATTAAAAGATTCGTTTCAGTGAGCACTATTGAGAATTAATGCTTCTTAGAGAATTGTCATGTTTAAAACCAGTTTTACTCCTTGAAAATAAAGGCTTATTTTACACAGATGTATTCTAAGGATTTTATTTTGTAATAGATATGTAAGGAAAATATTTCTTCCACACCATTGCACTTGATCAATGTATAATCGTCATAGATTTTTGGAACCAAATATTAATGCTAAGAAGGATAAACTGTGGGCATATCATATCACCGTGCTCAGAGCCTGGAGATGCATTTGTCTTTGATTTTTTTTCCTGCTCTGTAAAGTCATCTCATGATTCTATCTGTAAAAACTCACATAAAATCTTTTGGTTTGGAAATAAGGCCCACAGCCTCCTGAGAGAGAAATGGTGATGTTTATGATTGTAAACATACACAGAGATCAGCTAAGTTCAGTGTTTCTTGAAGCCAGGTATCCAAAGTCAGCCCAGGCTTACAAATCTTTTGAGGTTATGGGGAAAAACAAAAACTCAACCAAAAGTAAACTCATATTTAACTTATCTGCTTCATTATTGAGGAAACAGACCCACAATTTAGGGCACTTAGGAGCTTGGAACTTCCTACTTATCAGTATTTGAGGGGCGTGGAGTTGTGTTGAAATAGGGTCTCTCTTTGTAAACCTGGCTGTCCTGGATCTAACGATATAGTCCAGGCTAGCCTAGAAATCCACTCGCCTCTGCCTTCTAAGTGCAGGAATTAAAGGTGTTTGCCACTGTGCCCAGATGTGGTATATTTTTAAATTGGTTATGAAGATGTACATTTGCTACGTGTATTTAGTCTGTGCACATGAATTATGTCCATAAAGTCATAGTATCATTAACTACAAATAAACATATTTTGTTTGTGCAGTTCACTACTAGTTATACATTAAAAATCATTAAGTTTTTAAAGCATATGGCCCATTAATTTTCTCTTGATACTAACAAGCATTTTCAATTTTCGTAGAAGTCATCAGTGTCCTTCAATATCCACTACTAAATATATAGGGTTAAATTTTTTAAATGTAAATTTGAAAAAAAACTTACAATCTCTCTATCAAGGTATAGATGCTAACAAAGGCTGGCATAGGAATAACCTTGGCTACAGACAGAAAGGAGCCATGAGGGCAAGAAGGCAGACACTCTCACTACTGGTATTGGAACCAGGGTCTAGACCCTGAACTTCTCCAAGTATGCAGAATAAGTAAGCACTTTGCTCCTACTAGAGATTTTCTTCCAGCATGCTTTCATTGATGTCATATTTTGGTTTTACAATAACCCTACAATGGAAAAAGAACAATTGTTATTCATCCAGAGCTGCAGAAAAGAAGAGGTTGGGTCAAGCAACTTGTTTATAGGCACAATGTCAAGATTCAAAACAACAGCTCGAAGAGCAAGACTACCTTCCTATAGATACACTAAAAACACATTCTTCCAATACTGTGTACATTACAAAACAAAATGTTCATCCCACCCTACCGAAAACACACATTCTACTCTTGCTTGTTTTTCTGTAATAGCCTTAGGGTGTTCTGTTTTACAAGATCCTTCAAACTCCACTTCTGCTATTTTCTCATCATGACTTGTGGGTGTTTTTAATAGTATTTTAATATATAATTAATAATGTATTTTCTCCTTGTCAACTATTCTAAGAATAAGAGCAGAAGGAATGCTAGAAAATGATATAAATCCCTCCTGGACCCCTAGGAGATAAATAATGTAAAGAAGTAAATGTAAGAACAAAAACCTCCCAGGTCACCCAGCTCCTGCACAGTAGATATAAGCACCATGGTTCAAAAGGTGTGACGATTTTACAGGGGCATAAAGAGCAACCGGGAAGCCCTGGTTCTCATTGGGCCTCCAGAAATGACTTTGTAGTAATTCTGCCAACATCAGTGACTTAGGGATTACCAATGCAGAATAATGCAGCACACATGGGCAGAGAAAGAGGCTGAGCCAACCTCTTCACATCCCTCATCTCCTCCGCGGTGTGGAAGAAATCTGAGATTGCTTCTGTGCCTCTGATGTAGAAGTCAAGGGTACTTGAGAGTCCAGGTGGGACTGCAATGGTTGTGTAAAATGAGGTGATAAACAGAAGACCCAGAGGAGCCTGTAACAAGCTAGAGTCAGGAGTAAACTCAAGAGGAACCTGCCGGTAAGTAAGGTGTGTGAATACATCCTATATCATCAGTACAAATTAAATACATACATGCACATATACATTCACACTACATACTGTACATACATACATACATACATACATACATACATGCATACACTGTCTTAGTTAGGGTTTTATTGCTGTGAACAGATACCATGGCCAATGCAAGTTTTATAAAGGACAGCATTTAATTGGGGCTGGCTTACAGGTTCAGAGCAAGGCGGGAGCATGACAGCATCCAGGCAAGCATAGTGCAGGAGGAGCTGAGAGTTCTACATCTTCATCTGAAGGAAGCCAGGAATAGACTGAGCCTCCTCAGGCAGTTAGGGGGACGATCTCCAATCCCATCCCGACAGTAACACACTTCCTCCAACAAGGCCATACCTTCTAATAGTGCCATTCCTTGGGTCAAACATATGGAAACCATCAGATACATACATACATACATACATACATACATACATACATACATACATACAAACAAACAAACAAAAACTCTCAGACCATGAAACCTGACTATGAGGTAGGAACCAGAGCATCTAGTATTCCCTGGAAGTCAGTACAGCAGCAGCACAGGATCACAAGCTGCTTCTCCTCTAAGGATTGCAATGTTTATCCTGAACTTGGGTTATGAAAAGAAGAGGTAGAGACATCTATGAGTTAATCAGGAGGCCAGTCAACTGGTCCACTCTAGTGGGTGCTAAATGCTACGTGTTCGAGGATACAATTTTCATCACTATATAGCATGTTTAGGATGGGGTAAATGGGAGCCTAGTGAGCAAAATCATACCAGCCACAAACTAAAAAGAAAGACAGTGCTCTCTTAACACAGCTGAGAATGACTTTGTTTTTATACCACTCGAGAACCAATGCACATTTGGTGTTTAGAAGGCAGTTATTTTAAACTTAAGGTATAAATAAATAATTCTCTCCTTTTAAAATAAACAGTTTTCTCCTTGGTCAATCTATTATTACTTTTTTTTAACCATTGTCCTATCCCTTAGTTTTATTTCCTTTAGAGGTAAGGTGTTGTGCTATTGAAAAAGCAGGATGTTTCTGAAATCACATCAGTATTTGTTCTGACCTGTGATAACCAAAAAAAATTAAAAAAAAAAAACCTATATCTTTTTACATCATAGTAAAATCCATAGAATGGCAATGACATAGTAATTCACTTACAATAGAGTTGAGAGTGAGGGCTTTTTTAAAGTACTTTCAAATCGTTTTGCAAATATAACACAACATCGATAATTTTGTATTTTTCTAAAAAGTGAATCAGGGCCTTGACCTACTCTCCCGAGGTCAAGACAGAGTTAGTCAAAGAACTCCCTCATGCTCTGTTACATTTCCAAATACCTATTGACCAAGCCAGATGTTAGCAGGTATAAAACTGGAGGCAGCTGGTTATCTAGCCCCTTAGGGCCAAATGCTCTAAAAAATCACTTTTGTAGCACACATCCTGATTCTGAATCTCTAAGCTAATTATCAGGGTTGTGATTCTCAATCTAATCATCTGTACTATGCCTCCAGAGTAAGATGAAATCTAAAAATTAACACTTAGTATGCAGAACAGTACACAGACAAAATGCAGATGGCCCACGCAGATTTAAATCATTAAGGCAGTTTCTTTGCATGTGTGCTTCTTACATTTGTGAAATCATCAAAACTGTTCACTGAGCATCTATTGCAGGCACTTCAGAGAGACAACAGAACATAAAAAGGTAACATAAAAAGGTAACCTCCCTGTTTAACTCATAATTTACAACCATCAAAGAAATGGCTCTATGTCTGATCCTGCAAAGAAGACAAATAGGAATCAACAATAAGGCAGGCATAGAATTTCCACCTGAAATGATAGATCATGAGAACTTAGGGTCATGGTGTTCTTCAAGTCCAAAGACTGTCAAAAACCATCACTATTCCATTTGTATAGGGGAAAATAAAACCAGGACCTCCTGGTAAAGAAGGTTGTGTAATTAGATTGACAGTAAAGAACCCCTGCAGAGCCCTAAAACATACACAGGGAAGGAAGTTTATTTTCAATTGCTGGAATTCTGCAGAGAGGGAAGTGGGAAGTGTAAAAGAACCCTTTTTTAATTGTCGTCTCAGAGGCTTACTGCCTCTGTCTTCTAACCCAGGCTTAGTCCTAGAAGCGTCTAGCCTCCAGATAATCTTATTTAGACCTAGAATGTTTTCAGTGTCTGAGAGTTAATACTAAATAAGATCACCCTTTCCAGCTCTTCCTGAACTCTGGTTGGCTGGTTCAACTCAGCTCTTCTGCCTCAAACTCCACTTCTAGCTGACTAAATCAAACTGGCTTCTCTCAGCTTCCGACTGAATTGTTCTGCTTGACCTCGAACTAACTACAGCAATCTGTTTAGATCTTCTGCCTCCTTCTCATTTTCTGGCTCGTTCTGTCTTTACTTTTGTCTTGCTTGTTCTCTCTTCAAACTGTCTCTGTAAAACTCTCCCAGTAAAACTGCCTCTAAATTCTATGAACTGTCTGGACAGAACTGATTAGAACTCAGAGATCTGTATGCCTCTATCTCTTGAGTGCTGGGATTAAAGGTGGGACTCCCTACGTTTTTCTTTACCTACAATGTGCTCTATAACAAGCCAGCTTTCAAATCAAAGATCTGCTTGCCTCTGTCTCCTGGAATTAAAGGTATATCTGTATTCCAGACAAATCCAGGCCTTTGGATGTGATTTCTTGCCAGAGCAAGATTGTTTTGAATTGAAGTTCCTCTACAGGACAGCTTAGACATATGTTGCCCCTTATGTGTACTATTGTCCTCACCTTGGTAAGCAGGACAGTATAGTAATTAAGAGTTTGGATCAGACTGACTACTGGTTAACATGATATGTTAACTTACACAATGCTTTATATGTAAAATGGGAATCACTTAAAGTATCTTTATTGAACTGTCATAGAAATTTTTTAACTGGCATGGAGGGTGTATTTTTTTTCCGCCTACCTTATGACACTTATGAAACTAAGACACAGATGAAACCTGGGCAAATAAAGAAGGAACAAGCAAGAAACTCGGTCTAAAAGAAGTTGATTATCCCTTTACTATATGGAATCACTGTGGTAATTTCATTACTAGTTTTCATAGTTCCACTTCCTCTGTATTAGCACCCTACATTCCTCCAGGATGGCTGAAGCATTTTCTTTCTTATGAGTAGGAGGTAACAGTCAAGAACTGATATGAGACAATTGCCAAGGTTATCTGATATGAGACTAGCAGTAGCCATTATATGACATTGGCTACACAGAAGATACTAGAGAAGCACATATGGAGGTAAGGAGTGCAGATGCCTCACAATTCAGAACTACTCAGGCATTCATACTTTATGGAAAATCCATCCCTTCAGACACCTTTGCTCCTAAGTCTCAGGAATTGTTTAGTTTCTTAGTCTTAATGAGTATTCATTATAATTTTCTTCTTTATAATGTTTTAGGTCTTCTTAGTAATCCTAAGGAAATGGCCATAAAACAGAGATTTAGTTTTAAAAACCCTAAATTCATGTAGGAGAATTTTAATCCAGAAATATAGCTGCTGTGGCTAGAGATCACATCCAAAGACCTTCTAGGTCTATACGGTCCAGCGGAATGCAGGCACACCCCAGATTGTGGTATGATCTGGCTAGAATACATACATGCCCTTAGAGTACACCTTTAATTCCAAACAAAGAAGGCAATGTTAGTTTGTAGATAGAAGCAGTCATGTTTGAAAGTGCTATCTAACTGAGAGGCAGACAGGAGGATGAACCAGAGAAAGATTTAATAGGATGAGTCACAGATAGGATATGCCCAAATCTCAAGAAAACAGACAGGACACAGAGGCTACTTAAGAGTTCATGGGAAAACAATCAGTTCAGTGCATGCGGTTGGTGCAGTACATGTCACCAGAGGCAGCTAGGGCCAGACAGTAAGAAAGAACCAGAAGATTATAACAAACTGCCAGAGTTAGTCTGAGGCCCATTCAATTAGTCAGTGGCCAGAGAAATCCACTGACAAGCCAAGAGAAGCTATTGGAATCAGTAAGCTTGGAGAGGAGTTCAAGCCAGAACAGCTGAGTTGAACCAGCCAGCCAGAGTTAAGAAAGAACTAGAAAGGGTGAGCTTATTCAACAGTAAGCTACTGAGATGACAATTACATCTGGCAAATAAAAGTTACATTAGCATATGCATACTAATCATCCAAACCATGTTTCATATAGCATATCTGAGTACTTCCTGGGTGAAAAGAGAACTGTGAATTACTTCAAAATAATGAAAAAATTTAGCAAAAGTAGGTAAGCAAATAAGTAAATTGACACTGAAACAAATGCATATGTGTGTACATAATCACACATTAGTAATAGGAAACAAGATTTAAAAGTTAACTATAACTCATTACATATTTCTATTCTTCCACATATATCAACTTTTTCTTCAATAAATGACAAATGTTGAAAATATTCATGAGCTAAAAGACCAGGCACCAGAAGCTAACTAAGTAAGAATGTGTTACACTATTCAGGTGGAGATCTGCCCCAACAGGTAAAAGTACAGGCCTGGTATTCTAAAGTTACTGCCTAAAAAAAAGTATGGAAAAAATGAATTCCAGAAAGTTATTCTCTGATACACACACACACACACACACACACACACACACACACACACACACATAAGCACACACACACACACATGCATGTACATTATTGTTCATATTACTCTTATTAATTTTAATTTGAAGAGAATATATTTCACTGTATGATGCCCCACAATTGATAATGATGTGAACATTTATCTCACGGAATTAGGAAATTTATCATAAACAACATTTAAATAAATTGAACCCTACTTCTTAATATTCCTCATTATATGAATTCTAGGTAAATAATATGAAATAAATAATTTTTCCTTCCTCATTCAAGTATTGCTTTAGCTGCATATAAATAGGAAAACGAAGAGTCATGAGTTACTTTATTAAGAACCAAAACTTCACAGTTTATATTTCAAATTCCAGCTAAACTAAAAGAGGAGTCAGATAGAGCACACCATTACATCTCTCCACCATCCTCATTAAATGTCACTTCAATGGGGAATTCCATAATTTCCCAACATCTTTCCCATTATTCTTGTATTTTACACCAAAATCTACTGATAATCTGCTGCAAATTCTTGAGGATCTTAAGCAAAGTGCTTAATTGTTCCTCGTTTTTCTATACAATGATTGCTTTTGTGTGAATTATCAACTGTTCCAAAACAGGCCCCAGGTGACTACTTGACAAAAATCAACAAGCGAAGATGAAGCCTAAGTTCTCTCTCAGGCATCTGTGCAGCAAATTGTGTTCTTACAGCAACTCAGCTATCTAATTTTTCAAATCTTGCTGGAATAGCAAGTGGCAAATTAGTGGCTCTGTTATATAAATTCTATCTGCAAGAAGCTTATAATACACCCTTACTTCACATTCAAGTTCTGTCTGGATGTAATTGACTTAACAAGCAAGTATTTATCACACTTACTGCTGGAAAACATTAATTACCTTTGATCCGGCAGAACCTCACACCCACATACGTTAAGAAAATTTGACCATGTTAAAAGTCACTTAGATAATTAAAATGCATATTGTATTAATAATTCTTTAGTAGTAAATGCTGCACCTGCAAGACTGCTACAAACAATTAATCACATTCTTGAATTTGAGACAAATTGTGTGCCTTATTCAACAGCAAATTATAATATTCAAAAAAATACTCAAGTATACAATTAAAACAAAGTCAATAGTTTCACCTTTCCAGAATGGATAAGGCTGAAGTATTTTTGGACAACACAGCAGGCCACACTGTGTATACTCATCACCCAAGCACTGACAGGTTTATAATATATCTTTATTTTTAATATCTAAGATAAAGACAACATGATCGTTAAATTTTGATGTGCCTAAGCCTTGTTTAATCTTTAAGATTCTTGACAAATGTAAAATGTTAAGATGTCATTTTATTTCAATTATTAGAGCAGGTATGAATATAGATCAAGTAGTTAATAGTATTTAATTATTTAACAACAACAACAAAATTATCAGGATGCCCAAAACATAGTACATTCTGGAATGACGAGACACTCCATGGAGTTGTATCTCAAAGTCATTTGATCTGTGACTATTACTGGGAACTTAAAAAATAGCCAAGGCAGGTTATTTTCATCACAGTTCCACTCGCTGAATCCACACTATACCCAGGGTTGCAGATACTAGCAATGTGGACCCTGAGGCCTCAGGCATGTCAGTTGCTGTGTTTTCCCCAAGATTTGAACTTCCCATTGTGCTAGACATTGTCCCGGTGTTTCAGTGTGTGCCCTTTGTTAGGGTAAGTTGTCAGCAAATGGTGACAAGCAGCTTAACTAAGGAAAGAGCAAAGGTGTGAAATACTCTTATATAGGATCCAACCAATCTCTGTAGTGTCCATCTCCCACGGCACACCTTCCCCGGGCAATTTCAGTGTGGTTTTAGATCTTATGCAGTTTATTTCTACTTGATCGTTTAGGAAACTGATGCACACAGGACAGAAGTTTCCTGCTGCAGCTCAGCTGAGTGCAGGCATTGATTATCACACAGATTCTGAGATCTTTCCTTAAGCCAAGAAATAATTTTCCTCAGTACCAAGTAGATTATATTTGAATATTTACATCCCTCATGGAAGCATCACATACCCATAATGCATCACATATTCATAACACTTGATTTTAATATGTAAATCTCTGTAAATATGGATATTTAAATCTTGAGGCAGATTTCCCATAAGCAGAACATATCTATAATGCAACTTGATATTTTCCTAATACGAAAATACATCCCAAAATGTTAATGCTGATCATCGATTGGTGATAGTCACTGAAGGAGCCTTCTCCTACAACTCTGAAAAGGCCAGTGTACGTGCAGCCTGAAGTTGGAAACTTCTAGAGCAGAAGACAAGGTCAATTCAATCAGAGTTCTGACTGATACGATAAAAGTTACCTCTTGAACCTAATTAACTTAAAAGAAACATGAGTTAGCTAAAAAAATTAATCAAATATTTAGTCTCCATTGTATATAACCTTCCTAGTTAATGCAGCATGTAAGATATTTTCATAAGAATGTTATCTGTTCTCACTCTAACTAAAGAGATGAATGACTATCTCAACTATGTCCACATGAAAGCTAACATGTAAATTATACAGTAGACAGAAGCTGTCATAATATTCTAAAGTAACATGATGAAGGACTGAATAGGATTGTAGTGCTGGGCATGATAAAGTGGAGATTGAGAAACACTTCTGAACTAGATAACTGCATTTGTACAAAGAGAAGAGTTAAAGTTAACACATTACTAACTTGTACTGGATAGCAATTGCATTAAAATACTGAATAGAGGAATAAAAAAGTTTAAGTCAGAAAATGTAGGACTTAATTAGTATGGGACTGAGTATTTCTTTTTTATTATTATTATTAACTTGAGTATTTCTTATTTACATTTTAATGTTATTCCCTTTCCCAGTTTCGGGCCAACATCCCCTAACCCCTCCCCTCCCCTTCTTTATGGGTGTTCCCCTCCCCATCCTCCCCCATTAACTCCCTCCCCCCAATAATCACGTTCACTGGGGGTTCAGTCTTAGCAGGACCAAGGGCTTCCCCTTCCACTGGTGATCTTACTAGGATATTCATTGCTACCTATGAGGTCAGAGTCCAGGGTCAGTCCATGTATAGTCTTTGGGTAGTGGCTTAGTCCCTGGAAGCTCTGGTTGCTTGGCATTGTTGTTCATATGGGGTCTCAAGCCCCTTCAAGCTCTTACAGTCCTTTCTCTGATTCTTTCAATGGGGATCCTATTTTCAGTTCAGTGGTTTGCTGCTGGCATTCGCCTCTATTTGCTGTATTCTGGCTGTGTCTCTCAGGAGAGATCTACATCCGGCTCCTGTCTGCCTGCACTTCTTTGCTTCATCCATCTTGTCTAATTGGGTGGCTGTATATGTATGGGCCACATGTGGGGCAGGCTCTGAATGGGTGTTCCTTCTGTCTCTGTTTTAATCTTTACCTCTCTATTCCCTGCCAAGGGTATTCTTGTTCCCCTTTTAAAGAAGGAGTGAAGCATTCACATTTTGATCATCTGTCTTGAGTTTCATGTGTTCTGTGCATCTAGGGTAATTCAAGCATTTGGACTAATAGCCACTTTTCAATGAGTGCATACCATGTGTGTTTTTCTGTGATTGGGTTACCTCACTCAGGATGATATTTTCCAGTTCCCACCATTTGCCTATGAATTTCATAAAGTCATTGTTTTTGATAGCTCAGTAGTATTCCATTGTGTAGATGTACCACATTTTCTGTATCCATTCCTCTGTTGAAGGGCATCTGGGTTCTTTCCAGCTTCTGGCTATTATAAATAAGACTGCTATGAACATAGTGGAGCATGTGTCTTGGGACTGAGTATTTCTTATCAAATCAAATACACTTTTCTCTAGTGATGTACAACCCCCCATCTCAGAAGACATTTTAAATACAACCATTCTTCCTTATCATTGAGAGGAGTTGGTTCCAAGACCTTGTAGCTACCAAATTCCAAGGTTTCTAAAGTTCAATGTATAAAATACTACAGTATTTGCATACTCATCCACTTGAATATGATAATCCACTCAAGATTACCGGTAATACTTAACCTGATGTGAGAACAGTATTAATAATTAAGATGTCATTTATGGGATAATGACAAAAATATGTCAAACAAGAAGGATTTAGGAGCTTAAAACCATGTTAGAAATAAAGGCCAAACAAGAAAACAGCACAGGAGAGAAATCCAATACTCACTGCCAAGACAGTATAAGCTCAGTACAAACAACTTTTGATTCTCAAACATTCCCTAATGGCAAGTGGTCAAACACATGAAGGCAGATGCAGGGACACGGCTCCTTCAGGGTTGGAGTCTGTAGCTGCAGACTTCCAGAGGAACAGCTGTAAAGTGTGCCTTAGATAAAGTCGCCAACTGTGCCTCTAAGATGATTGAGCAATCTTTACTGATTACCATATAGATAAATGAAATGGGAGAAAAATACAATAGTCCGAGGATGGAAGACAGAATGAATCAAACCTACTGGTATCCACATTTAAGGGCCCACAAGCAATGGGTGTTGTGGTGGGGAAAATATATGGGATAGAGAATTTGCAAATCAAAAGAAAATAATTTTAAGAAAATGAGTTTCATCATTCTGTGTGCTATCATCCTAAGGTCAACAGTGAGAGGAAAAACAAAACAACATATTTGTATTGAGCACCCAGGCCATTTGAACCACTGACAATGTAAGAACAAGTAAGAAACAAGAGGGGTGTCTTAGTTAAGGTTTTACTGCTGTGGACAGATACCATGACCAAACCAACTGTTATAACGACAACATTTAATTGGGCTGGTTCAGAGGGTCAGAGGTTTAGTCTGTTATCATCAAGGTAGGAACATGGCAGCATCCAGGCAGGTGTGGTACAGGTGGAGCTAAAAGTTCTACATCTTCATCAAGGCTGCTAGCAGAATACTGGCTTCCAGACAGCTAGGGCAAGAGTCTTAAAACCCACACCCACAGTGACACACTTACTCCAACAGAGCCGTACCTTCTAATAGTGCCACTCCCTGGGCCAAGCATATACAACTCATCACAAGGAGAGACCATGTTTTTTAGTTTTTGTTTTTGATTTTTGTTTCCTAACAAGAAAGATTTAGGAGCTTAAAAACCATGTTAGAAATAAAGGCCAAACAAGAAAGCAACACAGGAGAGATCCATCCCTGCCAAGACAGAAATTACGGTTTTCTTAATAGGGGTGAACAGTATGATGAGAAGTGAGTAAAACGTTTTTGACATTGTTCTGGCCAGGCAGAGAGGTTGTTTCCAAACCTGACAACCTGAATTCTATACTTACAACCCATAGTACTGAAGGAAAGGGCCACCACTGTCCATTTGTTTTATTATCATGCATGCCAGCTAAGCCATCTAAAAAGGACACTCTCCAACCCACTGAGCAGCCTGCACCTGTAATGTATTCTACAGGTTTTCAGATTCTGTGAGATGTCACCTGTGGTAGGGATTTAGGGATTCAGCCATCTTTGAGTCATTTCTGCTACAGCAAGTAACCCCAATTAAACTCATTTATTCACAAAGGCTTTGGGGGCACCCATCCTCAGGTCTGCCATTGATCCCTTATATACAACAGCTTAGCCAAGAAGACAGTTGTCCCTCCAGTTTGGATCTAGTCTCATTCAGAAATGCTGGTAGAACAAGGGTAAATCCTGTGCTCATGGCACATAAGACAAGAGAGTTAGTTAGCATACGTACTGGTTGCAAAACTAATACACAGGAGAAATGGAATTCAACTCTGTACAACTTTGAGTCCCTGCACATAACAGTACTATGGGGCTTCCACTTCTACTGCTGCATTGAACTAAATGCTCTAAGTTTAAATAGCCTAAAATATTTTAAATGACTCCATCCATCAAGGTGGTATGACAGGGGGACCAGGCCAAGACACAGGCAGTCGGGATGAGTGTGACAAACCTTCATACCCTTATCAATACTTAACCAAGTTCATACATCCCATTAAAGGTGAACACATCAAAAGTTCTTGTGAAAGTGTTTAATATACATTAATGCTATATAAATAAAGACATATTTTATTATGTTTATTAAAAGAAAATGAACACCTTTTCCCTCCAAGTTGGCTTGACTATACATGTTATTTTATTCTTATTTACCCCTGTTTATATAGGGTTTATTTGAAATCTGATAAACTATTTGCCTGTTTATAATGCTAGCCCAAATTTGGAATACAGAGACTAATGGCATTGGAAAATTACACTGAAAGGAGTCACTGTGTGCTCTGATAGATCATAAATATGGATGACTGGAAAGTAAGATGCTTCGCTTAGGATGCAAATGAGCAAAGGATGAGATGCAGAAAGTTGTGCACCGGAGATTCCAGTCCTGATGGAAAAGTCCCTGTAGGGTCACCACACAAAGAGCAGGTTTCGACTGTGACTCCTGAGCAAGGCAGTAGACACTACTGTGGCTTTTCTTGCAACCCTAATTGAACAAGTTACCAACAGGAAAGAAACCACGGCACGTGAGCAGGTGTGGGAAGAGAGCCCCTCTTAGTCTGTGGAGGTTTCCCAGATGAGAAGCAGTGTCAGAATCACACCTCAAAAATCTGTAGCTGGCTTGTTCTGACCAGCAGAATGGACAAAAGTGTGAGACAAGAAAAACAGAGGACAGAAATAGTCATAATGAGAACCAATGGTTTCCGAGAAGAAAGACAGTGTTCTGTAAAGCAGACTTCCCGCCTTTCTCCTCTTAAGAACCCTGTCTTACCACCATCCAGCCTGAGGTATGAGTCAAGTAGACTGCTAGTAGAATACAGCAATAGTAAACACACACACACACACACACACACACACACACACACAGGTTTAAGCTGAAATAGTTGTTTGAAGGAAGTTAGACTAAAGAGAACAGAGGCCTATTTACTCGTGCAGAAATGGTAATGGCGAATAAAAATATGCAATCCCAAGTTTATCCAAAAACAGAAAGGAAGAGAAAATTTAAAAGTCAATGAAAAAGGGGAGCATTGCTATGTAAAATAAAACTGTAAAATATATGCTAAAAGAACCCTCAATGGAGGCAGAAAATAATCAGAAAGGTAGTTTTAGTTTCATGTGTACCCAAGTTGACACTTAACTGCTGAGTTCGTCTGCGTGCCTCTTCTCCACTGCCTGCTACAAGTCTCTTTTCAGAACTACTGTTACAATCCAAACAGGCTCTGTTCTTTGAAATGCAGCTGAAAGTGACAGAACAGAAGGCCATGAGGAAAAAGAAACATGAGAAAATGAGAAGGAGAGCACAGAGTGGAAAGAGCAAGAACAAGCAGGAATGAAACCGGCTCGGTTGGGAGGGGCGCTGCTTCTGTCAACACACCTTTCCGAGATGCTGGTCTGTGAGCCAAGGATGGGTGCCAGACCTGCAGAGGGACAAGCGTCGCTCAAGCCTGCCCTTGTTGATCTTTTCCTAGTAGCAGTATCTGTCCATATTGCAAATTTCTCAAAAGCTCATCATTTCCTAAGAGTTCTGATACTTTCTGTTCTGGTTAAAAGATAAAATCCATGGTAATACCACCCTTGTCCAAAGCGTAAAAGTCTGAGATACAAAAGTCCAAAAGGAAAATAAACAGAAACAGAACTTCTAGTCTCTTGAGAATCAAATTTCATAAACAGCATGAGTGAAGCTTTTTTTAATAAAAGGGAAATTGAGCTCAAGAATGTTTAATTTATCCCAGTCACATTTATCACAAATTGATTCAAAGTACTTCATATCAAACAATCAAATCCACTTTCTTTTTTTCATTTATATTGGTTATTTTATATATTTACATTTCAAATGTTATCCCCCTTCTCAATTTCCCTTCCACAAGCCCCCTGTCCCCTGCCCCTCCCCGCTGCCTCTATGAGGGTGCTCCCCCATCTGCCCATCCACTCCCACCATAAAATTCCCCTAACCTGGGTCTTCAAGCCTCCACATGACCAAGGGCATCCCCTCCCAGTAATGCCAAATAAGGCCATCCTCTGCTATGTATCCATCTGGAGCCATGGGTCCCCACCTGTGTGCTCTTTGGTTGGTGGTTTAGTCCCTGGGAGCTTTCAGGGGACTGGTTGGTTGATATTGTTGTTCTTCCTATGGGTTTGCAAACCCCTTCAGCTCCTACAGTCCTTGCCCTAACTTCCCCATTGGGGTTCCCAAGCTCATTCTGATGTTTGGCTGTGTTCATGCATATCTACATTGGTCTGGCTCTGGCAGAAACTCTCAGGGGACAGCTAAACTAGCCTCCTGTCAATCAGCACTTCTTGGCATCAGCAATAGTGTCTGGGTTTGGTATCTGCAGATGGGATGGATCCCTAGGTACAGCAGTCTCCGGATGGCCTTTCCTTCAGTCTCTGCTCCACTCTTTGTCCTGCATTTCCTTTTGACAAGAGAAATTCTGGATTAATATTTTTGAGGTTTGTGGGTGACCCCATCCCTCAACTGGGGGCCATGCCTATTCGTTGGATATGGTCTCTACAGGTTCTATCTCCCCTTTGTTGGGTATTTTTGCTAATGCCCTCCCTGTTGGGTCCTGAAAACCCCTTGGGTCCCTGGCATCTGAGACTTTCTAGTGGCTACCACCAGTTCCCCCTCCCCAACTGCTACACACCTACTTTCAAATTCCTGACCCTCTGTACGTCTCCATCTCCACCCATATCTGAACTAATCCCCCTTTTTTAGAACAGATATATCAGTATATTTAGGGGTAAGAGCAAGACTGGAAATCAAACCTACGACTTCATGGATGAAAAAGCAAGAACTGTCCCTCTGAGCTCCATGAACAGATGAGAGAAATTAGTATGTGTATTGAGCCTCAACGTATACTAAGCTTCAGGCAGTGAGGACCTTGCCCTATAGCTGTAGTCTTAAAGTTGTGCTTTAAATCATGAGACCTCGTGCAATAACACAAAATCACTCAGAATACACAGCTCAAATGGGGGAAATCATAGTAAAATGATTTCCATGGGAAGAACCATCAGCTATAGGATATTTAAAAGGGGAGTGGGGTACTGACTCTGTGCCCCAACTGTCTGTGTACTCAGATATGGCTGGGAGAAAGCTGGTCTCCCAGGACTGCTCTCACACCTGAGAGCACAGGTAAAACCAGCACTTCTGCTCCCAGGGACCTGCCCAGAGCCCTCAGGACACAGGGATCAAGGAGCAATCTGGGACAGGATCCTTCCCATTTCTGTCTGCACTCTGAGCTGACCCTGTGCCACAGATCTCTGTACCCAGATCCTGTGGGGACAAAGATGGTCTCCCAGTAGTGCTGACACACAGGCTTACAAGAGGATCAAGCCACTGAAAGAGACAGCAAAACCAGCTAACACCAGAGATGACCAGATAGTCAGAGGCAAGGGCAAGAACTTAAGCAACAGAAATCAAGGCCACTTGGCATCATCAGAACCCAGTTCCCCCACCACAACAAGCCCTGAATACCCCAAAACCCTGAAAAAGCAAGACTTTGGTTTAAAATCACAACTCACGAAGATATTAGAGGACATTAAGAAAGACACAAATAACTCCCTTAAAGAAATACAGGACAAGACAGTTAAATAGGTGAAAACCCTTAAAGAGGAAACATAAAAATTAACCAAACAGGTGAAGGAATTGAAAAAAAATCCAGAATCTAAAAATGGAAATAGAAACAATAAAGCAATCACAAAGGGAGACAACCCTGGAGTTAGAAAACCTGGGAAAGATCAGGAGTCATAGATGCAAGCATTACCAACAAAATACAAGAGATTGAAGAGAGAATTTTAGGGGCAGAAGATACCATAGATATACCATTGACACAACTGTCAAAGAAAATGCAAAACACCAGGAAACCCAGGACACAATGAGAAGATCAAACCTAAGGATAGTAGGTATAGAAGAAAGCAAAGATTCCCAATTTAAAGAGCCAGTAAAAATCTTCAACAAAATTATAGAAGAAAAGGAACCTGATGGGTCCAGCCTGTGACCAGAACTGAACTAAACCTGTCACACAGCTCCCTGCACCCAAATCCAATGGTGGAGAGAGCTGGACCCTCAGAAGTGCAGACACTCCTGAGAACTCAGAGGAGACGACTCTCTGCCCACATTCCCGACCCAAGAGAAAAGCACCTAGTGCCATCAGTGCCCCCTGGGCACAGGGACCTAGAAGCAGTGAGGGGCAGGACATTTCAGGTTTCTGATGCACTGAGAGCTGAAAGCCAGTCACCAGGAGTGCCTACACACCTGAGAGCAGAGCTCTCTGTTCCCAGATCCAGGTGTAAGAAAGCAGGTCGACAGGAGTGCTGACACAGGCCTACAGGAGGGTAAAGCCACTGTCAGAGACAGCAAGACAAGATAACACCAGAGATAACCTGATGGTGAGAGGCAAGCAAAGGAATCTAAGCAACATAAACCAAGATTACTTGGCATCATCAAAGCCCAACTCTCCCACTAAAGCAAATACTGGATATCCAAACATACCGGAAAAGCAAGATTTAGATATAAAATCATATTTTATGATAATGATGATGGAGGACTTTAAGAAAAACATAAATAACTCCCGTAAAGAAATACAGGACAAGACAAGTAAACAAGTAGAAGCCCTTAAAGAAGAAACACAAAAATCCCTTAAGAATTACAGGAAAACACAAACCGGTGAAGGAATTGAACAAAACCATCCAGGATTTAAAAATGGAAATAGAGACAGTAAAGAAAGCACAAAGGGAGACAATCCTGAAGATAGAAAATCTAGGAATCATAGATCAGAGTATCACCAACAGAATACAAGAGATAGAAGAAAGAATCTTAGCAGCAGAAGATATCATAGAAAACATTGACACAACCATCAAAGATAATGTAAAACACAAAAAGATCCTAGCCCAAAAAAATCTAGGAAATCCAGAACACAATGAGAAAATCAAACCTAAGGAGCATAGGTTTAAAAGAGTATATAGTATAAAAGAGATTGAAGACTCCAAAATTAAAGAGCCAACAAAATCTTTGACAAATCTTCAACAAAAATCTTCAACAAAATTATAGAAGAAAACTTCCCTAACCTAAGAAAGAGAGGCCCATAAATATGCAAGAAGCATACAGAATCCCAAATAGATATCACCAGAAAAGAAATTCCTCACATCACATAATAGTCAAAACACCAAATGCACAAAACAAAGAAGGAATATTAAAAGCAGTAAGAGGAAAAAGTCAAGTAACATATAAAGGCAGATCTATAAGAATTACACCAGAGACTAAGAAAGCCAGAAGATCCTGGACAGATGTCATACAGACCCTAAGAGAACACAAATGCTAACCCAGGCTACTATATCCAGCAAAATTCTCAATTAGTGTAGATGGAGAAACCAAGATATTCCATGATGAAAACAAATTTACACGTCTTTCTACAAATCCAGCCCTACAAAGGATAATAGTTGGAAAACTCCAGCACAAGGAAGGAAAGTAAACCTTCAACAAAACCAAAAGAAGAAAGCCACACAAACATAATTCCACCTCTAACAACGAAAATAACAGTAAGCAACAATTACTACTCCTTAATATCTCTCAATGTCAATGGACTCAATTCCCCAATAAAAAAATCATAGACTAACAGACTGAATACATAAACAGGACTGAGCATTTTGCTGCAATACAGGAAACACATATCAGAGACAAAGACAGAGATTACCTCAGAGGAAAGGTTGGAAAACAACTTTCCAAGCAAATGGTCCAAAGAAAGAAGCTGAAGTAGCCATTCTAATATTGAATAAAATTGGTCTTCAACCAAAAGTCATCAAAAAAGATAAGGAAGGACACTACATATTCCTCAAAGGAAAAACCCACCAAGATGAACCGTTATTCCTAAATATATATGCTCCAAATGCAAGGTCACCTACATTCATAAAAGAAACCTTACTGAACCTCAAATCACACATTGCACCTCACTCAATAATAGTAGGAGATTTCAACACCACACTCTCATCAATGGACAGATCATGGAGACAGAAATTAAACAGAAACATAGAGAAATTAACAAAATTTATGAACCAAAAGGATTTAACATATATTTATAGAACATTTCATCCTAAAACAAAAGGATATACCTTCTTCTCAGCACCTCATGGTACCTTCTCCAAAACTGACCATATAATGGATCACAAAACAGGCCTCAACAGATACAGGAAGATACAAATAATCTCATGCTTCCTATCAGATCATCAAGAACTAAGCTGGTCTTCATAACAAGAAAAACTTCAGAAAGACCAAATATACAAGAAATTTGAACAACACTCTACTCAATGATAATGTGGTCAAGGAGGAAATAAAGGAAGAACTTAAAGACTTCTCGAATTTAATAAAAGTGAAGGCACAAGATATCCAAACTTATGAGGCACAATGAAAGCAGTCTAAGAGGAAAACACATAGCTCTCAGTGCCTGCAGAAAGAAACAGGAGAGAAGATACATCAGCAACTTGACAGCACACCTAAAAGCTCTAGAACAAAAAGAAGCAAATACACGCAAGAGGAGTAGAAGGCAGGAAATAATCAAACTCAGGGCTGAAATCAAACAAGAGGAAATAAAAAGGACTATACAAAAAAGTTAACAAAACCAGGAGCTGGTTCTTTGAGAAAATCAACAAGATAGATAAATCCTTAACCAGACTAACCAGAGGGCACAGTGTATCCAAATAAACAAAATCAGAAATGAAAAGGGAGATATAAAAACAGAATCTGGGGAAATTAAAAAATTCATCATGTCCTACTACAAAAGCCTGAAAAATCTGGAAGAAATGGACTATTTTCTAAACAAATACCAGGTACCAAAGTTAAATCAGGAACAGATAAACTGTCAAAAACAACCCCATAACTCCTAAGGAAATAGAAGCAGTTATTAAAAGTCTCCCAACCAAAAAGAACCCAGGACCACATGGGTTTAGTGCAAAACTATATCAGACCTTCATAAAGGACATCATACCAATACTGTCCAAACTATTCCACAAAATAGAAACAGATGGAGCACTACCCAATTCCTTCTATGAAGCCACAATTACACTTATACCTAAACAGCACAAAGACCTTTGTTGATAGAAAGAGAACTTCAGACCAATTTCCCTTATGAATATAGATGCAAAAATACTCAATAAATTCTTGCAAACCGAATCCAAGAACACATCAAAACAATCATCTATCATGATCAAGTAGGCTTCATCCCAGGGATGCAGGGATGGTTCAATATATGGAAATCCATCAACGTAATCCACTATAAAAACAAACTCAAAGAAAAAAATAATCATTTCATTAGATGCTGAGAAAGTATTTGACAAAATTCAACACCCCTTCATGATAAACGTCCTGGAAATAATAGGAATTCAAGGCCCATACCTAAGCATAGGAAAAGCCATATACAGCAAACCAGTAGCTAATATTAAACTAAATGGAGAGAAACTTGAAGCAATCCCACTAAAATCAGGGACTAGACAAGGCTGCCCACTCTCTCCCTATTTATTCAATATAGAACTCGAAGTCCTAGCCAGAGCAATCAAACAATGAAAGGATGTCAAATGGATACAAATTGGAAAGGAATAAGTCAAAATATCACTATTTGCATATGATATGATATGATACTTAAGTGACCACAAAAGTTCCAACAGAGAACTATGAAGCCTGATAAACAACTTCAGCAAAGTGTCGGGGTATAACATTAACTCAAACAAATCAGGAACCTTCCTCTACTCAATGGATAACAATGTCAGTAAGAAATCAGGGAAATGACACTTTCTCAATAGCCCCAAATAATATAAAATACTTCAGTGTGACTTTAACCAAGCAAGTGAAAGATCTGTATGACAAGAAATTCAAGTCTCTGAAGAAAGTAATTGAAGAAGATCTCAAAAGATGCATGGATTGGCAGGATTAATATAGTAAAAATGGCCATTTTGCCAAAAGGAATCTACAGATTCAATGCAATCCCCATCAAAATTCCAACTCGATTCTTCATAGAGTTAGAAAGAACAATTTGAAAATTCATTTGGAACAACAAAAAAACCTAGGATAGTGAAAACTATACTCACAGTAAAAGAACTTCTGGGGGAATCACTATCCCTGACTTCAAGCAGTATTAAAAGACCAATAGTGATAAAAACTGTATGGTATTGGTAGAGATAGACAGGTAGATTAATGGAATAGAATTGAAGACCCAGAAATGAATCCACCCACGTATGGTCATTTAATCTTTAACAAAGGAGTTAAAACCATCCAATGGTAAAATGATAGCATTTTCGACAAATGGTGCTGGTTCAATTGGAGGTCAGAATGTATAAGAATGCAAATTGATCTATACCTATCACCCTGTACAAAGCTTATGTCCAAGAGGATCAAGGACCTCCACATCAAACCAGATACACTCAAACTAATAGAAGGAAAAATGGGGAAGAACACTGATCACATGGGCACTGGGGAAAATTTCCTGAAAAAAACACCAATGGCTTATGTTTTAAGATCAAGAAACGACAAATGGAACCTCCTAAAACTGCAAAATTCTGTTAGGCAAAGGACACTGTCATTAGGACAAAACAGCAACCAACAAATTGGGAAAAGATCTTTACCAATCCTACATCTGATAGAGGGCTACTATACATAATATACAAAGAACTCAAGTAGTTAGACTTGAATTAAATAGCCCTATTAAAAAAAGAGGTACAGAGCTAAATAAACAAAGAATTCTCAGCTAAGGAATATTGAATGGCTGAGAAGCACCTAACGAAATGTTCAACATCCTTAGTTATCAGGGAAATGCAAATTAAAACAACCCTGATATTCCACCTCACACCAGTCAGAATGCCTAGATAAAAAACTTAGGTGACAACAAATGTTGGTAAGGATATAGAGAAAGAAGAACACTCCTCCATTGTTGGTGGGATTGCAGACTGGTACAACCACTCTGGAAATCTGTCTGGAGGTTCCTTAGAAAATTGGACACTGCACTACCTGAGGACCCAGCTGTACCACTCCTGGGCATAGACCCAAAAGATGCTCCAATATATAAAAAGGACACATGTTCCACTATGTTCATAGCAGCCTTATTTATAATAGCCAGAAGCTGGAAAGAACCCAGATGCCCTTCGACAGAGAAATGGATACAGGAAATGTGCTACATCTAAATAATGGAATTCTACTCAGCTATTAAAAACAGTGGCTTCATGAAATTCATAGTCAAATGGATGGAAGTAGAAAATATCATCTTCAGTGAGGTAACCAAATCAAAAAAAAAAAAGCTACACACACACACACACACACACACACACACACACTCAGCATGCACTCAGTGATAAGTGGATATTAGCCCAAAAGCTCAAATTACCCAAGATACAATTCACAGACCACATGAAGCTCAAGAAGGATGACCAAAGTGTGGATGCTCCATTCCTTCTTAGAAGGGGTAACAAAAATATTCATATGAGGAGATATGGAGACAAAGTTTGAAGCAGAGACTGAAGGAATGGCCATTCAGAGCCTGCCCCATCTGGGGATCCAGCCCATATACATACAGCCATCAAACCCAGACAATATTGCTGATGCCAAGGGCATGCTGACAGGAGCCTGATGTAGCTGTCTTCTGAGAGGCTCTGCCAGAGCATGACCAATAGGGAGATGAATGCTCCATTGAGCCGAGAACAGAGTCCTCATTGGAGGAGATAGAGAAAGGATTGAAGGAGCTGAAGGAGTTTGCAACACCATAAGAACAACAGTACCAACCAACCAGAGCTCCCAGGGACTAAACCACCAACCAAAGAGTACACATGGACTGACCCATGGCTTCAGTTACATATGGAGCAAAGGCTGGCCTTGTTGGGTACCAATGGGAAGAGAATCCTTTGGACCTGCCAAGGCTTGATGCCCCACTGTAGGGGAATATCAGGACTGTGGTTGGGTCCATGGGGGAACGCCCTCATAGAAGAAGGGGGAGAAGTTGGATAGGGGTATACAGATGGGAAACCAGGAAAGGAGATAATATTTGAAATGTAAATTAAAAAATATCCAATAAAAATGTCAAAATAAATAAATAAAAAGGGGGTGAGGTAACAGTCAATACCTAACAATTATTGAAATCTTTCTGTCAGTCACCTGAGTTGTAACAATTTTCTCCAATACCAGGAAGGCAAAGTCAAAATAGCTTCAAGAAGTTCCTGAAATTGACCAGATTCACTAGGCCCTTCCCTGTCAGACTAAGCAATAATAGGTGAGAGTCCCTTCAGACCAAGTAAAACTAAGCTGCAAAAGAATGCTCAGAGCAGATGGCCTGCCAGGGAGACTCAGAATGCAGCTGACCTATGCAGAAAAGGTTTAGACCAACTGAATCACTTAGAAAGGACACACCCTTTAACCTGTTGAGCTGCCTGCAGTCTGTATAGTATGTTCCTGATTCCCAGCTTTGTGAGCTGTCATCCATGCTGGAGTGGCCCTTGGTAATACAGCTGTCTGAGCAATTTCTGCTCCTGTAAGTACCCGCTTGCCCTTATTCCTGTATGTAATAGCAATAAAGCTCATGGCTCACCAAGCTGGACGTTGATGGCGTCTGTATTTTGTTAGGTTGGGCTATCCCTATCTGGGGTCGATTGATGTGTGCATTGCACCTCTCCAGAAAAAGCTTGGCACACAACATCATTGAAGATTATCTCACTTACGTATTATGAGATAGTCATTATAATTAAAGAATTGGGCACAAAATACAAGGTGATTTTCTTAGAAATCCCTGACTGATAAGATTAAAGGTATTTTCAAACTCTGATTTTTGGAACCAGAACCTCTGTCCACCCCTGAGTTAGCCTCAATTTTGTCATCTGCATAACCCCACATTTACCAGTTCTAGTAGTTACTGTGGTAAAAACGTTATGACCCAGGCAACTTACAGAAGAAGCACTTCATCTTGGCTAACAGTTGGAGAAGGCTGGCATCCCTCACCGTTACAGAGGGGAGATGTGGCAAGCAGGCAGCAAGCACTGGAGCAAGAACAGCACACTGCCAACCCCTTCAACCACGGCATGAAGAAAGCAAACTGGACATAATGGAGGCTTTTTGATCTCAAAGTCCAATCCCCTGTGGCAGACCTCCCCATGAAGGATTGAACCAATAAACCTCCCAAAACAATGTCACTAACTGAACAAGTATTCAAATGCCAGAGACTATGGGGGACATTTCTCATTCAAACCATGACCACCCAATCCTTCAGTCCTCATAGGATCACGCACTCCTCTGAGTTGAGTTTGTCTGCTTATTTGCTTATTTCTTCATTCTCTCTTCTCTCTCTCTCTCTCTCTCTCTCTCTCTCTCTCTCTCTCTCTCCTCTCCCTCTCCCTCTCCTCTCCCTCTCCTCCCCCTCTCCCCTCCCCTCTCCCTCCCCCTCCCCTCTCCCCTCTCCCTCTCCCTCTCCCCTCTCCCCTCTCCCTCTCCCTCTCCCCTCTCTCCCTCCCTCCTCCTCCTTTCCTTCCTCCCTCCCTCCCTCTATATATCAAACAAACTTGAAACTCATATAAGTTATTAAACTGAGTTATTTTATATGCTCCACAATTAGTTTAAAGTTGATCAATGTTCTAGTGCATGCTGGGTTACACAGCTATGTTGATCACCCTCCCTGCCCCCCGCCTCAAAAAGCAACGTGAATGTAGTTCTGGCCTCTGGTTTTTGTCCTGAGTACTTATAGATTCACAGCTCACCATGAGAAGTACCTCAGATTTAGAAAACGTTTACCATATCTACTCTTCCCATCCATTTTCACATTCTGAAATGTCCCTCACTCTGAAATCCAAGAACTTGCAAGCTCAGTGCGTCATGTATATTTCACCAGAAATGATTATTTAATATTCATACATATTCATAAGCTAAATTTGCTTTTCTATCCACACATAATATGGATATATGTCCATGTTTGCTGGAGTCTTAAATACTGGAGTTTCAGGCATTAATGCTTACTTTATCTTCTCCATAACTCCCAGGTGGGATGTTTGAACTCTAATTTCACTTTTTGTATATGACCAGCTCAGTCTAGCATGGTTTGTCCCTGTGGGGATGTCCCATGGACATGGTAAAAGAACATCAAAGAAGTGACAATATGGTAGCTTCCTAATAAAAGAGGGTGGCATCAAGAACACTGAATGCTTACACATTTATGTTTTTTACAAAGCAGCTCAGAAGTTAGCTCTTCCTGGCAGGATACACAAGCCTTTATAGCAAATCCTTCATCTCCAGTACTTTTAAGCATTGCCTCATTAATCTTCAGAAGAGCCTCATAAGGCACGCATTAGAACTATTGGCTCTGCAATTCAATGCCCCACTTACTAGGAGTAGGAGAAAGTGCAGAGACATTATGCCGTGGCTGAGTGCTGGCTCCCTCTAGACAGGCTACAGAGAAACCCTGCCTCAAAACAAAAAACAAAAACAAAAACAAAAATATTTATCTTTACTGAAAAAATTTAGAAATGCTAAATTTAAGAGCCTGAAGAAAATCACCCAATGTAATTTTCTGTTTTGTGTGTCTTTATTCTTTAATTTTTATGTTTACTTGTTTTTATTTATTTATTTGTGTGTGCACACACATATGTACCTGCATATGTAGTTATACATAGGCCACTATACTTGTCGAGATCAAAGCACAGCTCTCAAGTTTTCTCCTGCTATCTTGTGGAATCCTAGAATCCAATTAAAATACTAAGTCCTATGCAAAGTGTCTCTACCTGATGAGCCATCTTGCTGGTCTTATGGCTTCCTTCTTGTTTCAAGGGTACAAAAATCTATCATCATAACAAAATTTATTGTAATTTTTGAGTTTTTCCTTCATAGTCAACTCAGTTTTAACTACCTGGACAAAGTGATTGATCCATGTAAAGAAGACCTCCTAAGGTATTAAAAAACATTTATTCTAAATATTTATTTAGGTTGTAGATTAGAAATTATATCCACAACTATTAAATAATATGTATAACCATAGGTCTGCTGACCTCAAAAACCCTGCATACAATGAACAGATAAAGGAACTAAGCCATAAGTATTCTTCCAGACACAGTGTGTGTGTGTGTGTGTGTGTGTGTGCCTGTGTGTGTGTCTGTGTGTCTGTGTGTCAGTGTGTCTGTGTGTGTCTATGTGTGTCTGTGTGTCTGTGTGTGTATGTGTGTGTCTGTGTGTGTGTCTGTGTGTCGTGTGTGTCTGTGTGTCAGTGTGTCTGTGTGTATGTCTATGTGTGTGTGTGTCTGTGTGTGTGTGTGTGTGTGCGTGTCTATGTGTGTGTGTGTGTCTCTGTGTATGTGTGTCTGTGTGTGTGTGTGTGTGTGTGTGTGTGAGAGAGAGAGAGAGAGAGAGAGAGAGAGAAACAAAGACAGAGACAGATATCTTAACCAAGAAAACAACAACCAGGAAAGAAGCAAAGAAGTTCTCACCAAGGGTAGCACACAAAAGGCACAAAACACAAGATAACCACCCCTATAACCATGTCTGATCTCAAATATTTTCAGACATTCTGATTAAGATAAATTTTAGTTTGGTTTCCATAATTATATTCAGATGAATATGAATGTCTCTGATGTTTAGTACAATGCCTGATACAAAACAGGTACTTAGAATCATTTTGATGAAAACTAATTCAAATATCAAACATTACTAAATTATGGAGCTATTCTCATGTTATATTTTCCAAGCCTCAGTTTTCTTCCACTAGAGAAAATCATTGCCCATTGGTAATAGTTTAATTATATTTTAGGAGATGGACAAAAACATAAAATCTACACTCATAAAATGTAAGTCCCAATTTATCTGACTACCCAAGTATGGCCAACTTAACTGCCTTCCATTTCTCCCTTAAGCATCACTTAAATGTTCCCTTATTGCCAATTCCAGATGTATGTCTTAAATAAGTAATAAGATAATTAGTCCTGAAATATACACACTAAACCGGCCAACTCTATTAAAAGTAAAAGAGAAATAACAAAATGCATGATAAAAAGAAGTTATCAAAGCCAGCAGCATGAGAATAATAAGGCCTCAAGGTAGGACTATGCTCATGACTCCACCTCAGCCTGAACATTTCCAAGCTTGTAGTGATATGGACATGACAGAAATGTACAATGAGCCATGAGCCTGCATCAGCCTCTAGTCTAGGAATGAATTTTGTTTTCTTTCCTGTGGTTTTATTTTCTTACACACTGTAGACACTGAATATTTGATCAATGTTCTGTATGTATAAAATAGTCTCAAGAGTCCTTTGAAGACTAGCATTCAGTGACTCTAAAATCTTCAGAAATGTGGCATGAAATCAGAGACCTGTGACAAGCACAGCCTTTTATAAGTGAGGAAACTGCTGCTTTCTGAAATTTATCATCAACCATCTCAAAAAGAAACTGGCTCCACCCCAGCATCAGAACGGAGACTTCTCATTTTTTTCTAATGTGAAGTGCCTTATGTCCGGAATGTGTTAGCTCACAGTGAAAATTAGAGTGTTCTGAATTCTAAGAGATAGCATGGGCTTGGCTGCTTGTCTTCATCTGAGGCAGATGCTTCCTTGAGAACCAAGGCTACAAGTCCTACCACAGACTAGTAATCAGCAGGCCAGATTGGGCCAGATTGTGTCCTTAACTAACTCAGTTCTTTTGCATCCCAGAGACATGTCTAGACAAGCATTCCTAAAGCAATCCAAATTGCTCAGCTGAGCAAGGTTGACAAGGATCCCACCACCACCTGGAAGCATTTAGACCTGATTATTCTGTAAGTGTGCATTGGCCTCCTCTTCCTCTGCTGGTACAGTATTAGAGAAGATTCAAAGGTGATTAAAACATAAATGTCTCTTCACATCCCATAGTCTAATAGTTATATAAAGGGAGTAAAGAAATGTGTAATGAGCTAAGCTAAATAGGAGGCAGGATTGGTACAGTGGGAGAAAGAAGCATCAGACAATCTTGGGTGACTGAAGGAAAAGTATGCTGTAGAAGCGACATCTAAGAGGAGACTTGGATGGCCACTGGAATAGGACAAAGGATTAGACTGTATGAGAAGACTTTTGGCACTGTTCTATTGCTATTAAAAGACCCTATGATCAAGGCAACTCTTATAAAAGAAAGCGTTTGAGGGTTTGCTTACAATTTAAGAGGTTTAGCACATAATCATCATGGAGGGAACCATGGCAGGAACATGGCATTGTAGCAATAGCTGAGAGCTACAACCTCATCTGCAGGCCAAAAGAAAGACTTGGCCAGGCATGAGTCTTTGAAATCTCAAAGTCCACTCCCAGGGACACACTTCCTCCAACAAACCACATCTGTGTCAACAAGGACACACCTCCTAATCTTTCTAAACTGCTGAAACAGTTCTATTCCCTAGCAACCACGCATTCAAATACATGAACCTATGGTGCCCTATTCATTGTCAAAGCACCACATTATCCATCAGCTGGAACAGGATATCCAGTATCAGCTGAGCATTGATGATAGGAGGAATCAGGGAAGCAGTGTCCCTCTGCTCAGCTGTGCTCTTTCACTCATCTTGGAGTTCCACCTTGGAGAGGTGTTCAATGCACAAATTTCTAATCTCCAGCCTAGCATAACTCTCCAGGTGAAGCCTAGAGTCTGTGTTCTAAAGTTTACCAGCTGACTTTTATGAAAAGAGAAGTTGGAGAATCTTAGAAATGGCAGGTAGCCATTCCACATGTGTGAATGTCAATATCCAGAAACAGAAAATGATCGTGGGTCGCATAAAGATAGTCACATAAAGACAGAGGACCTTGGATGAGTCTCCAGTCACCAAACAGAATGAGTTAGTCAGCTATGGATTATTATAAGAAAATATATAAAATAATCAGCCTAAAAAAATGAAGACTAATTTGGACTCACAGTCTGAGAAGGTTTAGTTGTTTGGTGTTTGACTCTATTGTTTTAGGAACAGAGTAAGGTAGAACATCTTGGTCGATGCAAAAGGCAGAGAAAGCCTTTTCCCTTGTTGTATGCGTGTAGAAGAAGTGCAAGCAAAGGTCAGAGTCCTATCTTCCACTTCAAGGGCTCATGTCAGACAACCTAACTCCCTTCCCCAAAGCCCCACTTCCTGTAGGTTCCATCACACACACCCTATAGGGAACCAATCCTCCAGCACATGAGTATGTTGGTGGGGGATGGACATTCAAGATCTACACTATCACACTGGAGTTTTTTTAGCATTTCAAGTTTTGCAAGAAAGGGGGCTATTATACAGGCAGATTACCAAAATAGACTTCGGTCAGAGAGAAAACGTATGTCCTCATTCAACGACCAAAGTTGCAAAAGAAGTATCAAGAATAAAGAAAACATTTGGGTGCTAACCAGATGTTGATACCATAGACAAACAGGCTGCATAGGTGAAATAGAGTCTCAATGTGGGGGCAGATATTCTTTTTTTTTTAATTATTCTTTTTTTCGGAGCTGGGGACCGAACCCAGGGCCTTGCGCTTGCTAGGCAAGTGCTCTACCACTGAGCTAAATCCCCAACCCCTAGATATTGTTCTGATAGTCAACTACACTCTGGTGTTGGGAGATGGTTCCTGAAGCTGAAATTTCAGGAAGACTCATATATCTTATGATCAGCTATTGAAGTGTGTTGTACCTTAGTATGCTGACAAAAACGGTTGTTTTTGCTAATATCATCCATGGTATTTATAAATATATTGCTCCTCATAATTCAATAGTGAACTCCTTACAAATAGGTGAAAATTGTTCATTATTTCCCAGTGGAAGCTTTCCAGTTGAAGCATCCTCTAACAATACAAGCAACATACTACATTCATATTTTGAACTGATCCAACTTCTATTTACTATTTGGAACCAATAAGCAATACTATCTTTTCAAGTACAGTGAAAGCAGTAAAGAAACAAACAACCAAAAGAAAAGTGCTTATTCAAGGCTGTTTCCTGCCATGTTCTGCATTTAGAGAATAATCTCTTTCATTTGCTGCTCCAAAAGAAGGAGTCTACTTTCTGTAGGTTATAAGCGCAATGTAAAACACAAAGCCCCAGTTTATTAGTCCAAACCCCATGCTCATGCTCTTGTATCCTAGCATAAATGACATGATTTTATGATATTTGTGGTAGTTGCAATTATGAAAATTATTCCCTCAGTAGTTTTGTATATAGGAAGAGAAACTGTAATGTATGTTTGGATTACAGAAGAAGAAAGATGTGATTTCAATCTCCCTTTGCATTAATTAGCTTGTGTGAACTACAGTCAGCAATTGATCTCCAAGGTCCCCACCTACAATATGGACATGTTAATAATATCCAACCCTCTGTCTCAGTGAACTGATTCAGGATTGAGATAATTCTACTCAAAGGAAGCATCTGGAAGAGCACTTGAGTGAGTCGTTACCATTCTCGTTGCTTTTATTATTCCGTGGATTATTATAGGTATTATTAGGCTATATCCACAAGAATCACCTGTGTTTTGATTAGATATGCCTTCCCTTACTAAAAGTGCACATCAAATTCCTCTGGGAACTCTAAAGAAAATGGGGCATATATGCATGACCAGACCAAACTATGGCAGTGTGATAGTTATGCTGTCCATTGTGGTGTGTTAGGTTCACCATCTGTGCCTTGAAGGTTCAACACCTGTTAGTGACATTAGTGGAATGCATACTCCCAAGACTATGCTGTTAATTATGACACATCCTGTCAGATATTCTCAAATAAGCCGTAATATAGCTGGGCTTATTGGCACGTGCCTGTGATCTCAGCACACAGAAACGGGGGAGTTGCCGCAAACGTGGGGCCAGTGAGGCCTATGTTGTCAGTTCCATCCTAGCCAGGGCTATGTAGCTTGACCCTTTTACAAATAAAATAAAATAAAATAAAATAAAATAAAATAAGAGCCAATGATGTCACACTCCATTCAGTAAAGCAAAGGAATTAAGCATCAGTGAAGCACAGTTTTTCTTCTCTGAATAATGCCAGCAGCTAGGATCTACAGTCCCGTCCTCCCCAAAGTTTCAGCAAGCCCCATGCACTGAACCAAAAATGAAAGATACGCAGGCCCCTCCTTAGGCTAGAAAAGCCAGCTTCCTCGCTGTGGTAGAAGTAGATGTCTTACAATAGCATATGTACAATCCCTCACCTAGCACCCTGTTCTTGGACTTCCCACCCTCTAAAACCTTAGGAAATAATTGAAATATCAAGCCATTCCATCTATGATAATTGACTGAAGTTGCCTAAATTCACTAACCACCACAGTGTGAGACAAAACTAAGATTTCTGCCACTTATGTATCACAAGTGTTTCTATTCATGTAGCTGTCATTTCTTAGTGGCTAACGTGGCACAACTATTAGAATAAAAGCTTTAAATATAAGATTAAGTGATGAGAAAATGATATATAATGTGCTTTCCAAAATAAGTAAACAATTGTAACCTGTGTAAAATTAAAATATTAGGTTTTAAAAGATGCATCCTTCTTTTATAAACTTACCACACAATCAGGTTAGAAGATGGCCATTATATTATTGATTTAATTACAGTTCTAAAGCCATTTCTTCCTTAGACTTGTTACCTTATTGAAAAAAGTGAACCTTGAAATGTGTCCACATACATTATTAACAAAGTGCAACCCATAGTAGCGTTAATATTTGTCTATCATGTGTGTTGTTTAACTATTATAATTTAACATAATCCCAATGTACAGCAACTTCAAAAAGAGAGTATGGTAGATGTTATTTATATGTCTTAGATAAGAACACTGTATCCCAGAAGGAATAAATAAATAATCAGATTCGTGTAGCTGGAAGTAGCCAGGATTTCAGTCAAAAGCTTACCCACTGCCATACAAAAGTCTATCTGTGATATTGTTCATTAAAGTTAAGTGTTTGTGTTGTTTCAGATTTAGATTTGACTCTCCATTGCTCTTCATGTCTCCAAACTCATTCACAGAGCACATTCCAAGTTTCACAATACAACAGCAAAAATACCCGGATTCCTCATCTTTCCCTAGCCTCTTCTCCTACCTAGGACTGAATACCAGCAAGCTATCAAGAAAGAACATTCACGACTAGAACTGTTTCCATGACACTCACGGTGTCCTCTGGGCTTCAAACATGGTGAGGAATTTGTGGAGAAATAAACCAGACCTGGAAGCTAAGAGAGACTTTCTTCTTTCTGTAGCCAAAGAGACTCAGCTCTCACTACATTTCAGACACAGATGAGTAGCTTTCACAAACAAAGATGGAGTCCACCCCAGGCCAACTCAGTGTGACTCTCGGCAGGCGGCAACACATTGCAGGGCATCCGAGGTGCTTCCGCTGGACAGCCAGAACCTCGGAACCAGCTACCAGATCTCAAAGGCAAAGTAAGCTGTTACTTAGAGCAGTTCACAAAATATGAGCCCATTGCTGCTTCTGAGACCCAAGGAAGAACTGAACGAGGCCTAGTCCACAGGTGGGACAATGAAAAGGAGAATAGGCCCAGATTCTTCATGTCTGTGCTGGCCACAAGTGCTGGATGGCAGAAGCAGCCTTTACCCAGCTACTGTCTCCAGCCTTGTTTGCTCCCTGAGTTGGCCTTCCTCATGCTCAGTTGTCCTTCTCATACCTGCCATGAGTGCACTGCTGACACATTGCTTATTGAGGTGATTGGTGTATAACCTACACTCCAACCCCCTAAAACAGCAGTGCAGTCATTCAAAGTTCACTATCAGTAAAGAATTAGAAAAAGTAATTAAGCCTAATAACTTGATTCGTCCCATTCAATATTTATATTTTTATCTCTGAAGTTTTCTTTTAGACATGCACTATTTTGTAAGCTAAATTAAACATTAACCTTCTTTATTTATATAGAATACTTAGGAAATACAAATAATAAGTAAGTACTGAATTTTCACATCTATTTTAGCAGCATAATTATAATTCTCTTTCTTTTATAATAGTTGTGAATAATTACAATAGCATCAAGATTGAAGCATTTATTAAACTTTATTTGAAAATTTTAAAAATGATCCAGTGGTTCTTGTTCCATCATCAACTCAATGCATACAGGAAAAATCAAACTTTGTTCTTGATTTACATGAGGAAAAATATTGTTATACATAAAATAATTCTGTAGATGGTTACTGTATTTTTCAAGTGCAGTTACAGTCTCTTGCTGGGGTCCCAGATGTGCCCCACCCTTATAAAATACAAGTTATATGTTTGAGAATCTCCATAGGAATTCTTTGACTCTATCAACAGACAAAGAAATCATTCCTGAAATACATCTGATGACATGATAGACTGGTAAAGTCAAATCTCTCCAGAAGCAAAAATTAACTATGATTACTTGATGTAAGACATCACTCAAACCAATCAAATGTTATTTTGGGAAATCATAAATTTATATCCAGCGTCAGTTTGTCACTCATTAAGTTCTTATAAGAATGATTAGGAAATTATCTTAATAAGTAAACGTTACTCTCAATCTCTTCTTACTTTGATGGCTTGGAAAATATAAGTTTATATCAATTCATTGAGTCTCCAAGTCTCTGCCTGCTGGAAAGGTTATTTATTCTCCTATTAATAAACTTTACACAGGTTTATGAGGAATCCATGCCTCTCTGAAGTCTGTGACAAATGCCTACCATATGTCAGCATGACTTTCAAAGGAAGTTTATGTACTTAATATTGATAAATACTTGTTGAGTGCCTACTGTGTTCCAAGCACTGTGTAAGGCGCTTGGTATACATGGGAATTTAGTTACCTCTTAGGTGTTCTCACACCGGGAGAATCCTGGGAGCAGACTGCAGTCTTGCAGAGGTGTCATGTGAGTGACTGACATGGATCACCACCCCCCAGCAGTCAGCAATGACAGCAAGCAAAGCTGCTTAACAGGGAGCCACCGATCCTCCAGCTGTATTTGCTTGTCACTGCTCTGAAAGATGCTTGCTTTGAGGAACTCAATCATATGGAAGGGAAAAATCACAATGCAGCTTACAAATCAAGGAGCAGAGAGGAGCCATGAGGAAATAACTATGTTAGAAACTCTAGAGCTCACAGAAACGGCAGATGAAAATACAAAAGGAATTCATGAAGATGGTGAAAACAATCAGACTGTCCTTTAATATGTGTGTTTAAACCACTTAGTCCCCTGCCATTCCTTTCCCAAAGTCAAAAAAGTCTGAGCTGTATGAGGTCCAGGGGAAGAGTTGCATGACATCCTCTTTCCGTGGAAGCTTTGTTCTCCAAACTTCTTCCAGCGTAAATTTCAGCATTCTTTTCCATCCTTATTGAAAACAGAAAAATGTCACTGTATATCACTGATAATTTATCTGCTCCCCAAATTGATATTGTAGCAAACATCCTCAGGTAGACAACAGGCCTCAATCTTCAGAGAGAACCGAATGCTGGTGTCCATGAATTCTATCTCGCCCATAGAAATTGTACAGCACCATGAGAATGTGATTCAAATTGGACCCAACTACAAAATTTTAAATGCTTTTTTCCATGAGGACAATGAAGACTTACAATCAAAAAAAATGTTTTTATAAAAAAAAAAATTAAGAATTTTTTAACCAGTTTTAGGTTTAGCTCAGCCCTTTGAAATTACATTTAAAATACATTTGACATTGTTTATTTTAAATGGTGGTGTTGACATATGAAATTATTGTACTTTGAACTGTAAGGCTCGAAGTGAGTCTTAACTGCCGGGAGCCCCCCCCCGCCCCCCAAGTAAGACATGAGAACAGAGTTCGATGCAAACGCAAGAGATTTATTTTCTGGCACTTCAGGGTCAACCTTCAGTCAGTCCCCTGTGGCAAGTGACTGGAAGGCAACCCCAAATGGCTATAACAAGCAGTTTTAATACTTTTTAGAGGTACAGGTTTCATCAGCAAGGTTACAGTTTAAACTTATTGGCTAAGCATGTTGACCTTTGAATCTATTGGCTAGCAACCATATGACATGTATTCGAACTCTTATCTGGGACCAAAGGGTCAGGCGACCATCAGTACATTTTGTGTTTTTTCAAGAATGTCCTGCCCCTGCTCCTCCCTAGAATTGTGGGTGAAGAATGGAACTTAGCCTAGCCTTGACCCAATGCAGGAAGCTGGTACTTGGCCTAATCTTGACCTGAGGTAGTGGCTGTAAAACTGGCGAAAGCCCCTAGGGTCCCCATAACCTACCTTACCTAAAGGCCAAGCGCTTTAATAGCTCTTACGCTTCAGTTAGAACTAGGGTCCTTCAGAACAAGCTCACAACCTCTCTGTGCTCATCTGTTGGGTTGGAACAGTCTTTCTTTTTCTCTGTTGTTTCATCTTCCTCTACCACTGGGACTCTGTTCTAACCACCAAGCAGCTTCTTGGGATGTAACACAGGTAATAATGTGAAATCCCACTTATAGATTGGTTTTTCTCTCACACCTTCCATTTCCCCCTCAAATCCAGATTGTTATCAATGCAGGATCCAGATTAATTTGGTTAAAAACTAATTAGCATATGTCACCCCTGTAATGACTACCAACTTTACATGAACACCTTTGCTTGCACTACAAGGTCCACATGGGTGTTCCCATTCCCTACCACCACCGCCAAGCTCAAGTGACTCTAACCATGCTCCCAATTGACTGTTCCAGAGCCTTGCATTCCCCAGAGTCCAATTATAATCTACCCTTCTAGGTCACATGACTTGCCTTCCCATTCTCCTCCCAAATATCACCCTCTCCAGTCAAGTTAAGTAACATTCTATCCTGAATCACAGTCACCTCTTCCCCCACTCGATTGTTCTTCATTACACTTCTGTTTAATGCCTGCTTCCCCCTCCCACAATTGATATTGCTAATCCAGATGAAGGGTTTTTCTGTTTTCCTTCACTGCTGTTCCTTCCATGGAAATAACAATGCCTGGTATCGGTAACTTCTTGGCAAAAATGTTAAATGGATGATGTCTTCAACTTAGTAATGCCTTTCATTATCTAAAAATAATTAACTTACAAAATACTCTAAAATTCAAGAGTTTCACTAACTCAGATCTGATTTGTGCTCATTTAGCCCAAAGGAATGCAACTCTTTCATGAAGAATAACATGTAGTCCTATAAAAATACTGCAGTTTATCTTTCTTGGAAATCTTAAAATATATTTTCTAAGAAATCAGTCTAATTTGTTCTTTCAGTTTTACTTGAGGTTTGAGAAGATCCTAATTATGATAACATTGTTTAATAAGTACAATGGCTCATGCAGTTATCTAATACTAAAGTTTCAAGTTCTATTAATTTCATATTAAAGTTAGTCACCAAAGCTGAATGTGGTAGTTTTAAAATGTGGCCACAAGTTCTTGATAAACTTCTGTTAGAAGCCAGAGTCCATAGTTAACACTTGAATATGGGATCGCTTAGGACTGTCAGACCACAAACTTAGGTCACAATAGGTTGTGTGGCCTCTCCCTCATTCTCTTTGACACTTACTCAGGGATAAGACAAAGACTACAGAAGTCTGATTATTCTGAGATTTCCACAATGAATCCCAGAAAAGTTTCCAGCTATCCTACTTTTGTTTCCTATTGATAGGATAAAACACCCTGACCAACGTAATTTAGGATAGAAAAGGGTTCATTTCAGTTTACAGTTTTAGACTTTGTGCCATCACAGCAGGGAAGTCACAGCATCAGGAACTGGAGACAGCTGGTCACATGGTGTCCTCAGTCACAAGAAGAGTATGATTAATTCATGCATGTGTTGTGCTTAGCTGGCTTTCTCCAAACCAAATCCCAACCCCAGGGAATGGGGTATCGATCACTTTTAGGTTGAGTCTTCCCAACATAATCATGACAGTTTCCCGTAGATCAACTTGATCTAATCAATATTTCATTGATACTTTCTACCTAGGTTATTCTGGATTGTGTCAAGTTGACAATTAAGACTAACCTCCATATCATCTGACAGTCAACACTGACTGTCAGCCATCTTTAATGTCCCATCCCACGCCAATCTTCAGGTGACCTCTGCCTGGCTATAATCAGGCTATGACCAAATAGAAGTCTCAAGTAAACCTTGCAAATAAACCTTCCCTAAATTTCTAACCCATAAAACCCAGCATCAAGGTAAGTCATTGTTGATTACATTTCTTCACTTGGAAGTTGTAGAAATAAATATTAAATAAAGAAATTCCAGTGATGTTTTCACTACCTGTCTCAATGCTTCATGTTCCTAAATGAAAGACACACACACAGCCTTTATGTTTTAATCTGCACAATAAATGGGCCACTGCCTATACTCCACTATCTCCCACCAATAACTCTGAGCTACTGATTACTAAATTCTGTGTTGTATTTTGGCTTCCCTGATCCTAGTAGGGCAGCCCTCTGGGTCATGCTCTCCCAGCTCCATCCCATGGCAGCCATGCCTCTCGGACCTCCACTCTTCTGAGGCATGGTGTCTCTCCTCTCCTTTCCTTCCCTTCTTTCCTTCTTCCTCGCCTCCCTCCCAAGCCCAGGAATCCTAACATCCTGCCTCTTTTTGTCTCTTTTACCCAACAATTGGCTGCTGGCATCTTTATTTACCAATCAGGGTTAACTGGAGGCAGGGTCCCTCAGTATCTTAAATGAAGACTTTCGTACAAACAATTTGGGGGACCCAAAATAACATTAGAATACAAGCAGCATTGGGCCAAACTCACTACAAGAAGTAACTTAGTAGGCACGGAGAAGCAATTCATACAATTCATACACAAGAAATGTAAACTTGTAAATATTTTGGCCTATAATGTATTATTTACATCTTGACCACAGTTTCCTCTCCTCCCAGCTCTTCCTCCCCACCTTCCCTCTTGCCCACCCCACATTCACTCCTCTTCCACTTCTCTTCAGCAAAAGACAGGCCTCCCTTGAGTATCAACCAGCCATGGCATATCAAGTTGCAGTAAGATTAAACACCTACTTTCCTATTGAGGCTGGATGAGGCAATTTAGTAGGAAGAAAAGGTCCAAAAAGTAAGCGACAGTTAAGACAGGCCCTGCTCCCACTGTTAGAAGTCCCACAAGTAGACTAAGCTACACAACTATAACGTATGTATAGAGGGCCTGTGCCAGTCCTATACAGACTTCTTGGTTGGCAGTTTAGTCTCTGTGAGCCCTTATGTTCCCATGTTAGTTGATTCTATGGGTTTTCTTGTGGTATCTGTGACTCCTCTGGCCTCAACAATCCTTTGCTGCACCCACATCCCCTGCTGTTCTGCAGGATTTCCCAAGTTCTGATTAATGTTTGGCTGTAGGTTTCTACATATGTTTACATCAGTTGCTGGGTGAAACCTCTCTGATGACAATTGGGCTAGTGACCAATCCTGGGCATATACCCAATGACACTTGCTAAACTATGGTCATAGCACTTTTATTCATAACAGCCAAAAACTGGAAACAGCCTAGATGTCCCTCAACTGAAGAAGGGGTAAAGAAAATGTGGTACATCTACACAATAGAGTATCACTCTACTATTAAAAACAATGCCATCATGAAATTTACAGGCAAATGAATGGAACTAGAAAAACAATCACCCTGAGTGAGATAACCCAGATGCAGGAAGAAAACCTTGGCATGTATTCATTTGTATGTTGATATTAGCTCTAAAGTACCAGATAACCGTGTTATAATCCACAGACCCAAAGAAGGTAATAACAAGGAGAGCTCAAGGGAGGAACAAATGAATCTCCCTGAAAAGGAGAAACATAACATGTCACATATTCTATGGTCTTCTATTTTGTTCGTGGTAAGAAAATGATCTGAGTAAACTGTCCGTGGGCTTTGTAAGCATTAACTCTATAAGCAACGGCAGTGCTCCTTGGTTGCAGCTTACTAAGACGCTGTAGTCAGACTATAGGCCTATAGTCCAGCTTCATTCTATCTGTTCAATATGAGGATAAAAGAAACATTTCCTTGCCCCCAATGCTCCATGTATATACCCTGTTTTTCATTATGAAAACAGTTAACTGAACCCCTTAGAATGGTAAACAGAAGAAGAAGCCTGAGAATTCCGAGTACTCTTTTTGGGCCATGATAACTGAAACAAACAAGCTTTTTTATCATCTGCAGCATATATTTGAAGATTTTCTAAATTTTCAATTGTGTGAGTGCATGTTGTGTATGTGTGTATATGCATATATGTGTGTGCCCATTTGTCTGTGTACATGTATGTGTACATGTTGTGTACATGTGTATGTGTGCCTGAGAGTGCTGATGGCACAGGTAACTGGATCCTCCCTGGAGCTGAAGTTACAGGTGGTTGTAGAATTCCTGAAGTGAGGGCTGAGACCTGACCTCGGGTCCTCTAAAAGAACAGTATATGCTCTTAACCACTGAGCCCTCTCTTAAGCCCAACATCAACATTTTTTTTTATTACTTGAGTATTTCTTATTTACATTTCGAGTGTTATTCCCTTTCCCGGTTTCCAGGCAAACATCCCCCTAAACCCTCCCCCTCCCCTTCTTTATGGGTGTTCCCCTCCCCATCCTCCCCCCATTGCCGCTCTGCCCCCAACAATCACGTTCACTGGGGGTTCAGTCTTAGCAGGACCCAGGGCTTCCCCTTCCACTGGTGCTCTTACTAGGATATTCATTGCTACCTATGAGGTTGGAGCCCAGCGTCAGTCCATGTATAGTCTTTGGGTAGTGGCTTAGTCCCTGGAAGCTCTGGTTGCTTGGCATTGTTGTTCATATGGGGTCTCGAGCCCCCCTTCAAGCTCTTCCAGTTCTTTTCTCTGATTCCTTCAACGGGGTCCTATTCTCAGTTCAGTGGTTTGCTGCTGGCATTCGCCTATGTATTTGCTGTATTCTGGCTGTGTCTCTCAGGAGCGATCTACATCCGGCTCCTGTCGGTCTGCACTTCTTTGCTTCATCCATCTTGTCTAATTGGGTGGCTGTATATATATGGGCCACATGTGGGGCAGGCTCTGAATGGGTGTTCCTTCAGTCTCTGTTTTAATCTTTGCCTCTCTCTTCCCTGCCAAAGTATTCTTGTTCCCAAAGAAGGAGTGAAGCATTCACATTTTGATCATCCGTCTTGAGTTTCATTTGTTCCTAGGCATCTAGGGTAATTCAAGCATTTGGGCTAATAGCCACTTATCAATGAGTGCATACCATGTGTGTTTTTCTGTGATTGGGTTACCTCACTCAGGATGATATTTTCCAGTTCCAACCATTTGCCTCACAATTTCATAAAGTCATTGTTTTTGATAGCTGAGTAATATTCCATTGTGTAGATGTACCACATTTTCTGTATCCATTCCTCTGTTGAAGGGCATCTGGGTTCTTTCCAGCTTCTGGCTATTATAAATAAGGCTGTGATGAACATAGTGGAGCACGTGTCTTTTTTATATGTTGGGGCATCTTTTGGGTATATGCCCAAGAGAGGTATAGCTGGATAAAGAGTATATTTTGCGACTTCTATCAGTACTTCTTAAATTTTGTAATGATAATTGAGGTTTGTTCACATTTTTCTTTTCTTTTCTTTTCTTTTCTACCAAAAAGATGTGAATTGGTCACAAGAGGAAATTAATTAAGCAAAACAGAAGAAAGCAGTCTGAAGTCTGCAAACTTTTTCCTCTGAAGAACAAGTAGCTTCAGCTTTGAAAAGCACGGGCTGAGAGTCCTAACTCCTAAACTCTGCTCTTCAACACGAAAGCAGCCACGGCCAAGGTTAAGTGATTGGGTGTGGCTGTGTCCATTGAGATTTCATTTATAAAAACATGTGGTAGGCCAGAGAAAGCCCGTAACTCTAGTTTCCAATGCCTGTCAGCCTGTGCTGGGAGTCATGTGCAAATAGAGAAGAAATAATACTGTTTGTGCTAAGTTTGCAGTTATAAAGCTTACTCAAAAACAGGGGGATGTCCGTCATGAGACTCTTGTCACAGCAGTGTAATTTTATTGCACAACCAAATAATAATAACTAGTTTAACAATAATGTTGACTTAGAATGGAGTCCTCATAAGTCAAAACACAATTTTGTTCTGTTTCTACAGCTTGCTCCACGATTACCTTGTACAAGTTGATTTAATTCTCCAGGGAGTAAATGCCATTCTAACTGAACAGTACTACTAAACAGCAACCTCAACAGTTGACACCACAGAAAGACTTCCTCATCTCATCGCCAAGTCCCCTAAACACGTCATTCTCTAATTGTACGACATACTTTCCTGTTCTCATAGCCCTTTGAGAAGTCCCCCAATACTAAAATCGTGAACGTCTTCTTTTTGCTAGCTAGTAGCATATGCTCTTCTTTCAGGACGGCATTTCCACTGCCTCTGTAGGATTTCAAGCTATCCGATGTACTGTTTTAAAAAGATTATTTATTCAGTGTGTGTGTGAGTGTGTGTGCCTGAATATGTGTATGTACATCATGTGTGTGCAGTGTTCATAGAGATCAAAAGAAGGTGTTGGATTCCCCTGGAGCTGGAGGTCCAAGCAGTTGTAAGCTACCACGTTCATGTACTGGGAACTGAACCAGGGTCTCTGGTAAAAGCACTAAATGCTTGACCATAATCCATCTCTCCTCAAAAACATTGTAGTCACACTGTCTACTACATGAAGCTCCACCAATGCCTAATTTAGCGGTTTGGGGGTCAGGAGGCATGGATAAGACATGCAGAGACCCAATCCACATTGCTAGCTCACAATTAGTAGTGAGTTATATTTGGTTTTAAATTCAAAATGAATGCCTTGTTAAACAAAAAATATTTTTTCTGTGTTAAAAGCAAATAGACTTTAGCAGAATCTTCCAAACAGACTATTGCTTTTGTTCCAAGGATACATATACGTCATATATAGATTAAATGAACTGATAAAGGGATGGACTAATGAAACATTATAAAGTAGTGTTGTAATGTCTTATGAATATATAAATGTACATGCATCATAATAATTATAAAATGCAAAATGCCTACAAGATAACATTACTCTCAGCCATTTCCATCCAAACAATTGTGGCTTTTGAAGCATTTTCTTTGAAAGCTCATAAAATTATCCACAGTGAAGAATCCAAATTGCCATAAAGAGTAAAAATTATCCTTATTTCCACCTACAGGTAATTCAAAATTGCTGTGTAATTTTTCTTCAAACTTTCTGAAAATGAATTATCCAGAAAAAAAGTCTATAAAGTTTCACAATAACTGTGGAGGCAAAAGATGAATGCTCTGTTCTGCACCCTATAGAACACACACACACACACACACACACACACACACACACACACACATGCATACACACACATATACACACATGCATACACACACATAATCACACACACACATAGACACATACACACCTACACACACTCACACATACATATACACACATATACACATACACACACACATGAATACACACAGACACACACACTCACAACCACACACACATACACACACATACACACACATATACACACACACACACACACACACACACACACACACATACACACACACACACTCACACATACTCACACACATACACACACAAATACACATATACACATACACACATACACACACACACACATACACACACATACACACACACATACACATATACACATACACACATACACACACATACACACACTCACACACACATATACACACATACACGCATTCACACACACATACACACACACTCACATATACATACACACATACACATACACACACTCACACACTCATACACACACACAAATACACATATACACATACACACACATACACACACACACACACACACACAGCTCCTCCCTCACACTCTTACATACAGTGTGCTGTTTGTCAACTGATATAAAGGCAATGTACATCACTTTGAGAGTGATTGTGTCATTATATGTGTTTGGACATCCTATGTGACTGCAGCATGTGAATATATTTGTGACAGAAAATTTAAGAGAAAGCCCTTAAAAATGGGACACTTTCATGGAGGAAAGCAGCCAAGCACATCACAGCAGCAGGCGCCATCCTCTGGAGCAGGTCACAAGCACACAGATGCTATTGTATGTCTGTCAGAGATAGAATGGGAGTGGGAGCTGAGAAAAGATGAGTCCAGGAGTCCTTGCTTCTCACACGGAGAAATGTCACTGGCGAATGATAATCTACCCGTGGGAACAAACAGGAGAGAATTCCAGAATAGATAAGCTAGGTTGTGTGACTAATTGAGAGTAATTACTGAAATTCAGAATTCTCTGCACACTTCAGTTTATCATTTTAAAGTAAATGATTATTTTAAAATATTTCTAAAGTTGCCTGGAAGGCTGCTTAAATTTGTGGCTGTTTCAGCTGTAATTAACAGTGGTTAGTGCCGATATTTTTAGTTTAAAGTAGAAGAAATTCAGAGCCTCACCAGTAACGTTTCCCCTTAATTGCTGGCAAGTCTGTGTTCTGACTCTCCTGTAGCGTCCTAAGAAAGATACCATACTAGTAAAGTAGAATTGTTATATTCCAAATAAGGACCCTGTCACCTCTAATGCAGAAAGAATGGTCCTTGGATACAGCAATTCTCTGGGATGGCAGTGGAGTTGGGGCAAAGAGCGATTTCAACTATGAACACATAGTTGCAGGCGCCCTCAGACTGCAGAGAAGAAATTCAATGTTGCTGAGCATTATCTATAGAAATGAAGAGATATAGTCACTGTAAAATGTAGACCCAACACATGGCTACTCTTTACTTCTGGCCTGTAAATCTCTCTCTCTCTCTCTCTCTCTCTCTCTCTCTCTCTCTCTCTCTCTCTCTCACACACACACACACACACACACACACACATATCAGAGACTGCTTATTTCACAAGAAAAATAAATAGAAAAAAGGATTCATTTTTTTTAAAGTGGAAACAATGGCAAAAATACATTATTTTAAAATGGTAATGTAGAACCCACCATCTTTTTATTGCTGCTTCGGAGGAAGTACTGCTCAATTTTAACAGTAGGTATGGCCCATGAGAAGAAAAAAACAAACAAAAACATAAAGCTAAAGAGACTGAGGATCCCACTGCTTAAGACTCCCAGCTCTCCCCAAGGCACAGAGGCCTGAAAACAGAAATCTGGTTCCCAGAGACGATACCTGACAGGAGGGCATAGGCTCTGAAGCAGCTGCTCATCAATCAGCGTTAACTCTGAGCTTTCCTGTAAATGCAGTGTAAATGGGGACCCGTGCCCTGTCCTGTGGAGACAGATCAAACACACTACACAATCACTCTTTATTCTCCTCACAATCATCTCAAGACTTCAATCAGAAGATCCAAGAACACCCAACCTGGGCTTCACCTTCAGCCAACCCCCACTCCCCCTAGCCTCGGGTCTCCCAGTCCAAGATAGGTTAGGGCAGCAGAAGATGTAGAAGATGAGAAAACATACTTCTCTCTTCTGACAGGTGGTTAGTTCTTTGACGGGTCACACTGTGATAACATTTGGGTTAAGTGTGCGCATTAATGCGGTTGTTTCAAAGCCTTCCCCATAAAACCATGGTGACAGTCTTATAGAATAATTTCTTCTTTCGCTATCTTCATGGTGACAGTACAGCTTTCCTGGCTACACAAGTGAACTGTCCTCTCTCAGGGTCATACACAGCAGCCTTTGTATGTCAAGGCTGAGTTCAGGAAGTATGCTTCTGTTCCTGCCCCCAGCAGGCTCAGTTGTTCCACCCCTCCCCCAGGTCTCTACCACCCACCAGCCATAGTCACAACAGTGGCCTCCCTGCCCAGCCACCACCCACTCAGTCCTCCACAGACAACTTAACTGAAACTTCCCCACACCACACCCAACACTGCCAAACAAGGACCTTTGTTCTCTGTTTCTAATCATCAAAATAGCAGTGCCTTTTCCCCAGAGAAAAGCCATCTCAAGTAGTCTGATGTGTGGTAATGGCGGGTGGGGCTAAATTTTAAACTTGAGCTCTCTGTTGTGACTAACGTTAATTTAAATATCCTGCATCAAAGAGCTATGCTGTGCTTGTAAGCTGCATTAAAACCCACCATGACATTTCCTTGTTTCGGAAAGCCACAGTGCAATCTGCAAAGCATTATAAATTTTAAGCACAGAATCTTATCTCTATTTTCTTGTATGTTTCAACATTCTCCAAAATACTGATCAGAGACAGGGCCCACATTCCAAAACCAGTGCCACAAGTTTGGTGTAAGTTAAGGGAGGAAGGAATTAAAGTAACAGATGTTTGGGTTGCCTAGTCCTGTTATTTTCAAAATTTCATCAACAATGCAAAGTTTTAAATTAGAAATGTACTATAGCTCTATTGTTCCCTATGGAAATTTATAACTAAAACCAGAGTCTCAGAATTCATTTTCAAACAAATATTCAGACGTTGGTTTTGAGGCAGGAGGAACACATCCTCTTAGAAGAGAGGAGGCAACTCCAGTCTAATCAGAGCCAAGTCACTCCACAGAGCACCAGGAAGGGGACTCAGTAGGTGGTAACCGCTCTAACAGACTTGATGACTCCATGGATTGCTCCCCAGACTTCAACTGTCCAAGCAGAAACCTTGGAGGCTGTTCATTGTGACAACCAGGAGGGCTTTATGCCTGGGCCCATCAACTCTTAGGATGGCTCCACGTGAGGTACTTGTCTTCACTTCAAAGGCACAAGCGCCTTAGAAGCCCCTCCAGAAGGCTTGCCTGCGTCATCTCAGCCCTCCAGACTGCTCAGCCCCTGCCAGGGTTTTCATTCCCTGGGAGGAAAGCCATTAGCTCCCTCCTGGCCTCAAAGGGAACTGGGAGCAGAATTCCTCATTGGCTCTCAGATGTGCATGGCTGATGGACATCAGAACCCATATTCACATATTTCAGAGCAGCACAATACACAGAGCTTAAGTTATACAGGATAAGGGAAGAACACTGGGAAGGTCAAGGTGGAGTAAACACTGGTGCAGTAGAGCCAGTGTACGGATGCATTTTGTTATCTTGGTGCCTAAAATCATTTTTGTCCTAGATCAGCCTTCTCCTCTTCCCTGGAAAACCACTTCAGATAACTCTCACTGGTCCCTCTACTTTCTGTTCACTTAAAAATGCATGCAGTATCTTCTGCCAAATTAGCACTCTATTATATACCTACCTGTTTTCGTCTCAGTGTTATATTTGTAATACTGACTCCACAAATTGATTTTGAGTTTCTCAAGGGCAGACAGAATGTTTTATATTTACTGCTAGGGCCTATTGCAGGAATGAATGGTAAAGAGACTGGATCCAAGAGAACCATTTGGTGCATGCCTTGTTTTCAAAACAGATCTCAAACTTAGAGGATTCTTTTTAAAGGTTTTTTTTTTTTGATGATACAATCAAATAATGTTACTTCTACACTCTTATCAACATACTTGAAAAGTTTCAAAGGAAGAACTTTGTCCAAAAATTCTATTTTTCACAGTTGGGATGTGTGTGTGTGTGTGTGTGTGTGTGTGTGTGTGTGTGTGTGTGTGTGTGTGTCTACATGCCATAGCATAAATGTGGACACTAGAAAATATCATGTCAAAGTTGGTTCCCTCCTTTTACCATGCAAATGCCAGAGATTGAACTTAGATCATTAGACATGGCAACAAATGACTTTTAGCTGCTGACCCAGCTCAGAAAATCTTCCTCAGTGGTCAGCTGACATTATGCAGATCAAAAGAAGCACAGAACTGGCATAAAATTTGGCTTGAGTATAATCAAAAGTCAGAGTCTCAAGACACGGGAGAAGGATACTAGATCAACCAGAGACATGCTTGGAAATGGCTGTGTCTTCAGGGTCCGCCTTCCTGCAAAGCTGTCTTGTCTTCTTCCTGCAACAACATTAGAAACAATACAAGTGGGATGGCCCCGTGTGATGAATCCTAAGAACATGAGGGTAAAGCAGCCAAGCTTAGCTGAGACCATCCGTAGAGGATGGTTGTGTTACGCCTGCTGTATGAAAAACTATTCTACAAAGCCCAGAACTCTAGTCAAGGCAGTTCATGGAAAAAACCTCAGGGAGGCATGAGCAGAGTGTGGTTTAGTAAAGCAATCCTCAGCCACAAACACTCTTTTGTATACAGCTTGTAGAGTGACCTAGTGTTTGAGATAGTAAAGGGCAGCACAGAGTAGTGATAGGTTCTGTGCGAAATTTCAATTGTGAAGGCACTCCCGGCAATCAGGTGACACTTCACTTTCTGACAGGAACAAGGAGCCTTTTGAGGGACTCGTGCCCGGTACTGGAAACATGGCCAACTACCCAGGCTAGTGAAGCCAGGGATCTGGAGGAGAGGCTACCATCAGCACTTACTAAACCAGCATAATCACTGCCAAATACTTGTCCTTATAGTCACAGATAAACGTTGCTCTCACCCTTCATCAAGGACACTTCTCTTTGCAATAAACAACCACAAAGAATCAAAACACAGATTTGTAGAACCCAATTCAAGGAGCTAGATAAACCTACAAAATACCTTCGCCAGATAAGGGACCCAGAAGATCAGGGAGGTTGTTTGTTTGTTTGTTTGTTTGGTGTTTTTTTGTAAGATTATATCGCCTAGAAACATAATGAAACCTGACATGGCTGTCTGAAAATTGCCTGAACAAGGATCATGAGGCAGAAACCACACACATACACACATACACCTATATGCAATGAAGGAACAGGAAAAATGGAAAAAGAAAAAATAGACTTCCTCCAAGAACAACACCAATTAGTTATCCAATAACTACTAAAACATACAGGAACCCCAGTTGAGCAATAGAGATACCAACCCTACCTACAGAACTTACAACTCAAAATGTGTCCTGTCTACAAGAAGTGCAGGCACAGGGAATGGAGCAGAGACTGAGGGAATGATCAACCAGTAACAGACACAACTTGAGAGCCATCCCATGGGCAAGCACCAATCCCTGACACTGTCAATGATACTCTTCTGTGGATTCAGACAGGAGTGTATTATGGCTGTACTCCGAAAGGCTCCACCTAGTAGCTGACTCAGACAGATGCAGACACCCACAGCCAAACAGTCGATGGAGCTTGGGGAGTCTTATGGAAAAGTAGAAGGAAGAATTGTGGGTCCCAAACAGGAACTCCACAGGAAAACCAAGAGAGTCAAGTGACTTGTACTTTTGGGGCTCTCAGAGACTGAATGACCGAGCAAAGAGCATACACGGACTGAAACTGAGGGCCCTCTTGGTCATATGTAGCAGACATTCAGCTTGGTCTTCATGTGGATCCTGTACAACTGGAGCAGGGGTAACCCAAAAGCTGATGCCTGTCCCTGGGATATGTTCTCCTGGCTGGGCTGCCTTGTCTGGCCTCAATGGGAGAAGAAGCACTTAACCTAGAAAAGACTTGGAGTCCCATGGGGTTCCCACCCTCTCAGAGGAGAAGGGTAAGGGGTATGGGGGAAGGGTTGTGGCAGGGGCTGACTGTGAGTGAGGCAGTGAACAGGATGTAAAGTGAATAATTAAAAAAAAATTAAATTTAAAAAATTACCTCTTAGTACATCGTGTGGGACAAGTCGGGGTCTGTAACAACTTCTACACTCAAGATCCTGCCAATTCATTCCTACAAACAATTATCCAAGTAAATTTTAAAAGTCACAATTATGTTTTCTTTTTAAAACTGAGACTTGGTCTTTTCAGACTCTTTGGAATGTTATGAACCCAATTTTTCAAGTTGGAGAATGCAAAGCAGATGAAAAGCAACCAGATTTTTTTAAAGAACATAAAAATCATAACCCACCCTCACTCTCAGTCTTCCAGAGCTAATTATATGAATTTAAGATAGCATAATCTGAAATTCTAGAAGCACCCTCGCCAACATTCTTTATATGTATAAAAACAGCTTATGATAATTTCAGATCAATAACACGAGAGTCAATATGTGACTTCTAAGATTTTTAAGCATGGCCAGTTTCTGATGTAGTCTCCGTTGACACACGACACTGGTAGATGTCAGAACCCTGTGGATTCTGTGTCACACAATGCCCAATGCTCAGCTTCCTCTTAGCTCATTTTCTGTGCACATCACTCACAAAAAACAAGATGCCTCTTGCTCTAGGCCTGCTCATCTGATGTGAGGACAAATCTCCCAGAACTGCATTTTTGTTTCGTTGTTATCCTAACAGAAAACAATGTTTTCCTACGATGTCCTTTAAGAAAAATTTGATTTTAGGACAGTGATCAAAAAAAAAAAAAGAATTTCTTGGGAAATTCTTTTATTTCAACTATAAACAGACTACTCCAAGGCTGAAGGCCCCAGGCTAGTGCCCACCCTTACCTGTTGAGTTTGTCCCCAACTACTCCTCCCCAGAGTCAAGAGTCTCTAGGAGCTTCTTGAACTATTTCTGTCTCCAAGCTGCTCACGTGCTTGTAACATGGTGTGCCCAAAGTCTGTGCTATAGAAATGTTTCCCTCAATCCATTTCAATCCCGCCTAGTCTCCATAGCCGACACTAAGCCCCAAAGTCTCCCACAGCAACTTACACTCAATGTTAACCCCCATCCAGGAAGTCCGAGAGCAATTGTTTTGTGGGTCTCCCTTCCAATACGTAGCTTGACTGCCCTGCAGCATCGAATAATTATATCAGGGGGTCTGCCACGAGTGTTGGATATTTAGTTCGGTCAAATGTCCACAGACAGCAGGAAACAGATACAAATCAAAGAATAATCAATCACCTTTGTATAAACCCCCTCCTCATAAGAAACACCCCCAGAGCCACTTACCTTTAAAAATCATAGGAAAGTGAAGATAAAATTTAGGTCTATAGACTATCTTACCATGAACTCATTCACCAGACTACTGAGTGACAGGTTACATTCTACTTGAAGAGAACATGGTCAGCAAATGCAACTGCAAGTTTCATGTGTGGCACAGATTCCTAACTGCTGTTATGTCCCTCCTGCAACCTCTGACATTGGCTGCTATTTCCTCTTAACAAACTACATCACAATAAGGGCCACGTAGCCCAAGCATCCTTAACACACACAGGGACTGGGATCTTGAAATGGTACACACACATATCATAACAACGTACTCAACATAAATAAAAGGACACAGTAAAAAGCACTTTGAAAGTAATGACATCATTTTATCCACATCTAAATGACTTAGCAGATTGCTGGCATTCATTGTGGGTGTTTTTCTGTATTAGATAATATTGTTAAGATTTAAGAAACCGTTTCACTGATTCATTCCATGAATTCTCCAGATAGGCTAAAGCACACATATATGCACACAGACAGACACAAACATACACACACTCACACATAGAGCATGTACACACACACACATACAAACACATATACCCTCACACTCACAAGACACCCATACATCCTCTCACACATATAAAAACACACGTAGCCTCACACAAGACATCCACATATTCTCTCTCACATGCAAACACATACACACACACACACACACACACACACACACACACACACACAGAGTCTTCAATGGTCTTCATGTTCAGTGCTAACACTGCACTTAATGTCCAGCTCAGATAGTCATCCACACAGAAGCGAATGCCATTTTAGGAAGTTGTCTCAGATTGTACACACACACACACACACACACACACACACACAAACACACACACACACACACACACACACACACACACACACACACACACACACACACACACACACACAGTCTTCAATGGTCTTCATGTTCAGTGCTAACACTGCACTTAATGTCCAGCTCAGATAGTCATCCACACAGAAGCGAATGCCACTTTGGGAGTTGTTTCCAGTTTGTGCTGTTGCTCTTGCTCAGTAACAATTCAGCAAAGATGAGTCTACAGCCCAAGGACATTCGGACAACTATGAAGACCTTTAGTTTGTCATGGCACGAGTAGATTTGTTACCAGGATACTGCTAAATAATGAGCAGACTATATAACACAACAAAGACTTACTAGTTTCAAAAAGTCCGTTGTATCAAGTTTGAGGAAAACCTGTTCTGAGAGTAAATGTGGTATATAATTTTAGGGTTGCTTCTTATTTACCACTTCTCTCCTTACTGACTTGTGGTAGGGGAGCTTATTCATGAAAGCCAAAGCCTTATTCCTAAATAATTAATTTCCAATTCAAGAGCTAATGACAATTTGCATACAACAGCATCTCTGTAGAGACTAGAATCATGTTAAATTTTTTATTCAATTTATTTAATGGTGTAAGAAATTAGAAAGGAAGCTGAACATACATTTAATCCCTCAACCTAGGAGACAGTAGTTGGCAAATCTCATCTCTGTGAGTTCAAAGCCAGCCTGATCTATAGAGCAAATTCCAGGATGGCCAGAGCTATGTAGTGAGACTCTGTCTTGAAAAGAAAAAAAGAAAAAAGAGGAAAGGAAAAGAAGAGGGAGGGAGGGAGGGAGGGAGGGAAGGAGGGAGGGAGGGAGGGAGGAAAAAAGAAAGGAAAGGAAGAAAGAAAGAAAGAAAGAAAGAAAGAAAGAAAGAAAGAAAGAAAGAAAGAAAGAGGGAAAAAATAAAGAGGGCAGCAAGAAGTGGCCTAGATTTCGAAGGACTGATTGGAAGAAATTCCTTTCTGAAGATGATCCCCAGAAATGTCTCTGTGGGCAAGGAGCTAAGTAGCAACAGATAAAATTAGGATCTCTGCAATGAGCATCACAGATGGTCAAGGTTGGTGGGACTCTGATCAGGTTGAAGTTTGCTTTCTTCCAATTATTCTCTTATAATACTTTCAAGCCTCCAAAGTTTTACAAAGTACAGCCTTGTGTTTGCTAAGTTTAGGCAGTTGTGGATTCTGTAGTCAGAAATTTCACTAGAGACCATGTAGATAAAGTGAGACCGCCAAGGGACTCAGGAAGAGGGGCCAGAACTCTGAGGCACACTGAGTTAGTAAAGCAGAGAGAAAAGCGAAAAGCTAAAAGCCTCGGGAAGACCTCATAGTCAGAGGAGAGTTCTGCAAGACACTGCGGAAGTTTTTAAACTAATCCTCTCAGAGTATGAGTGTCTGACTCTCAAGAAGGAACCTTCTCTGGCATCCTGACCCCATCTCTGCCCTATAGGAAGCAGGAGGACAGATTTCAGAACACAGTAGATCATGCTTTGCTCAATGACAATCCCTTGATACTTTTAAAGGTCTGCCATGTATGTTCTTTTAGACCCTCATAATGGGCTTGTGTGAAGCTATTTAATTGACAAGAGGACACATTTGCTAGACTCAGGCTCAACCCTAGTATCTCTTTACATGGCCTCTTTTTTTGTCAGTCACACTTAATCCTCTCTCTACTGGTTAACATCTCAATGAAACAGCTGCCAACTGAGAAGAGGAGTACAGAGAAAGATGACCTCAACAAGAGGAGAAAATAGTCAGCTTCAGACACTGACCAAATCAAGAAGCACTTCACTGGGTGATAGCTTCCCCTGGCACTGTCCCAAGCTCCACTGCCGAGAACCCTGCCTCAGGGTACTTTGGCCTGTCGCCAACCTCTGTCATGTAATGACTGCCAGTCCTTTTCCAGACTTAGAACTACTTTGTTAGAGAGCTATCATTACCCACCAAAGAATGTCTAAGGGAAAATTGAGTTGAATAAATTATTAGCAATTTTATAATAAACTTCAAGTCATCTTCCATACATTTTCTTCAACCTGCCAGAGTAATTTATATATTAAACATTTAGATACTGCCATCCTTCCTTGTCAACTTTCCCTGGTGCAAGATTCTTAAAAGTAGACCATTAGAATCCAGGAGAGTTTGAGCTATGAGATGCCGGGAGGCAGACTGAGTGAGCTGCCTTCTCAGAGGCTTGCCAAGTTTATGGCTTTATGGTCTCAGAAAACCTGATAGGATTCAGAAACTTTCCCCACAAAAAGAAGGGCTATCAGCAGGGGGAGACTAACTGTACAAGTGGCTTTACTGCTTGGGTGACAGTACTCTAAAATACAGAAGAGATTTTCAAACCCCAGATAGTAGGGCTGGACCTTATTGCTTTAGTTATTTTGTCACTAGTGGTCACTGAGAGACAGTACTTGTTTGCATGTGTTCATGTTGCAAAAGCAGTGTGCAAGACAACTGAGTCTCCAAGTAGCATTGTTTTGTTTTGGTTTGGATCATAGACAGAATTTCAGACATGACCAGCAGCTATTTTTCTCGTAATGACATAGAGTTGAACTCCTTTCTCTCTCACATCTTATATGTATGGTTGCCAGCTCCAAACTGAAGTAGAGACTTCAAACAAAGTTGGTATGAAGTTTTCTTAAAACACCAGGGACATGAGATATACCCCCTCAGAGTGTTCTTCTCTTAATTACATATGGCTTTTGGCTGTTCTGATAGTAAAATTACTGTACACAATGTTTTCATCTTCCTTATGTAGAATAGTAGAAGATAAAAATACCACTAATCTCATGAACTGTGTACACAAGTACACACACACACACACACACACACACACACACACACACACACACATGCACTCAGCTTGTCAACAACTCTAGCAAAGCAAAATACAAATGATAATTAGAAACATGTGTCCCCAGCAAAGAGGCCCAGAAACTAAAAGGTCATCTCTTTCCAAATGACCTAATTAAAAGAGCCTGGAGTGCTGGCCACAGTATAATGGCCATACACAGCTTTTAACTCAGATTTCCTGTTTTAAACAGTGCAATTTACTGCCCGTGCAGCAAATATGAATTGTCACTTAATGCCAACAAGATTAGGCTTCCCAACAACACCTGCCTCCAGCAATCTCCTCTTTGTTAGGCCCATCGGCAGAGGATTGCTGATTTGCTATCCCAGAATGACCATTTAGAACGTAATGCCAGGATGGCTGCCAAGTAGAAAACAATGATTTCATGTAGAAGAGAGCCTGCCTGGTACTTTACATTAATGCCAATTGAAATATGCATGAATAGACCAAAGGGAAAAGCAGTGGTTCTGAATCACACTGCTAGTGAATGCTTCTTAGATTCCCTTTTCTGGCCCCCAAGCTAGGATTCTGATGCCGAATCATTTTAATTGCCCAGAGAAAAGAGGCATGCGGTGGCTGAAAATGCTGCATGGTTGGAACTCAAGCAGGCACCCAAATAGAATTGTCAATTTAAATAGATGCCGTTGTAAATTTGTATTTAATCTCCCTCATATTTATTCACTATGTTGTGATGTTTCATTAAGGATTCATTTTGCTTGTCTGTTTTGTTGCCTTAGTTAGCCCATCTGAACACCTACTAATGCCTTGTACCGTGATGATATTTACCCGAAGTCACCAACAAAAAGAAGAATAACCTCAAGAACGGGGACTGGACTCTGGCACGTATCTCTCAGACAGCTTTGTGGCTCAGCATAGTATAAGTATAGTATAAGCTGCAAGATACAGGAATAAATAACATATATCTTCCAAGACACCTTTATGGAAATGGTCTGTCTTGTGATCTCTGTCTGCCTGTTCTCGACTCTGCAGTAGTTTTTCTAGAACAGCCTTGGGTAATAAACATGACTCCTGACAAGCTTGGATGATGTACATGTATACATGGCCTCTCGTGAGAGACTTAAATCATCATCCTTAACATACTAGAGATTAACCTCTCTTTGATACGAAGCTACTGTACCTTAACTAACAAACACAAATGGGACACCAAGAAGTTGACTCTAGTCAGTATGCACTTGATCGTATATATAGTCGCAAATGCTCACAACACAATGACCAACAACAAACTTCACATTCAACAGTGGCTGTGTCATACAAGCCAAATAGGTGCAAGGCCACCACACATGTCCTCTCTGACTCCTCAGAATGATGAAATTGTCCCGCTGAATACGTCTTAAGATCCATCTCCATCGTTAAGTAAAACATGACTATAAAGCCCTCCTTGCTAAACAAAGGAAAACAACTTTAGGCTCTTCCACATTTTTCCAACTTCTGAACTAAACTTATCTGGAAAATAAAACTTATCTGGAACCTATTCAACAAGATGGGAAGGAAAGGCTATTGTAGTTTCAAGATCCTACAGTCTAAGAGTCTTCACTATGACTTGAAGTAGGTTATACCTAAAATATTTTTCATAACACCATGTTAAAATATACATGTTTGTTTTTATAATTCTCCAGGTAAGGAGTCATTTGATGCATTCATTTTTCTTATCTAATTGATATTTCAAAATCTACTCTACTCACTGGTCTCTCTCCCCTGAACCCACTGTCACTCAAGGAGCTCATTCAGTGGGCTTTTCTACCTCTCTGACAAGTGTGTGTTATACTCTTTCTCTACCCAAAATTCATAGGCTAGGTCAACTGTTGGTATTCCTCTATTTTAACCTCTTCATAAGTCCCTAGAGTGTGCATGAGCTCCCTCCAAATCTACTAAAATTTCACTGGGGAGATAACTGCTCTGTTAATACTTGTATTCATGCATGACTTACGCAGATATTGGACAGTTATTGCCCCACTCCCATGCAGCATGAAATATACAGATCAGGATACAAAGCATAGCACTTACAGGTTCCCCACAGCTCTGTAATATCAGATTGTTTTAAAGAATCTCCTTGACTTTCTCTTGATTTCCATGGAAACACATCATTATGCTTCCCCATCCTATTGCTCTGAATATTCTGTTCATTTACTAGGTTAACATTGGCTCTCAGTACTCCTTGATAAAGGTTTTCTTCAACAGTCAATACCAGGTGTTCTCTCTGTGTGCGTTCTCGTTTTGAAATAACATTAGCTCTCTCAGCTTCAAAGACCGTCTTGGATAGAATGATACTCGTCCATGTTTGTACATGAACTTTCATACTGATTTCAGTTTCAGAGTCATGTTATTCCTTATTTATGCACTGCCTGTCAAATTCTAACATGTCCAGAATTAAAATAAATTTATTTTCCTTGTGTGTACTTTTATTCTCATAACCATCTAGAATGTTCTTCTGATCTATTCCCAAGTCTATACACAAATGTTCTTCTCTCCATGATATTAATCAACAATTCTGAACAATAATAAAAGCATAATTTCCAATCTAATCTATAATATCACTATTATAATTTTGTGGCTTCTTTAACTCAGTATAGCTCAGTCTTGAAAGGGAAAGTCATTTACCTTCTTTCTGTGGATGATTTCTTTCTGTGCAGAGAAGGGTGGGTAAGCAAAATATGAAGGAATAACGTAACATGACATATCAGCACGTCAATTCTGGCAGTGCTCACCAATGATGCCAGCATTTTGGAGATGGAGGCAGAAGTTCAGGGTCATCCTTGACAACATAGGAAGTCTGAGGCCAGTCTAGGCTATATGATACCCTCTTTCAAAGAGTTATAAATCTCAACAACAAAGTTTTCTTTGTTTTCTAGCTCCTTACTTCCCAACCTTGCTTTGTTAGACAGAGTCCTTCAGTGTAACCTTTCTGCACCATCACCCCAGAACAAAATCAGTAAAGTATTCCTGGATCCTTCCATTTCTGTTACACTAAAATGGACCACTAGAAATTTCTTCTAGCTGGCTGTGGTTCACGATAAGCCAACTGTATATTGTTCTATTTCAGATTCTACTTTTAGTTCTTGAACTATTTCTTATCCATTTCAGAAACTCCAGACATTACTTTCATCTTTTTCTGCTTCAGTTCTACAACTTTTTTTCTGATTTCCTTCGTCATTCTGGGTTCTCTGATGTGAAGAGACAGAAAAGCATGTCTACGTCTCTGAGACTACTTACAGGTCATATTTCATGGCCACTTAGGAGTAATACTGATACCAAGTTGACACACTCCTCAGCACAGAACCACATACACTGCCTGGACATTCAGCAGAGGGCATCAGAAATTGTTACCCCCAAAAGCCATTTGTATCTAAGACAAACTGCTCCAGGAAGTGGCTACTCACTGTGCAGTTTCTTTCTGTTGCCACTTTTTAAGTTTCACCCCAAATTCAGCTGCTGATGGCTCAGGTCCATGACTGCCCCACATCTACCATGGAGGCTGGCAATGTGAGATAAGTACTATCGTTAGTCCTGAAGACTGTGTCTCCTAGCAATGTCAAAAGCTACATATAAAAAGGTTTACCAATATGATGTCCAAACATGAGCTGGACAAGGACAATATTAATAGACCTGCCAAAGTGGACAGGGAAAGCTCATTCATGTGGCCTAAACCCCACTCAAAGAACTACAGGCAATTAAGCAATGTTGAGTGGGAGAGATTGTCCTCCCCAGGAAGAGCACACTCACTGCTCATCCAATACCAAGTGGTCATCTCTGAAAACATGCATACAAGGACCGCTATATGGACTGAGCAGGTTATTTTAGGAATATAGATTTATATACATACATACATACATGTAATAAAAATTAATAAGAAAGAGGCCAGGAATCTGAAAAAGAACAAGGAAGGGTATGGGAAGAAGAAAATGTTGTATTTATATTAATCTCAAAAAATAAAAGAAATTATAAAAAGAGAACTAAAATAAGAAAAATTATAAATCTAGAAAGCATATCCAACAACCACCTGCAAATAAAAAGGAATGAAACAATAACCACTACATTCACCCGCTGTCTTCCTTTCCCAATAGCTCTGTCTTTTCTAAAGTTTCTGTCACTTTACAAATACCATGCTTCTCCTATCAGAGAAATACATGTATCTTTCTTCTTCTTGATTTCCTGGGTTCAGTGAAGCCAAAGATACTTAGACATTGCCCACTGCATATCCAGCATATTTACTGATGTCAGAAAGTCAGATGTCAGAAATAATATAAATAATTACTGATCTGAAAGATTTAAAATTAACATGTAGAAATAAATAATTCTAGATAACATACATCTAAAAGGAATTGGAATTGTTGGAGAATAAGAGACATCATGAAGTTAAACTGAATGAATTGTGGGTTATAAGATGGCCATAAACCTACAGAGATTAAAAGTATGAAATCATGATATGTTTGAACATCAAGTTGACAATGGGTCAACTTGTGACAGTTGACATTGACTGGCAAATTGGCAGACTCTAGAATCATCTAGAAGGCAAGACTCTGGGTATGCTCATGAAAGAGTTGAGACGGGAAGACCTGCCTTAGCTACAGGTGAAATCATTCTACGGGCTGAGGTCCTAGACTGAACAAAAAGAAGAAAGACAGCTGAGCACCCGCATTTACTACTCTCTGCTTCCTGGGACGCAAGGTAACGAGCTGACCTCCAGTCTCTGCCACCATGTCTTCCACATCATGGTGGAATGTATTTCCTGAGTTGTAAGCCACACTAAACCCTTCTTCCTTAAACTATTTCTCATTGAGTGTTTTTTTACCATGATGAGAAACAGTAGCTAATGTATCCTGTATTAGTTTTTACCTCCTAATGTTTGCAGTAAACAAATTAGCAACATGAAAGTGATTCAGCAAGGAAGACAATATGAGAGCACACATCAGAAAAGCTGAGGAGACCTAAGAGGGAAAAACCCTCTGGAAGACTCAGGCCTGATGCAAAAACTTGGCTTGTCAGAGTGGCAAAGAAAAACTGAGCTTGAAGGAAATGGCAGTTCTTGTTTCTGAGGTCAGTAGGAGGCTGGGGATTCTGGGGATGGCCAAATAGTACTTCCAACTTCCATAGAAGCAAAGCTCCTATGACCATTCTGGTTTTCTAACTGGATGTGCATAATACCAAATAAGGAAAGATACAACTTTCTTAGTTGGTAATGGGGGAGGGGTGCAGTTAAATAAGGACATTTGTGCACGAATCTATAGAAGCCAGAAGTCAACTGTGTTGGCGTTCTCTAGAGAGTTCTGGCTTCCTCAGAAGTCCCAGTACTAAAGGCCTGGAAAATTCTTAGAGAATCACTGGTCTTCAGTCTACATTGTAAGGAGAAGAATCCGATTCTATTATCGGCAAAGAAATGGCAGCAATATAGAGCATGAATTTATCAACTTAAGTGAAAACGGACAGCCAAAATTTAGAATAGAAGGGAAAGAAGGACAGATCGAAGGAGGGGATGGAGGGAGTGAGGGGAGGAAGGGAGGAAAGAGGAAGGGAGAAAGGAAAGCCTTCTCTCATCTGCTTCATCTTGGCTGACACTAAACGGTGTAGCTCACATTCAGGGTGAATTTTCCTACTTCTAATAATCTGATCAAAAAACCTGATCTCTGGAGTGGCCAGAGGCTGCCTTTTGGTTGGTTGCATATCCTCTCAAGTTGACAACCAAAATCTTCGCCCTGAGGTTTCATCCGTTAGGTTCAGTCTACTTTGGTTTTGAGCCTGAATCTCACTTGGCATGGAACTGAAGTTGGGCTAGCTAGCTATAGCTTAGGAGAGCTAGGGTCTGTCTGCACCTCAGCAGCACTGGGTCACCAGGCAGGCAGCACCATGACCAGCTTTGATGGGTTCTTGGCGTCGAGCTCAGGTCTTCATGCTCATGTGGCAAAGCTCTTTACCAACTTTCTCCCAGCCTCAAGACACAGGCTTCATGATCCTCGTTTCTCCAATCCATCCAGTCTAGTAAGACGGCAAATGCATATTTGTCTCAGAACCATAAAGCGCCGCCATCATTATATTCCTGTCACATCTGAACTGGTGCCAAAATAAAGCAGCATTGGCAGTCAGGGCTCCCCGCGATCCAGAGCAACATTTGTCAATACTAGCTTCTTGTTAACATCACCAGGTACCCGTTAAAAATATATGACTCTGGGCACACTTGGCTTTCCTTCCTAACACTGTCAGGCTGGGCCTTCAGGGGACTCTGTCATTTGCAAAGCACAGAAGAGCCACTGCTGTGCCAGGAATCAGTTAAGGATGAGACTTCAGAGTTGAACAACTGACTGTGTGACTTTAATCAAGTGCCATAGTCAGTGTAAGCCTGGATTCCCTATCTACAACAGAAATAACAATGTTTGCCCCATGGGTTTATGGGAAGGCTGAACTAGAGCAGTAAGTTTGGCATACCTAGGTTCAATGTTATACTTTCATGTTTAATGATTTGAACTTTAAAAAAAAATTAAACTATGCTACAGACAAGCCAATCTACTTTGCACTTCATACACTTGTATCTGCCTGGCATTAATCATCACTTAAATGGGACTTTCCTCAGAAAACTCACTATTTAAAATACAACTAGCCGTGTGCAGAATGCCAATAGAACTAAAACGTGCTGGAATCCACATGTTCAAGTAGGCATTATCATAGTGGAATTAAGTTTTCCTGAAAATGGCTTGGAGACAGGATGGCAGAGGGTCACAAGTCAACAGTGAACATCCACACACTCTAGCCTACACCTTCCCAGTGGCTGCTCCATCCCTACCTCCCTCCTCCTCTCCACCACTAGGCTGTCATTCACTTTCTGCTCAGGCCTATCAAATATCATTGCTTTTCCACCAATAATTTCATTTTACTTCTGGTAAAAGTACCATCGCCACTTGAAGTCATTAGCTACTCTTAGTTTAGAGTAGCATGGTTCATGATTCTGTATATTAGTATTTTAACTGTTCTTTTGGCTCTTTGACGAAGATGTGGATTAATATAGCTCTTGTTATACCTCCTATGTTTATGAGTCTCAAAATAGTTGAGACTAGATTTTATTCAACTTCTATGTTCCATTGTGGTAAGTAACTTATAAATGACCACACTTCTTGTTAGCAGAATTGAATTAAAGTCTCGTTGGGAAACTCTTATGCTCACATTCCCTGTTAAGTCTTACAGCAGAACCTGGCCATCTTTTATGGATGCATAGTGACCACTCAAGTTCATTTCTTATTTGGCCCCAACTCCAGCATGCCCACACAGCTTCCATGTGCCATGCCCCACACCTGTGGTGCCACAAAATTCCTTGCAGAACTTGAAAGAAATGCGTGTACCAAAGAATATATACAACTAGTCCAATGACTTCTAGGCATCTGTATTTTAGGAACGTGCTCTAGAAGATACCAGTGTGAGCCTGATGTTGGAAGATATTTAGGGAGTATAGTATCCCGGCTTTTTGTGACAGGGATTTATTTTTTAGAACAATATTTTCACACTCTTCTGCACAGAATATAATTTACTGTCCTTCAGGAATCCCCTCCCCACATTGTTCCTATTTAATCTGCTCTTGAATTTTTTTTACACTATTCTCCATATTCATGTATTGACACTGAAATTTGCATTGCAAATGCCTCTGGGCCAAGCAGCCTGACATAAACTCTATGATATCACCTCATGTTGCTTATAGTTTCAGATGGACACTTAACAAATGAAATTAATAAAAACTACACTCATAAATCCGTACCAGCTCTACACTGCACAGCCCTGGCGTCAGAGCAGCTCAGCTGACAAGCATACTGGTGGGTAAGGCTGAGTGACATAGTTGACCTAGCTGACTCTTGGATCTCTGATATGCAGGAAGTGAGGAACAGCAAGCCTGCCTCATTACTTTGCTGGAAAGATTAAATGAAATAAGGTTTGTGAGAAGCTCAAAAAAGCACTGGGTGCACATCAAGCTTCCAGCTTATAAATTCGATTATTTATTGCCTAGTGAGTATTTTGCACCTAACTCCTTTTTAAATCAACTCTTTCTTGAGAGAGCAAAAAGGATCTGTCTTTAACTCTTTTCTTCAGAAATAGTGTTCCTTTATGCTGTGCTGCTATATCTAAAAATATTCCACTATAAAAAAAACTTTAACTGTTATTAATATATTAGAATACCCATTATATAAAATGTCCCATGTAACCCCTATGCTCATGGATGTGTCATTGCAATACGTGAAGCTGCCTACAACTTACCGATTTTTAATTTAGTTACTAAATAGTAGGAAATTCTGATTAAGAATTTGCCAGAGGGGAAGAAACCAAATTCCAGGGGAATAAAATCTGTATCAAGCCCCATTTAGCTGAATTAAAGTGAGCTTCCACAGGATGGTTCCAGGAATGAGAAGACTGTTACATCTCCAGTTACGACAAACATTGAGCTGTTTACCAACCAATCTACAGACCCACATTTTCAACTCGCCACCCATGACTTCAGCACATTTCAGTAATGAGACTCTACAGGGAGAGAGCTTGTCTAGTGCTTTTCCTTCACCTTCTAAAAATCTTCTACTATCCAGCATAAGCTGACATTGCCCACCAATGTCACCAATGAGAAATACAGAGCCATGGACACCTGGAGAGAAGGGAAACCAGGGGTGTAGATAGGAAACTAAGGAAAGATCACAGATCACAAATCACATGGCTATAAAAACCAATGTAATCCCTTGTAAGATGATATAAAAAGATGATCGGGTTTATTTACTTAGCTCCAAACTCTATTTTTATTGTTTTGCTACTTAGAAAATGCTACGAGATTTCCACAACAGAAGTATTTCATTGCTTTATTAAGGATTATTTTAAAATGTTCATTGAGTAATTTGTAAAATAATATACATGCTTTCCGGCTCATGCAATCTGTTCATAGATGTCAAAGGCTCATCTTCCTGTTACTGAATCGTAGCAACTGTGCAAACAAGGCTGCAAGAGCTTCACATTGCCCTTCCTGTTCCTGCTACCATTGTCTCTCTTCTTTGGAAGCTAGGACCTCTTCCTCTCTTTGCCCAGTGCCTTCCCTGCACTATGAACCAGAATACAGTTCCCATTATGAACACCTTGTGTTCAGGCCAAAGCAACTATCTTCAATTTGAAGTGTGCATAACTGTGCTGTGTTTAGCCATTAAAATGGATAAAATATGCATTGATAGCTGGTATTTTCACAGTTCAATTTTCCATGTTTACTCAACTAATGAAACTTCAGATGCAAAAGCAGCCCAAAGTTCACAAGCTGTGTTCGCCCTGTCAAAGCACACATTGAAACCCTGGGTTATAGCCTGTGGTTAAATTATTGTGATATCTTTAACTATAATATTCTAATTTTTAAATATAGAAATAACAAGTGTTTCACTGGTCTAAATCTCAGGGAGTTTTCTCAAGAATTTTAAGTAAAAATTAAAGTAGCGATGCTTGCTGTTTCCACCCTATAAGCAGCAGAGGTATCAGTTCTACAGCAAGGACATGGGAAGATCATTTGTGCTGCCACATCCGGGATCATGAGCACACCCCAGCATAAGCACACAAGAGGACAAGGACTGTGTGAAACGTTGAATGTAGGCCCTTTCGAGTGTTTTTGTTGTTGTTGTTTTTGTTGTTGTTGTTTTTGTTGTTGTTGTTGTTGTTGTTGTTTTTGGGGTTTTTTTGGAGAGGGAAGAGGGTTTGGCATTAATATCTTAAATATTATTTGTACCTGGAAACTTATACCAAACAGAAGGACATTTAATTTTTTTGATCACTCATCTTTCAAATCCTATGACACTGACACAGCAAGTGAAAGATTCTCCTATTACTCAAAGCCTGATTCCTCTGCAAATGGCCCGTGCGACCCTCCCATGTGCAGTCCCATTGTTTGGTCTGAGGATAGCATGTACAGACTGAGGTTGTTGAGGAACCTTCTCACCACAAAGTGACCAGCTAAATTTGTGCATAGTCAACATTAACGCTAACAGAGCAACACCTACTGGTACATTTATGAAGTAAAGTTGGAACCAGTATGGCTGGAAATCGATTTCTCCATCTTTACAAGGAAAGGGACGACATAAGGTTTATTCACATAAAAATAACCAACAAAGAATTAGGTGGAAGGGTTGGGGATTTAGCTCAGTGGTAGAGCACTTGCCTAGCAAGCGCAAGGCCCTGGGTTCAGTCCCCAGCTCCGGAAAAGAAAAAAAAACAAGGAAAAAGGAAGAAATAGGTGGAAAAAGTGTGTATGTGAAAAGAAAAGTGACTCTTAATGTTCAGAGTTTCCTAAGACAAATGTGGCACTTCTTACAAATTGAAATTTCCATTCAGCCTGCTCCTAAAAGTATCTCGTAAGAGTTCATGAATGAACCCCCACCCTAGCTATTACAGGAAACAATTCCGGAAAGCACTGAATGGATTGAAATAAGCTGAGAGGCATCAAGTTTATTTTTACCACAGATATGAAGTCTAGTCACCAAACAATGAATAATACAGCATATAATGTCATAGTCTGCCAGCTCCACTGTTGTCTAAACATCTTGACTTAAAGAGACATTCAGGAACGGTGCGAAGCATTAAAAGTTGGGGGAGGGGCAGTAGAGGAACCACAAAGAATATTACGCATGCCAGCAGAAAGACACTCAGATGGCTACATATCCTGAACTTCACTGGGGTTTTAGAAAAGTGATAGAACCTGCTCGATAAAACCCCACTGTTTTATAGTGATTGCTTTGGGGACTTGGGGCTGGGCACTAACCCTTTGAAAAGAGGAAACAAATAGGCAGCAAACCAACCAAGGTGTTAACGGGGAACATGGTTTTCAGCCATCACGTAAGTTGCCACAGAGTCATCAACAAAGGCAAGCAACTGTCTAAGGATCCAAGAATTACGTCCCATCCATGATAGGCCAACGCCTGAAGGAGGTACAGAAGTCCCAGCTAAGACAAGGCCTTGTTAGTCTCAAAAACCATGCGATAAAGACCTGCTACGGCTCAGAGAAGGTCACCACTTTCCCTTAGTCCGAAGGGACTGGACTGAACGTCTGCTGCTCTCTCTCTACACTTCTCCACTTCTTTTGAACTGCTCTCTGAAACCATTTCATCTCTAATTACCGGTGGGGATCCATGTGCATTCCCTACAGAAGGAACTTAAGGAACTTGATTTCAAGCAGCTGAGATTAATGAATTTCTGTGGCTGCCAGGAAACTTTGCATTTCCTGATATAGAACTCTGTAGATTATTCTTGCACAGACCAGAAGTAAGTCTGATCTTCACCACCCACAGCCTCAATACCCAAACCTCCTCAGTGCCTTTCTGAACTTATTTTTGCCTTCTTTTTTGCACATAGACTACCTGTTATATTTGTTAAAAATGTATCTTTCAGAATCATGATCCTCCTCAGAAACATAAAATTTCCATTCACGGGCTTAGATACTTTGCCACCGCAGTCTGTAGTTTACTGTTTTGTCTTCCAGAGAGAGACTCCTCCGCACCATTTTTTACCATGTTTCTCATAGTCATCAGTTCCTGAACACACGCTGCCCTGCCTGCTGCACTAATCAGTCAGGTTAATTTCCCTTTGCCTGTGAGGAGCACATTTGTCTGTATTGATGCCATGACCTAAGTAGTGCCAGGGAACTTCCTGTTTCTGTCATGTCGACCTGCTCACCCACTGCGCATGTGCATCAGTGCCATCTACCCACAGACACACTGCGCATGTGCATCAGTGCTTTCTCCTCTATCATTTATGTAAATCTTAATAGCGATCTCAGCCACACATAGTTACACCTGGACTCATTACTAAATTCTTACTATTTTGGACACGTACTATCTCGTAATTTGATTTTCTTCTATTTACATGCTTTTCTCTCTAACATAGCAACAAGTATGTCTAATGGGCTTTTACATATTTTCTTAGCCTTTATAATGGTTACATTTAAGCTAAAAACATGGCACATGATGTCAGTTAGAATGAAAAATGGCTCACATCGTTAGGAACCTTCATATACATTCTCCTGCTGGGGAAAGTTACTAAAATCTCAAGATAAAGCCGTGACATTCAGAAAATGTATAGTCCCCATAAAAGAGAAAGGACATAAAGGAAACAGACTGGGAATGTGGGAAGCTCTGACATCTTGCAGTGACTCAGCAACCCTCGTTCACCCACAAAGGACGCATGTGCTGACACTGTCATGGCTTCTCTAATTTCAGGTGCAAATGCTATGTGCTCTTCCTGTTAGTCTTAAAAGTTCCTGTATGCATGTGCTTGTATGCCTTTGTATATGTGTATCTGCTTGTGTATGTGTGTGTATGTGTATACATGTGTGTTTGTGTGCATGAACATGCATGTGTGTCAAAGATATATAAGAACTGTTGTGTGTTTTAAGAGTGATTACCTTGTAATTTAGACTTCCTAGTTTTTCTTCAATGGATGTCCCTTTTAAAGTTTTTCAAAAAGTTCTTTGTTTGGAGTTTGGTACTTAATATTAGGAACACATTGAGGGAAAATGTGAAGTCTAAAAGTTCTGGGAATAACACATGGAAAATAGACTCTAGAACATAATTCTCTATTTTGATTGCTTACTTTCATTAATGCTACATTTGTTTTGGACACACCTTAAGAAGTGAATTTTTTTCTCATAATAAAATTCTCTTGACATTTCAGTCAGTGAACTGGCTGAGAAAGACTCCTCCTTTTAAAATACTGAGTGTTGAGCTGGTGGGATTACCCAGAGGGTAAAGGCTCTTGCCACCAATCCTGCTGAGCTAAGTTTGAGCCCCAGGTCTCACAGGGTGAGAGGAGAGAACAAACTCCCTCAAGCTAAAATATGCTGATCATGCTGAGCTTAAGTTTCTACTATGACACCTCAGGTTGTTGTTATAGCGAAGTAAAGCATTACGGTTTAGCTGAGCTTCCATCAAATGTGCGCTTTGGGTGTTCTTTTAATGTCATGCTTCCTTCCAGTCATCAGTTTAAAAAACTACAAGTCAGAGACAGTAAGGGGCAAGAAGAATGAGTGATCCTCGGAGTACTGAAATCGAGCCCAGATGCCCTCTCACGAATTTACACAGACAGGGTTTATGTTGAGTGAGCGTTCACACCACTCACTATCCACATAAACTACTGCCAAAATGTAAGTAATCTATCCACAAGCCAAAGTCCATAAAGACTCTGTTTGGGTACTTGGCATTGCAGAGGATAAAGAAGCTCTCGATCTCAGGTCTGTCTGCTCTTCGGGGCTCACTTGACACACTACACAATGGTATTTTTCTTCTTGATCCCAGTGTTTAGATGGGGAACCTAGCCAGGCATTTCTCAGCGAGTGATAGAGAATAGTTTTGTTATCATCTGTGGTTTTCTTTTAGAGGTCCTTTTATTTTTAAATTCCTGTGAAACTTCCTTGACCTGCCTACCAGGGAACTGGAGCAAACGCTGGGCATCTAGAGCCTAAGTCTCCCTTGTCTTTATTTGTAGTGTAGAATATTGATTTAGATTTTGGCCTATTCGCATTGCTTTCAGATTTCAAACACTAGCTATAATAGCTCGAGGAGACACTTTGCTGAAGCTAAAATGATCACCCAAGAGAATATATTGGGGAAAGACATAGGCCAGAATTAGCCCTTGGCTCTGAATGTATAACTCCCGTTGAAACCAGGAGAAGCTGAGCTCATAGGATTTGAAGACACTTTTTTCCTTACATTGAATATAAAGGCCGTTTGAATGGGTTGTGCTTGTGTGAGTTTCTGTTAAACATGCTGAATTAGCTCTTTGTCACATTACAAAAAAAAAGGAAAAAGTGGCATTGCTTCTTCAATTTGTCTTCCAAAGAGTCTTTTGATATCAAACAAAACTGCACAGACAACCTTTTTTGTTTCTGTACACTGATTGTTTAATATTACAAAGGATCAGGCATCATACCAAGAGTCTTGAGTCATATACAGCCCTACAACATTTTACAATAACAGTTCCTAATCATTTTCAGCCAAAATAGCAATAAAGCAGAATGAGGCTTAGAACCAGTACAGGGTGCGGGAAACTGTTAAATAGCTACCAGCATGACTCTGTAATGACAGAAAACAAGCCTTTTGCTTTCCAGAACATTCTTGCACTCTACAGGGCATAGCATCACTGAAAAGGTCAGAATTACAAACACCTCACTATGTATCTGAAGTTATTACTGAATGTTTAAAGTGAATTAACCAGCATATGCTTACTCTGAGAGTCTAGATGCTCTGTATCCTCAAATTGTTAGCAGAATAGGAACGTCTGCCACAGAATATCTCTGTAGTGCACAAGAGTTCTTCTGCAACACACAGGAGCCCTCCCAGAATGCACACTAGCAGAGCACATTACAGGGCCCATCTTCCTGCTAACAACACTTAAGATAAATGCTATATCCTTATCAAATCCTTTACCTCAAGACTCAAGGAACCCTTCGGATGACACTATAAAGACCAGAGGGAGGAAGGATGTCAAGGAAGTAAGGCCTTCTAAACACAGAAGGACCAATGAACTTATGAACTCACAGAGACTGAGGCAGCATGGGCAGGGCCAGCAGGGACTGCATGGGTCTGCCCCAGATGAGGTCTGAGAGTGCAGAGGAGAAGTAGACACACACACACACATCTGTCTCTAACCCAAAAGTTATCTCTACCACAGGAGTTTCGCTGAGGAAACAAACCATCTGAAAGGTAGGTTATACGCCCAGCAGTAGAAGGCCAACAGAAAGCAGAGTCAATGGTATCTTTGGGGGATCCATGTATCCACGGGACCACAACAACAACATTGTGTAGTATGAGGGGTTTTGTTTGGTTGGTTTGGTGTTTTGACTTAAAGGTCCCTTGTGCATACATTATGACTTCCAGTTTTGTGTTTTTATGGGATTCCTGTGAGTGCAGACATGTGTTTCTTATGTTTTCTTTCTTTCTCTTGTTTGTTTTGTCCTGTTCTGATTTATTTATTTTCGCTTTATGTTATTTTACCATGCCTTAGATGCATATTTGTGTTTTCAGGAGAAACAGAGTGTATATATCTGGATGGGAGGCAAGGTGGGAAGGAACTGGGAGGATTTGGAAGAGGAGAAATTGTAATTAGAATATATTACCTGAACAAAATCTATTTTGAATAAATGGAAGAAAAGAAACTTAATTCACTCAGTAGAACTGTGTGCCACTTTCCCATCTGGAAACATGTAACAATGCATACTGTACAGCTTAGCACAAAGAAAACAAACCCATGATTCACTTATGGATATAATCTATCTCTCACACCATGCAGAAGCAATTATCTAGTGTTTAATTTGAGTAAATGAAGAATAAATTATGTTGGATAGCATACCTTATAGGTTCATTAAAAATAAATCTTGAGGGACTTTGAGACAATTCTCTCCACCACTCTACTTATGAGGCAAGAACACAATAAAAACCAAGGTTATAAATTAATAGACCAATTTAAGAAGCAGAGAAAAAAAGGAAACAGGTCTAACCTAAGAGGTTCTGAGAAGAACATTTCTGGAACTATCAAGCGCTCTATTGAGTCTTCAAAGTTGTAGAACAGTGTATAAGCCTGTGTGTAAGGACTCCAAGCAAAGACCACGCTAAAACTGAAAGACAACGCATGGATGAAGTCATGAAGATGGGAATCGGCACCATCTGTGAACGACCATGGAGAAGGATTAGACCGGAGAGACCAGAACATCAGGAAACATTCTTGTCAAAACATCAGCTAAGTCCAGTTCATCCTGCAATGACTATTAACGGTCCAGTTTGTACTTTAATGAATAACTAAAGGCTTCAGTTTAGAGATGATGTGGTCAAAAGAACTTTAGGTAAGTCACTCCTTCAATCTTAAATTTTCTATTACTGTGATAAAAGCAACTTGAGGAGGAAAATCTTCATGTCAGTCCCCATGTTCCTGTCATACCTAGTCCGTCATAAAGAGAAGCAAGGGGACAAATTCAAGGGATAAACCTGGAGACCGGAGCTGATGCACAGGCCATAGAGGAAGCAAGCTTACTGGCTTGCTCCCTGTGGCTAGCTCAGCCTACTTTCTAGCAATAGGACCACCAACCCAAAGGTGACCCCACACACAGTGATCTTCGCTCTCTCATCTCAATCATTGTTAAATAATTTTTAAATAATTTTATTTGAAATTTTCTTTATTTACATTTCAAATGTTATCCCCTTTCCAAGTTTCCCCTTTGGAAAATCCCTATCTCATTCCTCCTCCCCGTGCTTTTAGGAGGGTGCTCCCCCACCCACCCACCCATGCCCTTTTGCCTCCCTGCCCTGGCATTCCCCTACACTGGAGCCTCAAGCTTTCCCAGGACCAAAGGCCTCTACTCCCATTGATGCTCTACAAGGCCCATCCTCTGCTACATATGCAGCTAGAGCCATGGGTCTGTCCATGTGTATGTACTCTTTGGTGAGTGGTTTAGTGTTGTTGTAAAAAATATAAAAATAAAAAAATGTATTGTCTTTTACCTCGCTGGGTCTGCACCACGGTGTCCCAAGATATCTGCTAGATATCTCTGCGGAAACACGTCCGAACTCCGCCACGGCGGCCCAGTGTCTCCAGCCGCCGTTCTTACACTCAAACCGTCACAGAAAAGAACACATAACACAATAATCTTAGACCCAATTGGTAAGATATAATTGCCCACTTAAACATTCAAAGCCCGGTACCATCCATCCCTTAAGAACAGTGATAACAACCTGTAAATACACAGAGCGAGATCTTTAAGTCAGCCTCCATTGTCCTGCCACGGCTTCTCCCTCTCCCTCTTGTCTCCCTTCCTTTTCGTTCCAGTCTCCTCTTCCTTCAAACTTCTCTCCCGCCCATCTTTCCTTCTCCTCCAATGACAGGCCTCCTTCTATCTTGTACCTGCCTCACCTGTATTTTACAAATTCAATGGGGAGGTTTTAGTGAAGTCACCAGATTCCTGAGTAGGCAGCTGTCCTTGGGGCAGTGGAATTAGCATCAAAATACAGATTACTCCAGGGCAAACCACAACAGTTTAGTCCCTGGGAGCTCTAGGGAGTCTGGTTGATTGGTATTGCTGTTCTTTGTGTAAGTTGCAAACCACTTCCACTTCTTCAGTCCTATAACTACTCCATTGAGGACCCTGTTCTCTGTACAATGGTTGGCTGTGAGCATCCACCTCTGTATTTGGCAGACTCTGGCAGAGCTTCTCAGGAGACAACTATATCAGACTCCTTCTGTCAGAAAGCACTTCTTGGCAACCACAATAGTGTCTGTGTTTGGTGTCTCTATATGAGATGGATCCCCAGGTGGAGCAGTCTCTGGATGGCCTTTCATTCAGTCTCTGCTCTACACTTTGTCTCCATAACCTGTCCTATGAATATTTTTGTTCCCCTTCTATGGACTGAAGCATCCATGCTTTGGTCTTCCTTCTTGAACTTCATGTTGCCTGTCAATTGTTTTTTGGGTATTCTGAACTTTTGAGCTCATATCCACTTATCAGAGTACACACCGTGTATGTTCTTTTGTGACTCACTCAGGATATTTTCTAGTTCCATCCATTTACCTATGAATTTCATGAAGTTATTGTTTTTAATAGCTGAGTAGTACTCCATTGTGTAGATGTACCACATTTTCTGTATCCATTCCTCTGTTGAAGGGCATCTGGGTTCTTTCCAGCTTCTGGCTATTATAAATAAGGCTGCTATGAACATAGTGGAGCATATGTCCTTGTTATATGTTGGAGTATCTTTTTGGTGTATGCCCAGGAGTGGTATAGGTGGGTCCTCAGGTAGTACTATTGAAAGATAGGGTTTTAAATTAGCTAAAAATAAATTAGCTCAAAACCTAGCGACAGGATCTGACTCAGGAAGATAGGTTGTTAAAAATACAGGAGAACTAGTACAGACTCAGTGACGCTTCACTTACCGTGAGTAAATGAGTAATGAGTTCTGTTCTGCCCCTATGATGTTTGTTTAAGCCCCATTTTGCCCTCTAGCCATTGTGTCCTGCAGAGAGCATTCTGGCAGATGCAGATGCTTCATCAACTCTGACAAACATTTACCTTGACAGGATGAGAGTTAACAATGAGGACCTGGACCCGACCCTTCTCCCGATTTAGTAGCTCTGTTCCAGGAACCAGGGGCTATAAAACCTTTTGGCATCCCCTTATCTCCTGGAGCCATAAAACAACGAACAATCCTGTAACTTGTGGTATCTTTGACATTTCCCTTTGACATCCCCCATCTCCTGGGGCTCACAGCCTTTAAAAGGCCCTTCTCCCAGCCACTCGGGGGTTGACACCACTGTCTCCTGAGTGAGATACGTGTTGATCCAGAGATTTCTGTAATAAACCTCACCTTTTGCGTATTGCATTCAAGATCGGTCTCTCGTGTGTCTGGGGTCCACGACTTCGAGATATACTTGGGGGGGGGCGGTCTCCCTACGGAGATCTTTCACTATGTCCAGTTTTCTGAGGAACTGCCAGACTGATTTTCAGAGTCTTTCTTTCTCTCCCTCTCTGTCCTAGTCTCCTCCTCTTCCTTCAAACTTCTCTCCCACCCATCCTTCCTTCTCCTCCAATGACAGGCCTCCTTCTGTCCTGTACCTGCCCCTCACCTGTACTTTACAAATTCAACAGGGAGGTGGTTCTGGTGAAGTCACCTGAGTTCTGAGTACATGACTAGGCAGCTGTCCTTGGGGCAGTGGAATTAGCATCAAAATACAGATAACTTCAGGGCAAACCACAACAATTCGCATTTCCCTGATGACTAAAATGTTGAACATTTCTTTTTTTATTGTCTTTTGCTAGATATTTTTATTATTTCAAATGTTATCTCCTTTCCCAGTTTCCCCTCCAGAAACCCACTATCCCACCACCTGCCTGCTTCTATGAGGGTGCTCCCTCACCTACCCATTCCCTCCCACCTCCCTGTCCTGACATTCCCCTACACTGGGGCATTGAGCCTTGACAGGACCAAGGGCCTCTCCCACTGATGCCCAACAAGGCCATCCTCTGCTACATATGCAGCTGAAGCCATAGATCCATCCCTGTGTTCTCTTGGGATTGTGATTTAGTCCCTGGGAGCTTTGATTGGTTGATATTGTATTCTTCTTATATGGTTGTAAACCCGTTCAGCTCCTTCAGTCCTTTCTCACTTCTCCATTAGGGACCCTGTTCGCAATTCAATGGTTGGCTGTGAGCATTCGCTTCTATATTTGTAAGATTCTGGCAGAGCCTCTTAGGAGACAGCTATATCAGGCTCCTGTCAGCATGCACTTCTTGGCATGATGTTTTAGGTGCTTCTCAGCCATTCAGTACTTCCCAGTTTCCAAAATGATGACTATGAAACTAAATAGTTATTATTGAATGCCTAGGCCATAAGCTTTGGCTCATTCCCTGACTTAGCTCTTAACTTATTGGACCATCTAAATTGTTCTGTGTGCACCACTTGGTTAGTTAGCTCTCCTTCAGTCCCATTCTGCTTTCTTCCTTGCCTCTCCTCAGTGTTCCACTCATCATCTCTCTAAGTTCATCTACCTCCAGGTTTATGTCTGTCCCTTCATTTGTCTCTCATAGACCCCAATGGCTTTCTTCTTGTCTCTTCTTTATCTCTATTTCCAGAATCATAGCTCTTCTTACAAATGTCCCACCTCCTATTTCCTGGCTCAGCTCATTGGCCATCAGCTTTTTTATTGACAGGTAATGCTTATAAGGAACTCAAATATTTGTGTAAACATATGTTTCTTTGTGACTGATGGGAATTGAATTCAATTACCAATAATTACATCACTGAGAATGATTATTTCCTGCTCCATCCATTTGCCTGAAATTTTTATAGTGTTGTTTTGATTAATAACCAAGTAATAGTCCATTGTGTAAATGTAACGTGTTTGTTGTACATTCCTCAGTTGACAGATATCTAAGCTCATTCCATTTTTTTCTTCTGAGGAACAGAACAGCAATTAGCAAGTATCGCTACACGGAGTCCTTGTGGTAGAAGCCCAAGGCTGATACAGATGGGTCATGTGGTACTTCTACTTCTAGACTCTTTTGTTTTCAGCACAATTATTTATTATTTTTTTTACATCCCCCTCACTGACTGCCCCCTGACCACCCCTACCCACAACCCTTCTCTCATCCACCCTCCCCTTCTCCTTTGAGTGCCTGGGGGCCCCTTGGATATTCCTCCAACCTGGCACATCAAGTCTCTCTGAGGCTAGTTGCTTTCTCTCCTACTGAGGCCAGACAAGGCAGCCCAGCTAGAAGAACATATCAAACATACAGGCAACAGCTTTTGGGACAGCCATCTGCTCCAGTTGTTCAGGACCCACATGACGACCAAAGTGTACAGCTGATACTTATGTGTGGGGAGGCCTAGGGCCAGCTCATGTATGTTCCTCAGTTGGTGGTAGTTTCTGAAAGCCCCAAGGGTCCAGGTTAGTTGACTCTGTTGGTCTTTCTGTGGAGTTCCTAATCCCTTTAAAGGCTGCAATCCTTCCTCCTATTCTTCCATAAGAGTCCCCAAATTCCAATCATTGTTTAGTTGTGGGTATCTGCTCTCTGAGTCAGCTACTGGGTGGAGCCTCTCAGAGTCTGACAGCCATGCTAGGCTCCTGTCTGCAAGCCTAACAGTATCATTAATAGAGTCAGGGATTGAGGAACCTCTGCACTAATTTCCACAGCAGCTGAACCAGTTTGTGAAGTGAAAAACGTTTCCCAGTATCTTTGCCAAGATTTGTAACTTTTCATTCTTATCCTGGCCATACTGACTAGGGTAAGATGAGATCTAGTGTAGTTTAGTTTTTATTTTCCTTCTGACTGAAGATGTTGAACATTTAAAAAACATTTCTCAGCCATTGAACTCTTTTAAGAACTCTTCTTGCCTGAATTTTAATTGTTTGGTTTCTTTCCTTGAAGTTTAGGTGTCGGTTTCCGTGTATACTCTAAACACTAACCCACGGTCAGGGATATGGCTAATAAAGGTTGGCCATTTTTACCCCCAATTCAGTAGGGTGCACCTTCATTTTCATTTAAATACTTAAATGATGATGCTCTTTGCTGTACAGAAGGGGTTTTGTTTTGTTTTGTGTTTTGTAATTTGGGGGATTTTTCTATTCTTTCCTTTTTTTATTTTTGTTTGTTTTTGTTTTGTTGTTGCTTTAGTTTTATGAGTTCCTCCTCTTAAAAAGAACTTCAAGGGCTGGAGAGATGGCTCAGAGATTAAGAACACTTACTGTTCCTCCAGAGGTCCTGAGTTCAATCCCGAGCAAATACATAGTAGCTCACAACCATCTGTAATGGGATCTGATGTCCTCTTCTGGTGTGTCTGACGACGGCTGCTGTGTATTTATGGAAATAAAATAAATAAATCTTAAAACAAAAATAAATTTTTAAAATGTGGGTCTCCCCACTTCAAATTAAAAAGAGCTTCAGAACCCTCTTTCAAAATTGCCTGAACCATTTTTACATTGCCACAAGCTGTATGCAAGCTGTATGCAAGTGACTACAACATTTCCTGTGGTTGTTGTTTTTTCTACTTTCTGATGAGTATGTACTGACAGTTTGTTAAGGTTTTCATTTGTAATATAATATGTTCTGATTATGGTTTCCCTTACACCAACTCCTTCCAGATCCTTCCTACTTCCACATCAACAAAATGCATATCCTTTCTCTCATCTTAAGGTACAAACAGGTATCTAAAAAAGTAACAATAATAATAAACTAAAATTAGATAAATTAAAAGCAAACCAGAATAGGACAAAACAACAAAGAGAAGCCAAAAAACAAACAAACAAACAAACAAACAAGAAACGTGTAGATGCACAGACGCACATTTCCATGCACAGAGAGCTCGTGAAAACACAACACCAGAAACCATAAATATGCAAAGAACCTGCAAGGAAAAAAGTCACCGATGAAGCATTATGAGGGAAAGAACCTCCTAAAATTGAATTTGTTTTATGTTGCCCATGTATTGCTGGGCAAGGAGTCTTCACTTAAGAGTGGTATGCATACCCAGTGAGACTATTGGAGAACAAACTTTTCATTGGTGAGAGGTTATCAATTGGAGATACTTTCTGGTGTTTCCTTCTCCTCTCAGCACTGGGACCTCATTGGGTCCAGACCCCTGCAGCCTGTGCACACTGCCTCAGGCTCGGTAAGTTCATATGTGTATCTCTTCTGCTGGGTCTAGAAAGTCTGGTGTCCATGGTGTTCTCCGTGCCCTCTGGCTCTTACCATCTTTCTGTCTCCTCTCATGCAGGGTTCCCCAAGCCTTGAGGGAAGAGATTTGATAGAGACATTGTATTTGGACTGGATATTCTAAAGTCTTTCACTCTTTACCTACTGTTTAGCTGTGAGTCTCTGTATCTCTTCCCATCTATGTTGAGAAAGGCATGTCCCTTTTATCCCTAATCTCTCCGGGATTTTTATCATGAACGAGTGTTAAATTTTGGTACAGGCTTCTGCAGCATGCAATGAGTTGACCGTGTGGTTTTGTCTTTCAGTTTGTTTATATGGTGGATTACATTAGTGAATTTTTGTATATTGAACCATCTCTGCATCTCTAAAATGAGGCCTACTTGATCATGAGGGGTGATCATTTTGATGTGTTCCTGGATTCAGTTTGCAATTATTTTTTTAATGTTTCTGTATCTATTTTCATAAGGAAAATTGGTCTGTAATTCTTTCTTTGTTGGGTCTTTATGTGGTCTTTTGGGTATCAGGGATTCCCTTTTCTTTTTTGAAAGTCTGGTAGAATTTTGTGCTAAAACCATTTAGCCCTAGACTTTGGGGGTACAGGGAGAAATGGGAAACTTTTAGTTACTGCTCCTATTTCAAGAGATTATAGGTCTATTTAAGTTGCTTATCTGATCTTGATTTAACTTTGGTAGATATTTTATACCAAGAAAAAATCAATTTATCTTAGATTTTCCAATTTGGTGACATTTTAAAATTATGTTCCTATAATTTTCAACATTTCCTTGACGTCTGTTGCTATGTTCCCCATTTTATTTCTAATTTTGTTAATTTGGATATTCACTCTCCTCCTTTTAGTTAATTTCAGTATGGGTTTGTCAATATTACTGACTTTCTCAAAGAACCACTCCCTTCTTTCATTGGTCCTTTGTGCTCTTTTCTTCTTGTTGCTGTTTCCATTTTTATTGATGTTAGCCCTTATTGTGATTATTGCTTGCAGTCTACTCCTTTTGGGTGTTATTTCTTCCTTTTGTTCTAGAGCCTTTAGGTGTACTGTTAAGTTACACCTGAAAGATGTGAGATCTCCCTAATTTTTATATGTAGGCACTTAGTCCTATATGCTTGTCTTGGAACCATCTTATTGTTTTCCATAAGTTTGGGTATTTTTGTGTTTTTATTTTCAATCAGTTTTTTTAAAATGTTTGTAATTTCTTAATTTCTCTCTTGACTTGCTTCCCATTCAGTAGTGAGTTGCTCAGTTTAACTATAACCTTTATGATACTTCTATTATTGTTGATATCCAGCTTAAACCCATGTTGGTCAGATAGAATGCAGGGAATTATTTCAACTCCCTTGTAACTGATAAGACTTGCTTTGTGTTTGGGTATGTGGTACATTTTAAAGAAAGTTTCATGAGATGCTGAGGAGAATATATATTGTTTTGTGTTTGGGCGAAATGTTCTATAGATAACTGTTAGGTCCATTTGGTTTATGGCATCATTTATCCCTAGTATTTCTGTTTACTTTTTCTCTGGATGACCTGCCTGTTTGCTAAAGTGAGGTATTGAAGTCATCACTATCACTATGTGGGAATCAACATGTGATTTCAGTTCTAATAGTGTTTCTTTTATGAACATGTTATTTTTTATATTTAAATATTTAAAATTGCAATATTATAATTTTTTTCTTTGATGCATATTCAGTGCCCTTCCCTATACCTTAGGATTAGTTTTGATTTAAAATCTGTCAGATATTAAAATGACTCTCTTGGATTTTTTTAGAGTCTACTTGCTTGAGAAATCTTATCAATCTTTTACCCTGAGGCGATAACTATACTTGATGTGAAGATGTGTTTCTTAGATGTAGCAAAAAGATGGATCCTATTTTTGCTTCTGTTCTGAGTTTGTGTCTTTTTGTTGGCAAACTGGAATCAATGATGTGGAGAAATATCAATGAGCAGTGTTTTGTTGATTCCTGTTACTTCGTTGTTACAGTACTGGATTGTTTCCCCCTTTCTTTGGATTGGATGATCTGGAATTATTTTTTCCTTGTGTTTTCTTGGATATGGTTAACTGTTTCATGTTGGAGCTTTCCTTCTAGAGCCTTCTAAAGGGCTAAAGTTATAGATAGATTCTGCTTAAAGTCAGTTTTATTATGGAATATCTTTCTTTCTCCATCTATTGTTATTAAAATTTTTTCTGGATATAATAATCTCTTAGTTTGTAGAACATCTCTCCAGGCTGTCCTGCCTGTTAGATTTTCCCTGCAAGGTGTCATTTGTTTACTTTATGTTAAGTCTACCTTAATATGTTACCCCTTTTCCTTTGCAGCTGTTAATAGTCTTTATTTGTTCTGTACGCTTAGTATTTATTAGTATTACGTGTAGTGGTAATCTCTTTTTCTGGTAGAGTCTATTCGGTCTTCTGTATGCTTCTTGTACCTTGATAAGTACCTCCTTCTTTAAGTTAGCAATTTTTTTCCTAATATTTTGTTGAAAATATTTCCTGTGCCTTTGACCTGGGTTTCTTCTCCTTCCTCTATTTCTATTAATCTTGGTTTGGGCCTTTACACAGTGTCCTAGATTTCCTGAATGTTTTGTGTCTGAATTTTTATTTTTTTGACTTAACATTTTCTTTGACTGAAGTCTCCATTTCTTCTATCTTGTCTTTAATGTCTAAAATTCAACCTTCCATTTCTTGTATTCTGTGGTGGAGCTTGCTTCTGAGATTCCTTTCAGAGTTTCCAAATTTTTCAGTTCCATTTTCACCTCAGTTTGGGTTTTCTTTATTAATTCCATTGCCACTTTTGTGTTTTGAACATTCCGTTCAACTGTTTGTATGTGTTTTTATAGATTTCATTAGTGGATTTATTCATATCTTCTTTAAAGTCCTTGAGCATATTCACAATAGGCATTTTAAAGTTCTTGTCTTGTACTTCAGTTATGTTGCATACTGTAGTAGGATTGCTAGGCTCAATAGCCAAGAATATTGCCTTGGCTATTGATTATGTTTTTATGATGGCTTCTAGGCATCTGACTTTGATACTATTTTATTTCTATCTGTTGATACCTAGTCTTGGCTTTGTTGAGTTTAGGTTTTCTGTTCCTACATTCTGTTGCCCTCTCTAGATTTTAGGAGTAAAATTCAGAGTTGCTAAGAGTTGCCTGGCAGAAAGTATTTCTGAGTCCCTGCCAGAGATCCCTGGTTGAACTTGTTTGTAAATATTAGGAGCTGTGGGCTTTGTTTTTAATTTTAATGATGTTCCAATATTTTCTTTTATGGTTCATATTTATGGTGTCATATCCCAGAACTCTTCACCAAACCCATGGTCACAAAGATTTTCTTCTATTTTTATCATCTAAATTTGTGGATTTAAAGTTCACACCAAAATTTGTTTAGTCAGTTTGGATTTATAAGGTGTGTGATTCTTTATTCCCCCATTTATGGGTAGCTATTTAGTCAATATTATTTATTTAAAATGTCTCTTTTTCCTCTGCTGAAGAGCTTTTACATCTTTGTCAAACACCTCCCAATCTTTAGATTCATACAAGGTATTTCTGAGCTATTTATTCTATTAACGTAGAAGTCGTCTCCTCTTCCTGTTCTAGATCATCCTCATTGTGACAACACTTCATATCAGTTACATTGGCTCTTCCTACTCCCTTCTTTCAAAACTCTTTAAGTTGTAATAGTACCTTCGCCTCCTGTATAAATATTATTGGATTATTTTACATATAGATGAGAAACAGAATTTGATAGGAATTTCACAGAGCTTTATAGAAGGTTAAGGAGATGCTTTGCTGTGTTGACTATTCAAGTGCCCAAACACAGTTCTGTTCATTCTCACTAAATTACTCTGTCAATGTTTTGTGCCTTGTAACACAAAATTCTAAAATATGTTTTGTAGTATTCACAAAATGCTTATTTTTAATAAGGATTATAGGCTAGACACAATTATATTTTTAATTTTGATTTGTATGTGTTCATTTACAAGACTTGGAAACATGATAGAGCTGTGTGCATTTACTTTCTGATTTTAAACACTAGAACTTTCCAAATGCCTTTTAATTATAAATATCCTTAGCTTTTTTCTTTTGTAGATTGCTTGGGATTGTCTCCCCCTTTGCAAATGGGGGAGAAACAACAGTTTCTCCTGTTTTGTTTGTTGTCTAGTATATTCTTAAGGTTCAGTTGTGTAAGACTGTGCCTTCCCAGTCCTTTTCAAAACCACTGGCATTTCTGTTATTAGGTAGAGCCATCATTAGCTATTTTGAGGCATATGATAAGCAAAAGTGCCTAAGGAACTTCTCATGGTGTCATTCCTCAGGTTCAAGTCCCCTTTTGGTTTGTCTTCTAGACATTCTTAGTAGTCTTTGGTGATTTGCCTCCATAGATTGCTTCTTAAACTTTATTTGGTATTTGTGAATAGCATTTGTATGTGGGGTGTGGGGATTGTTGTATGGATGTATATGTAGTATGGCTGATTAAAAGTGAGAGCACAAGGGTATCATGGAGCAACTGGAGGCTAACCTTTGGAGGTCAGTTCTCTCTTCCACTTTGTTGATGGCGAGTCCCTCTTCTTGTGTCTACCATGTGTATAGCCCTGGCCACCGGCTCACAAGCTTCCAAGTGATGCTCCTACACCACTTCCCAGATGCATGCCGGGTTTTCCAGTGCACGATACAACATCTGGCCTATTTACCTGGGCTCTAAAGCTGAACTCATGTTTAAACTTGCATACCAAGTATTTTAGACCACTGTGCAATTCCATACTCCCAAGCTGCTTGATTTTTTTTCTGAGGCAGTATATTATGTATCACAGATTAGCCTTGAACTCACTATATACCCCTGGCTAGCCTCAGGTTGGAAATGATTCTCTTTCCTTCACTTCTGGAATGATAGAATCACAGTCACGTCCTGTCATGCCTGCCTCTGTGTTTATTTTACACCAATGACTAGGCAAAGGGAATTACCTTCCCTACTCACCTACTCAGTAAGATGAGAAGGGATGCTGTGTCCCTTTCAGAAGCAGGAGTACCTTAAGCTACAAGTATTTTATGTTTCAAATTATTCAGTTTGTCTTTTCTTTTGTTCTTTCTCACTTCTTCATTCCCTCTTCATCCCCCGTATCACTTTCCCCCTCTGCTTTCTTTACTCTCTTCATTTTCCTCTTTCCATTCCACTCTTCTTCCTGCTGAAAACTGCAGTCCAACTCCTCTGTGACTTGATATATTAGGATTAAATGAACAGTAAGGATCTCTGAAACTATCATAAGGAGTCTATTATCTATCTATCTATCTATCTATTATCTATCTGAAAATATATATAAAACATGTAAGCCTGTGTATGAGTATACATATATAGTTTTAAGTGAAATCTTCTCAATCTGGGATGACAGTGATCCCTCTAAGAGCCATATATTATCTGACAAAGAAAATAACAGGCATGAGAAGCCCTCTCTTAAGTTGTTGGACAGGATTACCTAAGAAATTCCCAAAACAGTATAGAATATTGCACTAGTCCTTAGTTGCAAATCCGAGGTGAAAGGTCAGTATTACTGAAGACACTGCACACTTTGGAAACAGATCCTAGAGGCCCTAAACTGGCCATGCTTTCTCCATGAGGACCAACTTTCATGGTTCCTAAAGACATTATGTAAACTTCCAAATGAAGGAAGAAACCACAGTCCTACCCATTTATGATAGCTATGAACCACAATGGCCATCAGGGCATCATAGTGTTAAAGTTGCATGAGTGTCATACATACATTAGGGGTAACCAATGACTCTGTAACAGAGTTGAACTTAAGTCCCATTCAACAAGAGGGAAATCATTCCTGGGACTGGAAACCTAGCCACTTATCCAGCTCTAAAGTCACAGATCTTAGAGAAGAACCTACAACCTTTACTAAAATAGCATCATTCCTAACTACATTCTAAATATTTGTCCTTATATCTTCAGATGTCATCCTCAGCCCTCATGAAGAAAATTTCTCTTTGTAACAGACAAAGACCATTATGGAAAACCACAGCTAATCAAAATGCACAATGTGTCACTCAGACACAGTGGACGCATCTACTGCACAACTTCTGCACTTGAGACAAGGCACCATTATGTCAAGGGGGCAGGAAAACTGCGAGAGCCAGAGGAACAAGGAGTTTGCTAGGAGATTAGATCTCCTAGAAATATCAGAGTGTACACCCGTGAAGCCTCACTAATATGGCTACCTAACCATGACCTGAATTAGGAAGGCATCAATAGGCATGCTAAAGTGGATAGAGGAGATCTCATGAAGCTTCAATCGTAGCCAAAGAACTTCAGGTAACTAAAGAAAGCTTAAATGGGAGAAATACCAGATCTTGTCTGCAGATTTGTGTGGTAGCATTCAGGAGCTCCACCTAGTTAAAACAAACAATGGCTGTTTCCCACAGCAGCTTGCACAGAACCTTCTGGCACTAAGAAATGTGGCTAGAACAAAGGAAGCTTTCAGTTCAGTTTCAACTTGATGTCTCTATGTCCTACAACCAAAGTGTGTGGCGTCTTGCTATCTAGTGTGAGTAAGCAAGAGTAAGAACTATAGCAGTTATTATTTTCAGACCCTCTGAACCTCCTCAGACCAACAGCCCTAAGGAGGGATATCACTCATGCCACTAAGGTTTGTGTTTCATAGCGTACCACTGACTCCTGAGAGCAACATTATCTAATTAGTCAGAGTACCGCTGTTCAAATGACTCTTACCTTTAAAAATTCACCTATTTATCCTTATATGTATGACTGGTAGCCTACATGTCTGTGTACTATATGCATGTCATGTCTGTGGAGGGCAGAAGAAGGTAATGGACCTCCTGGTGCTGGAATTATAGACGGTGAGACACCATGTTGTTGCTGGGGTTGAACTTGGGTGCTCTGGCACAGAAGCCAGTGCTCTGAACCCCTGAGCCATCTCTCTAGACCCAGTCTCTTTTTAATATTTTTAATAAACTATACTTTGTAGCTAACTTATAAAGCAGTTGGTTTCCATGTGCTTTTTTTCTTGATTTCTTAGTTTTGATTGACTGACCCTACCTGCAGTTTGCCAATCCTCCACTCCATTCCCATATAAACATTTTCACATCTATTATCCCACCCTCCTCTCATATTACATATGTTTTACTAGCATCATCTTAAGAGCTCTCCATTCCCCCATCACCATGGCTCATTACTCCAAGTTAAACACAAAAATTCTGAAGCTACGCTCTACATATAAGAGAGAACATATGGTGGCCCTAGCTTATACCATCCAGCGTAATATTTTCCTATTTCATCCATATTACTGAAAATTTCATAATTTGTGTTTAGTGCTAATTAAATTTGACCATATATATGTACCACATTTTCATCATTCATTCATCACTTGCTAGACATCTAGACTGATTTCATTTCCTAGTTATTATACATAGAACAGCAGTGAGCATGGATGTGCAGGATCTCAGCCCTAAAGTCTAGAATGCTAAGAACAATACAGCTGGATCAGATTACAGCTCTATTGTTGTGTTGTTATAGAAACCTCCTCAGTGACTTCCATACTGGCTGCCTAAGTGTATGCTCCCAAGAAGGGTCAACAGGAGCTGCCCTTTCTCTACATCCATGCCAGCCCTCATTGTCACACCTTTTTCTTGAGAGACAAATGACTAGGATAAGATGAAATCTTAGCACAGCTTTAGTATTATTTCCCTGATGGCTAATAATTTTAAATACTTAAAAATACTTTGTAGCCATTTGTATTTTTTCTGATGTAAGTAAGACCTGGTCTTCTCTGTCCCTCTCAGCTTCAAGAGACAATTGTGAGGTACTTGCCCATCCTCAGTGAGGAGGAAGGGAAGAAAGGGGTCAGAACTCAGTTTACCCAAAGAACTTTTACTTACCAAATGCCCTCTAATTTTCAACTTTCCACCTTTTTATATTCTCAGAGTAAACAGAGTTCATAAGTCCTGAAGCTAGTTCCCCACAGTTCTGTTGAAAACACTCTTATTCATACAGTATATAAATCAATATTTCCAGTTAAGATCTTGTTACATAGTCACAATTCAGCTGAATGAATATTATGTAATTATACCATTGGCTTAATACTTCTCTCACTTGGGACTCTGAGACATTTCTTTCTCTCTGATCCACCCTAAGCTTTCTTTGCACAGGATACACACAGTAGGCATCAAATCATGAGTTATGAAACTGAATGACATGTAAGGACTTTTGTTCAGCTGAACTTCAAGCAGTACATAATGAATTGACTAGCACGCAGTGATCATTGTTATTGAAATTAATAATAATTTACTTATTAGCTGTGGTACACATCTGAAAATATTTCTCTTCTAAAGATTTCATGTTCAGCACTTATCAATAAGATTTCCCCATCATTAAAGTACCTTGTAATCACAGGCAGAATTGAATACTCATGACTTCCTCAAAGCACTGGTACTGTGGCTTGGTGGTTTCAACACTACCCATACTGGATAGTTAACCCATCATTTATATGAAAATTTTATGACAAGTTTCCCACGTATAGAATCCTTTGCTCTTACTTCTTTAATGTGAACTACGGACTTGGTAAGAAATTGCATGAAGTGGGTATGAAAGGCAGAGGCATAGAACTTAGACTCATAAGTCAAAACTGCATGCTCATTCCACAGACCAATAAAGTTACTCTTTCTATATTTGCTATCTTGAATTCTTATTTTAAATGTTCATCTAATGCTTTTCTCTTACATTTATGAAGGACTTTAAAACAAAAATAAATTGGCCAGGGTAAGAACTTTCTATGCACATGTACAGTATAGACGGCCACGATGTCATACAAAAATATTTCTCCATTTGATAAATAGATTTGTACTTTAATCTTTATTCAATTATGTTGCAGTAAATAGACTAGGACTTCCATTCTAGTATCTTTGGTGGAAGTAATGAAGTCTTCTCAATATGAGATTTTATGACAGTTCCCTATTAATAAATTTTACAGAGAATGAGAAAAGACTGCCGAGGTTAGCTTGAAAATTATTGGATCTGCAGATTTGTGAGATGAATAAGTCGAGTTTTGCTATATCAAAAATATTTCCCATAATAATTTGTATGCTAAGTAGTTTATAATGACTTGGCCAGGAGCACAAGAAGCCACCATTAATTCATACTGATAACCCAGAGCTGGTGTGTCCCTTTACCAAGCAACTTATGAAAACAGGCCAAAATTACTGTCAGTGTTTAATTCTAATTAGGTCCCTTGCCCTGTGGCTTCCCCGTGTAACTCTCTGATGGTAAATCAACCGTTAAATGACTACGTGTGGCCTGAAAGATTAAGTGTAGCACCACCGAGCAGTGCAAACGCAGCCGATGAACTGGATTCCGGCAGTGCTCGCCTCATTCTGTTTGCTGCTTTCTTTCTCACACCATCCATCCTGGATTCTAGCATCCGTTGCTGACAGGAAGCATTTTAAATAAGCACCTTCTAATTTGTTATTAATTGTAGATTATCAAAGTACCTCTCCTTGCACCATCATAGAGAAACAAATCTCTACAGTTCACTAGCAGAATAATATTGCATTGTTAAACCGTCTGACAAAGCACGGAGAGGCTTATGTCCTACACTCCACCCCACAGTGTCAATGCTAAGTGCTTCTCTTTGCACTGCTTCAGCTCTCCTCATTAGAACTCCTCCTCAGAGGGTGATGCTGTTTTGCAGCCATCCTACTTCTCCCAAGACCATTTCCCTGAAGGGGAATGGTAAGTCTTGGAACCCCTGAACCTTTTTTCTTCTCGACAACATTTCAACTCTTTAAAAAGTGTGTGTGTGTGTGTGTGTGTGTGTGTGTGTGTGTGTGTGTGTGTGTGATTTTATTTGTTCCCATTTCAAATGTTGTCCTCCTTCCAGGTTCTCCCCTCTGCAAGCCCGCTATCCTATCCCCTCACCCCTGCCTCTATGAGAGTGCTCCCGCTACCCACCCATCTACTCTTGCCTCCCTGTCCTAGCTTCCCCCTACACTGGAGCATCAAGCCTCCACAGGACCAAGGGCCTCTCCTCTCACTGATTCCAGACAAAGCCATCCTCTGCTACATCTGGAGCTGGAGCCATGGGTCCCTCCATGTGTACTCTTTGGTTGGTGGTTTAGTCCCTGGGAGATCCGGTTAGTTGTTATTGTTGTTCTTCCTATAGGGTTGCAAACCCCTTCAGCTCCTTCAGTCCTTCTCCTAACTCTTCCTTGGAGTCTCCACTCTCAGGAGACCACTCTACCAAGCTCCTGTCAGCAAGCGCTTCCTGTCTGGGTTTGGTGTCTGCAGATGGATGGATCCCTCGGTGGAGCAGTCTCCGGATAGCCCTTTTCTTCAGGCTCTGCTCTACTCAGTCCCTGCATTTTCTTTAGACAAAAACCGTTCTGGGTTAAAATTTTTGAGATGGGTGGTTGGCCTCATCCCTCAACCGGGGCGGTGCCTATCCACTGGATCTGATCTCTGCAGGGTCTATCTCCCCTGTGATGGGTTGTCGACTAATGTTATCCCCGTTGAGTCCTGGGAACTTCTTGCTTCCCTGGCATCTGGGACTTTCTAGTAGCTACCCCCAGTTCCCCACTGCTACGCACCTCCATTCAATTTCCTAACTCTCTGAACTTCTTTCCACACAGGAGGCTGTCACCTTTTATTCTTCCCCTGCTCTCTCCTTCTCAGTTCCCTCCCTCCTTCTACCTCCCGTGATTATTTTGTTTCTCCTTCTAAGTTGGACTGAAGCATCCACACTTTGGTTTTCCCTCTTCTTGAGCTTCATGTGGTCTGTGAGTTGTATCATGGGTATTACAAGCTTTCGGGCTAATATCTACTTATCCTGGACCTTTGCTTCTTCTAATTAATTCAGCTCTTTAAGAGTTCTGGTTGTCTGTGTATATGCGTGCGTGTGTGCGTGCGTGCGTGCGTGCGTGTGTGCGTGCGTGCGTGCGTGCGTGCGTGCATGCGTGTGTGTGTGTGTGTGTGTGTGTGTATGTGTGCGCGTGTGTGTGTGGGTGTGTATGCGTGCATGTATGTGCATGTGTATCCATCTAGAGGAGTTGGTAGAAAGTTTCTTTCTATGATCATCAATTGTAGTCAAACAGATGCAGTTCAATGAGACTTTTAAAATACAACATGGATCCTGTGAGCTGTGGTGAAGATCTTTGTCTCTTCCTTTCCTTTGTACTGCATTATCCATGGCCTCCAATTGTTTTCCTAGTTCAATCTGAAGCTTGAGTCAGTAAAAGCAAAAACTCAAACCAGAAACAGGAGCCTAGAGGCACTAGAAGAAATCTGTACCCCCGGACCTCAAAAAAAAAAAAAAAAGCATTTGAAGATTAACTTTATGAATTTGATTGTTCCAAAGAAAGATAAAATAATATCCAAATCGTCTTAGAATCTCTGTGGCTGAGAGAAGCTTTAGTGCAGGTAAGACGTTGGAGTGGTATCATCAGGCAGGGTGGCTCATCATGCACTCCATGGTGAGCCAATATAGGATTAGCTCTGGAGTCTGAAACAACCAAAGGCTTAACCAAGTAGCTAAAAGAACAGGAAGCACGTGACCCTCTGGGACCTAGAGTATTAAAAGCAGAGATTATTACCAATGAGAGAAATAAAAGACCCAAGGTAAACTTCAAATTACATCTCTAAGTCAGTAAGGTCTCTAGAAAATGTTAGCTGTAAGTGATGGGTTAATAATCACACTTTCAGGGAGAAAAAAACGCAAGAGGCCAAAATAACAGTGATTTGAGAGAGGCATGAATATTCAATTCTGCCTGTGATCAGAAGTTACATTAATGATGGGAGGATTTAACTGACAAGTAAATGCTGAAATGAAATCCTTAATGGAAAGAGAAATATTTTTCAGAAACCCATTGCAGATAATAAGTAAATTATTACCAACTTCAATAAAACCCGATGGTGAACATGCAAACCTTTAATGTCTAACATTAGGCATGCGTGAACAATGGCATGAGTACCCTGTGCATTGTTCCTTTTATTTTTAAAGTATCCATCTCTCCTAGAGATTTCTTTCAACTGCTAATAAAAGAAAAGCTGTTAGAGGGTTTTAAAGATAATCTTGATCATTAAAGAATAAAGAAAAGTCAAGGCATCTTTTTATCCTCTAGTGAATATTATTTTTAAGCAGTCTTCAATTTTTTTAGGCCTGACAATAAACACATTTATAATTGCAGAAACTATTAATAAAAATATTTAGACCTTCATCACATAAGGCATAGAGTAGAATTTGGGTTATTTTATCTTAAATACAAAAGCTTCCAATTGTTACATTTGGCCAGAGGGTGTTACTGTTTTGTTCTCAGGGATAAAAACTAAAGAGAAATAAGCCTTTCAAGGACACATTGTTTGCTGTGTTCTTTTGTGATACAAACTTGTTTGGGAGCCTCAGTGAGCTTTTGGATGAATATTCAAGTATGATTAGTTAGATTAGTCGGTCATAAGGCAAGTTGTGTGAGTTTGGTAGAAAAGTAATGCCCTTCAGAGTACTGGATTGGTCGCTAATGAGAATAGAAAAATGAATTCTCACTGAGTCCTACCATGAGTTAGCATGATTCTAGCACCTCTATGAGATTTCAGTATACGAGCAGCATCCAAAACATATTGCTGCAACACAGAACTTCATAGCTTTATGCTCTCACATTGGTGGATTTTAAAAATCAGTTTTAAAACGTTGACTTATCTGCATGTCCTTTTTAAATGAGTACTTTTGATATATCCAAGTATTGTGCTGAACATACTTTATGAAATACTATCAGGGGAATAAATGTGACTTCTCACAGGCAAGATGTGACTTCTGTCCAGCTGCTACATTTCTGTTCACTCAGGATTTCCTCTACCTTCCCATTCAATACTGCAATTCGAGTTGAATTGAGAATGGAAAGAAGGGTCTTATTAAAAGACAACTAAAATGAATGAATTGCATGATGGAGTTCTTACATTGGTATTTGGAGTTTATGTTGGTTTCATTTGATTTTATTGCTCGGTTTTTTTTGTTTGAGTTATACAGCCCGCACTAGCTGAAAATTCATTAAATAGGCAACCTAAACCTGGTCTACAATTCTTGATCCTCCTGTCTACCTTACTGGGTGTTGGGAATAAGGCTATGTGCAGCAGGTTCACCTGAATGGAAGTATAAAGCAGATTATAGTCTTGTTTTGGAAGAAGTAGAAGTCGAATTGATGATAAATGCTCATGACAGTAGGAATGTGTTTGGAATCTGGCAGGATGTGATGCAATGTGGACAGACTCTTCTCCCTGCTCACCTGGTACTAACTTAACCTACAACAACATCAGCCAAAAAAAAGCAGTTGTTCTCTCCTTCATTCTACAGGTAAGCCTCCTATTCATCCTCTCCAGTATTCAGCCATCTCAAATTCTCAGTCAATTCCTCCCACCCCAAATTCTCTTTGGCTCTTGCCTTCCTGATTGGATGGGTATAGACTGATTCTTCCTTGAACTACACCTATAAAAAAGGATAACACCAGCATGCCATTCATGAACACAATATTTCTTACACTGTGATCTACATCTCAATTAGCTTGATAGACTAGAATGAATCAATCAGAACCCAGGTAAATCTCTAAATGACTAATTCACACACCATTCTTTGCATTAGATTCACTGGTCTACTTTCTCTTCAATGATCAGTCTTAGTTATCTGATGAAAAAGTACAACATAGCTTTTTGCCACTGGGGCTCATTGGTAAAGGTGCACACTAACCATTCATATGGCCCTGGAGTCAATCCCAAGCACCATCAAAGCAAGAAAACTTACAAGAAGACGGATGTTTCTGCTGGATGCATATGGGAAGAGGAACTAAACATACTAAAAATAATTTCCTATATTGGATCTGCAAGACTCCTAACACAGGACTAATTTAAAAACTAAACTACTCATCAGTTGCCTTCATATTATCACCCAAGCCCTTATATTGACCAGGCTGATTTCTTTCAGTTATTCACACAAAAATAGCGATAACTGTTTTTGTACAAAAGAAACCAGAGTTAGAGTTTTGCAAATGAGGGGTAAAATGAAGGAGAAAGTCATGCACATTGGAAAGTGAAGTGATATGAACTCAGCAACCTTAATGCCAACATGACTGTCACTTGGAGGAGTGACTCTTTGTTTTCCTTTATGTAGTCTGGTATTTGATTATACAAAAATAGTTGAAGACTTGAAACTACAAGCTAAATAATTAAAAAACACAATAAATTCCTAAATTGTTTGATTTACGAACAGCATATGGATCTAACTAACTTACTGTGTTTATCTTCCCATATCATATCCCATGGGGAATTTCACTGATGGATATCACAGACTTATAAATTAAAGATGTTTGTACTCTGGGAGCTGGAATGGTGGCTCAGTAGTTAAGAGCACTAGCTCATCTTCCAGAGAACCTGAGTTCAATTCTGAGCACCCAGATTGAGCACCAATTGAGCACCAATTCTGAGTCACCTGTTACTCGAGCTCCAGAAGATCTGAAGCCCTCTCCCAGCCTCTACAGACACCGTATGTACATATTGCATAGATATAAATGCAAGCAAAACCCCCATACACGTAAAATAGAGATAAAAGGAAACACGCTTATGCTCTAGAAGTAAATACTACATTACAGACAAGAGGACATCTCTTAATACTTTCTAATAGTCTTGTGGGCAAAGAAAAATGAATGCATAGATTTTTCCTAATAAAAATTCTAGGAGTCCTTAATAATAAATGAAAAACCAAGAAACATACTTAATTATCAGAGTAAATTTTCTACTTCATTCCAGTAAATGAGTCCTGTGCTTGTTCTAGTGAAGGCTGTAGGGTAGACAGAGAGGAACACCATACGAAAGGGAAGCATGCCACACTGGGAAAGACAGGATACGAGAGAAGTTCCAAACAGGGAAGAGACCCATGCAAGTTCTCAGGCATAGCCCATTAGGTACTCATACTTAGGCACAGGTGAATTTCTTCAATGTTTGCTAACAGGATAAATACAATGTTTAAATTTTGCCTGAATTGTTGAAGTACTGTGAGGTCAGTAAAGTAGTTGAGAATGTTTTCACTTCTCCCATTGTAGGGTAATTCTATTGTATATTTTTGTAACAACTTTTGTTACTTTATTTTATAAATATGAAGGTATGGTTAGTCCATCTGCCTCAATGACCTTATGCTGGTTAGTTTTTGTCCACTTTACACCAGCAGGAGTGATCTCAGAAAAGGGAATTTCAATCAAGAAAATGCCTCCATCAGATTGGCCTGTAGGCAAGTCTGTGAATCATTTTCCTGATTCATGGTTGATGTGGAGGTCACAGTCCTTTAGGAACAATGCCGCCCTTGGGCGTTTAGCAAACCACAGAGGAAAAAAACCAGTAAGCAACATTCTTCCATCCGTGGTCTCTGCTTCAGTCCTTGATTCCAGGTACCTATCCTGAGTTCCTGCTCTGGCTTTGCTTTATGATCAGCTGTGGTGCAAAATCAATCCTTTCTTCCTCAAGCTGCTTTGTGTCATGGTATCATCACAGTGAAAAGCCAATAAGGCTCTCTAGTCAGCCAAAACCCACCCCACATTCCTTCTTCAAAACCAGCAATGCCTCTGTCTTTAGCACAGAGGTTTGAGGTAACATGAACTTTTATTTTAATTTTACTTTCATGACTTTCTATATATACAATGCTTCCTGCCAACTAGCTGGACTATTAACTATAAACCTAGCCTGTAACTCTGTGGGCTGCCCTCTCGTTGACCGTCTGCACCAGTGAAAGACGCTGTTGTCAAGACATGCCCCCTTGCCCTGACCTGCCATTTCATGCCAAAGGATTTCCAAGGCTGAGCCTATTATATCACCACGGCTACTGTATTCACCCATTTGAGTCATATTTTGGCTCAAAGCCTAATGGAAGACACAGTCAATACTGAATTCAGATGAATTTGTTCTTCAATATTTCTAAGGAATACTTTTATAACAAAGGTCTACATGCAATGAGTATCAATGTAATTGACAGTTATAATATCAAATATCAGAACACATAGCATTTGGTTTACGTAGTGTATTACAAGAAAAAAGCCCTATGTAAAGTTGATTTCTTTTAACTTGCCACTGATTTTATTCCAAATTCATATGTAGTTTCTGCTGGCAAAAAATTTGACCACTATACATAGAAGTTCCTATAATTAGGAATGTGGTAACTCACATAAAAATCAAGTATTTAAAAGAAATAGAACTTTTTTCTGATACAACATTAACAAGGCCTTCAAAATTATAATAACCAAAACACTTGAAAATAAAACTGAACAATTAACTGTGGTATATCAGGAGAAATCAAATGCTCTGTGTGCCTCACACATCACGATTTCTAAAGAAAAGCTGTGATGTTCAAGTATTCCCCAAACCAGAGTGCTGCAACATTTCAGTCAGCTACTTAGATCTTTCTGTGTAGTTTAAACACAAATTTAAGAAATTGGTCTCTAAGCGTTTGCTTTTCACAGACTTTACATTGACAGCTGCTAACTTGCTGTGTTACCTTGGAATTCATTTCAAATCTCTGGTTTGTTTCTCGTTTGCATAACTGTTTCCTCTTACTGATCTGTAGAGATGATTTAAAGAAAGCAAGAAAGAAGTCCGACTTTGCTTCCATTCTGTTTAGATCAGGTGCCACAGTAGAATGCCACAGGTAGATGGGTTGACAAGCCTTTGTAACTGGCTTCCTGCATCTGAAATGGACACAAAGCTGAACTGGAAATGGTATGAATACTACACAAGCACACACTACCCTCGAGACCTTTCAGCACACTGTAGTCCCAGATACATCACTTCAGTTTGAAATTCTCACTGTATCAATCTCTCATTTCCTTTTTTAAAGTTTTTCCATTTGCTTAGTGCAGAGAGGATGATGATGATGGTGATGGTGATAGTGATGGTGGTGGCGGTGGTGGTGGTGGTGGTGGTGCTAGTTGTTGTTATTATTATATTATTAATTATTGTTATTGTAAACGATTCACGTACTCCCACGTGTATGAATTTCATGTTTACCAGTAAGAGGTCAAATTCATCATCATCTTTTTCTAGGAAAGCTCATTCTCTTTACTGAGCCTGGGTTTTATTCACCTTGTCAAGTTGCTGGGGTTATCAACACAAGACTGTGTATATCAGATAGGAAAGAGGGAGTGGCTTGCACTGTATTTCTGAGAATCCCTTTGTTTGACTGGCATCCCAGAACTCTGCAATTCTTCAGGTGGTGACACATGTCGGTTGTTTTGCCTTTGCAGCTCTGTCTTCCTCAAAAGTCATTTGTGCGTCACCATATGTGTAAGTTGGTGCCTTTGCTACAGTTCTCATGTTCTCCTAATAAAATGATTGATCCAAAAATGGCTCATGCATGTCATTCTCTGTCTTCTACAACTCTGCCTTCCCATGCCTCCCTGCAGGACTGATCTGGGTATTCTCAATCTTCCTTGATTACAGAGAGCAATTTATTTTCATCTAAAACCTTTGCTATACCTATCACTCAGTCCATGAGGGAGGAAGCTCACTTTCTGATCTATAGATTGTCTGTGTGTGCTTTCCAACAGCCACAGGAAACAACATTCTAGAAGCTTCTAGTAGTTTTGATTACCTGCCAGCATTTATTCCCTTCATCTCTTTGTGTGCTCATGCTGTTTGGATTTTAACAAACCTTCTTACTCAAGTGTGCTTTGTGAACCAGCAACTATCAGTGTCACCTAGAAACTCACTCCAAAAAAATAAAAATAAGTAGCAAACAATAAAAAATTACAAGACCTCTTCTGACTGAATCAGAACTATAGGTAAACCATGTCCCTTGTCAAATAAACTTTAAGATTTCACATGACTTGGTGGTAAGCCAGTCTTACCCACAATTTCCTACAAAGATCAGTTTCAGATGTGCAAAATTCTAAGATTATTCAATAAGTGTTACTTGGGATTTGACATTTTTGCTTATCAGCATCTCTCATAACATATGTCAAATAGGTGTATGAAGTCAAAATAGCCTAGCAGACTCCTGAGGCTGTCTTTAAAATGGCTAAAATTTAAGCCTGGGAATAAAATACTAACCATCGCTAATCTGGATACTGAAAAGTGTTTCAGATCTGAGATATCTCAGATTGGGAATATTTGTCTAGAAGACACCATTCTCGAAACACTATTGATCTGAACAACTGATCTGAATCCAGTTTGGGTTGGGTTGGATTGGGTTGGTATGGCTTGGCTTAGTTTAGTTAGATTTTCTAAGGACTATGAAGTTCAGCTATACCATGAGGCTTCAGTGAGTCTCAGAATCATGAAAGCAGACCTTATGACCCACACTTCCCTCTTAAGGTCATCTTAACCTTCGAGAAAGCCAGTGAAGTGTATTGTTTGTTGTAGGTGGGAACTATGGCCAGAAGAACAAATCTGGGTCATACCACTCTGAGTCAAGGAATGATTTACACATTTTAATGGGGTAAAGGAGCTCTCCTCTCCTCTCTCTGTGCGCATGCCCTTCTCTCTTTCTTTCTTCCCCCACCTCCACCCTGTGGTGACCAACAGTGAACTCACCCAAGTTCAACTTCCCAATAAACCTGCCTTTAATGTAATCTTAAAAAGGGGGTAGAGGGGGAGTAGAGAGTCAAGAAAAATCCTGGAAGAAGCTAGAATAAGAAGTGCCAGGACCATTTCTCCCTGCCTGGGCAATGTTTGCCCTATTGAGTTCATTCAGTTACAATGACTGTGGAGCACACGAGTACATTAAAGGCTTTACATTTCCAGGAGAAGATTTAGAAAGTAAATTGTGATTAATTGTAGTCTATTTAAACTCTCAGCATATTATCCATAGCATAATAACTGCATCTATGAGGAAAATAAAAAATGACCATGCACACCCAGAGAAAAGCTCAGGCTCAGGAAAGATATGACATCACCTTAAAGTTATACCCAGACTCATTATTGATATAGAAGCATTCTACAGCAATCAGAAAGGTTTAGGAAAATTAGGTTGTTTTATTTTTATTGTTTTTTTAATGAAGTCTCACCAGTATAGCTCATCACAATACAAATCAGGATAGCACCAATTGACATGTTGAAAGGGAGAAAACTCAGGAGGCTTTAGCCCCACACAAAGAACTACAGGCAGCGAAAGAGTGCTGCAAACAGGAAAAATAATCTTCCCTAGTGAGAATCACACCAATTACTTATCCACTGTGGCCAACCCAGAAATAAGTAGCAAAAATCAGTTTTAAAAATAGCAAGTTCTAGGGAAAGAGGTAGAACCTGATTTACATAGTTAACATATTACTAGATATAAATAACCAATATTAAGCAAAATATTGTAAAGAAAATGAATAAGGTCTATATTACTCAACTGGCAGCTGTCCTTGGGAAGATGTAGGTAGATTTCCAATGTTAAAATAAAACCAAATGTCTGAAGGATGCTCAAAGAATCACAGAAGTAGAGACTCAAAAAAATGGCACATACCCAAAAGATGCCCCACCATACTACAGGGGCTCGTGCTTCACTGTATTCATAGCGGCCTCATTTGTGATAGTCAGAAGCCGGAAAGAACCCACAAGGGAAGAATGAGGACGTCATGAGTTTTGCAGGCCAATGGATGGAACTAGAAAATATCATCTGAGTGAGGTGACTCAGACCCAAAAGGACATGGATGGTATACACTCATTAATAAGTGGAAATCAGCCCCCTGCCAAAAAAGGTACAGAATACCCAGGATACAGTCCACAGAACTCAAGAAGGTTAGCAACTCGAAGGGCCCAAGTGAAGATGCCTCAATTCCACTTGGGAGGGCAAAGATGGCAATCATGGGAGGCAGAAGGAGGGAAGGGGGACCTGGGTGGGAGAGAAATGGGGAAAGAACAAGATCAGGTATTGGACAGAGAACAGGAGTGAAGCCCTGAGAGCCAGCAGAATGAATGAAAATATACAACCTTGCAGGGCGGGAGCAGGTGGGTAGGAGATGGAGCAGACTCTCTAGAAAGTACCTGGAGACCTGAGAGGCGAGAGACTCTCAGGAGTCAAGGTGAGGGACCTTAAATGAAATGCCTAACAGTGAGAAGTGAGAACTCATAGAGTTCACCTCCAGTGGAAAGATGGGGCATCAAGATGGGGTTGCTATCCCACAGTCAAAAACTCTGGCCCAGAATTGTTCCGGTCTAAAATAATTGCAGAGACAAAAATGGAAAAAAGACTGAGGGAAAGGCATTCCAGTGACAAGCCCAAATTGGGATCCATCTCAAGAGGAGGCTCCAAAGCCTGACAATATTACTGATGTGTGCTTACTGACAGGTGCCTAGCATGACTATCCTCCAAGAGGTCCAACAAGCAGCTGACTGAGACAGATTCAGATACTTACACCCAGCTATTGGACAAAAGTTGGGGACCTTTGTAGTTGAATTAGGGAAAGGCTAGAAGAACCTGAGGAGGAGAGAACCCCATAAGGTTGACCAGCAGTCTTAACTAAACTAGACCCCAAAGGTTTCTCAGACACTGAGCCACCAACCAGGCAGCATTCCAGCTGATTCCACCACCACCACCACCACCACCACCACCACCACCACCACCACCACCACCACCACCACCACCACCACTACCCCAGACACATTTACAGAAGAGAACTTCCTGTTCTGGTCTCAGTGAGAGAAGATGCGCCTAGCCCTTGAGTGACTTGAGGACCCAATGAGTAGGGTGGCCTGGTGGGAGAGGGACATCCTCTTGGAGTCAAGAGGAGGAGACATGGGATAAGGAACTGTGGGAAGGTGGACCAGGATGGGGGTAACAACTGTACCAAAAAATGTATATAAACACAGTGGAAACAGAAGATTTAGTTTTAAAAAATCAAAAGGAAATGAGCTGAAAAGCAGAAAAATTGTGAAGAAAAGTCACAATAGTATTTAAGCACAGATTTGATACATTGGAAGAATTAAGGAACACAGGTAAATCAAGGAAAACTATCAAGTCTGCAAAAAAGAAAGAAGAAAGATTGAACAAAAGTGACCAGAGCTAAGAGACCTATGTAACAACAAATGATTCAATAAATATATCATAAGAATCCCAGAATAGATAAAGAACAGAGGATATTGGAAAGTTATTAAAAACAAATCTCACAAAGACAATGAAAGACAAGTAGAGTTGGGAATATCCAAGAAGTTCAATGAATGTTGTATAATAGAAATTCAAAGACATGAGTTAAACAATCAGAGAGAATGATGTAAGGCATTCCAAGCAGAACACTGGCCTGACATAAAGACCGTGATGTGTACCAATGAAATGGAGTAGAGACTCCAGAAGTCAACCTGCACAGCAACAGTTAGGTGCCAACACCATCCGAGGCAGGAAGGTAATATTCTAAAAAATGGCATCAGAAAAACTAGATATCTAAATGCAACTGACAGAAGTTTGATGCTTATGAATACCATATTATCTTCTGGTTAATTAAACTAATTATTGGAAAGTAGATCAGAGAACTAATTGTGAGTTGTAGAACTACTTATTTCTTGGAAGAAAATTTATGATGAAACTTAGAACAGTCAATTTCATAGCAATATTTTTGTAACTGACATCAAAGTCCTTAGAAATGGACAAATTGGACTCCATATAAATATTGTAATTTGAATATCAAATAATAGTATCAACAGAGTTAAAAGTAACCCACTAAACAAAAGAAAAATGTATAAATTTTACTAAAGTATAAATATACAATAATGCATAGGTAACACCTGAAGCAATGACAATATAAACGAAACAGCCTAATTTTAAAATGGGGGAGTGGGTCCCTAAGGATACAGCTCAGTGAAATGATGCTTGCTTAGTGTGCACAAAGTCCAAGGGTCAACTTGCAGCCAGAAAGAAAACAATAAAGACATGAGGCAAGATGTTAATATGTATTTTCAAAGAAGATGTACATATAGCCAATAAGAATATTAAAACACAATTTCAGTAATAATTAGTAATAAGCAGATCTAGACCATAGTGGCAAATCAATTCACACCCGTTTACACAACTACCATCACAAAAGACTAGAAAGTAACAAGAGAAGCAATCACTAAGGGTTCTCAGTGATGCAACAGAATTCCAACCCTTAAACTAAACCCTTGATCTAAAGGAAACTATAAATAGAATAGACACTAAGAGCATAAAGTATGGCAATTTCTCAAAACACACACACACACACACACATACACACACACACACACACACACACAAAGCAATTCTATTTCTGAATATTTAACAAAACTCAAAAAGCAGGACCTTGGTTTTAGTGTTAGGTCATTCTGGCTTTGTAGGAGTCTGGAAATGCTCCTTCTATTTCCTGTTTTTGATTTCTTTAACGTAAGAAGTATTGGTTGTAGATTTGCTTTGAAAGCCTGGCACAAATCTGCTGTGATGGCATCCCTGCTTGGGCTTTTTTATCAGTTAGAAAACTTGTTTTACTTTTTACATTTACTTCTTCGTTATATTTGTTGTGGTGGTTTGAATACGCTTGGATCATGGAGGTGGCACTATTAGAATGTGTGGCCCTGTTGGAGAAGGTATAAAGGAAGCATATCTCTGTACGAGTGGATTTTAAGGTCTCCTCTATGCTCAAGTTCTGCCCAGTGCAGAAGAAAGCCTCCTCCGGGCTGCCTGCTAAGGACATCCCCTTCTGCTGCTGGTGAATCAAGATGTAGAACTCTTGGCTCCTCCAGCACCAAGTCTGCCTGCATGCTGCCATGCTTCCAGCCGTGATGAAAATGGACTGAACCTCTGAAACCATTTTCTTTTATAAGAGCTTAGTCGTGGTGTCTCTTCACGCCAATGAAACCCAAACTAAGACATTTGTGTACACATGGTCATGGCAGCAGTTTCACAATACTTAAATCCTGGAATCAAGCCATGTCCACAGACAGATGAACAGGTATAAAAACTTTGGTATATACATTTAATGAAGATTACTTGGCCTTAAAAGGAATGGACGTTCTGTCAAATGTTGTATGTAAGTCGAGAACATTCTACTAAGGGAAATTGGTCACAAAATGAAATAAAGTGCTATGTGGAACCACTTATGTGAGGAGCTTAAAATAGTAAAAATCATAGAGACAGAAGGCAGGATGACATTTTTTTAGGGACTGAAGGTATTTGGGGAATGAAAAATGTTATTTAATGGGTATAGAGTTTCAGCTTGGGAAAATGAATAGTCATGAACACAGTGGTGACAATCTCACATTTTATCTCAGACTTTTTTTTGCAGAAGATTACAAACAGTCTTTCAAGTAGCTCAGGCTGGCCTGGAGCTCATTATATAGCCCAGGCTGATCCCAGGTTTTGTAATTCTCCTGTCTTAATCTTCCAAATACTAGGATTATACACATGAGCTACCATAGTCAACACTGATTATACATTTTAAATATATTAATAATATGGTAAATTCTGGGGTCTGGAAATATTGGTTAAGAGTACTGGCTGTTCTTCCAGGGGACATGAGTTCAATGTCCAACACCCACATGTTGGCTCACAACAGTCTATAAACCAGTTCCAGGGAAGCCAATGTCTTTCTGGTCATTGTGGGAACTAAATGCCTGTGGTACACAGATGTACCTACATGTAAAACATCCATGCTCATAAAATAAAATGGGAAAAAAATGGGTGGGATGTTTAACTCAGCAACAGCAGGGCAAAAGAGTGGAGACGAAGGAAGAAGATCAGGAGGCAGCAGAAGAGGAGGGTCGAGGAGCAGGAGGAGAATGGGAGAAACAAGAGACATAGGAGGCCCACAGAGTATGAGTAGCCCTTCTTCTGAGCTAGGCTGGTGGAAGTACACAAACAGATGTGGCGAATAAACCACCCTCTGCACACCTTTATCCATGTAATTGTCCTAGCACTTCCCAGGCGAGAAATGAAAGCAGTTTTTACCGCTCCCTTGCTAAATTCTTCTCTTTCTAAGATTGTATGACACTATAAATAAAACCCCATTCCAGACATGCTAGCATTGTTTAAGATCATGTTTTCTTACTCAATCTTCTGACAGCAGAAGGTTGTAATTTAATGTGTAGTATGTATGAACAATGATTCTGGTATTTAGCTGCTTAGGATCCAATCCTCATAGACCATGAGTGCGAGATTTTGGCCAAGGTAATTAACCTTCCGTGTTTCATTTCAGAAGATGAGTTGAGAATAATATTAGCATTGTATATTGTATTGGGTTAAGACAGTGAGAGATAAAAGTGTTCTTAATAGCCCATAATATAGGGTTAAAATCAATTAATAAATATCAACATTCTTCTATCTCCCCTTTAATTTTTCTTTTTTTTTTTTTCTTTTTTTTTCGGAGCTGGGGATTGAACCCAGGGCCTTGCGCTTGCTAGGCAAGTGCTCTATCGCTGAGCTAAATCCCCAACCCCCCTTTAATTTTTCTAAAATGTTCAAAAATCAATCAGGATTCATATGCATACAGGATAAATGTATATAGTTGGTTTTTTTTAAGTGTACACAACTTTGAGGAGTAAAAAACAGATTGTTCCCATGGACAAACTAGTCGACAAAAAGAATTTTGAAAAACTCTTCTAGTACTTTGCTCAGTCCTTAGAGCACATTTTTCCTGTTTACTGAGGATTTGAGGTCACCAGTCCACCACGTGTGAATATTAGGAAGGGAACAAGGAGACTGAAAAGGTAGCTGAAGAAATCACTCTTTTATTTTTCCTTTGCTCTTTCCAATGCTAATCAGCCATTTCTGAGGACAAGAAATATCCCTGGGCACATTCCTTTGGACCATTTTTTAACTTCCCTTTTCTTTCCTGCTGGCTTTATTTTTTAGATGGGTATCAAACAGGAAATTCCAGTCCATTAAGAGATGGTTGAACCTTTTCAGTAACGATCAGAGGGAGTAGGTATTGGGAAATCAATAGTGCATCGAGCTGAAGAAGGATGGTGGAAGGCTCGCTTCCATCTTCCCTTCCCAAGATGGAATTAGTAGCTTTCACATGTACCTAAGGCACTGTGTGTGTGTGTGTGTGTGTGTGTGTGTGTGTGTGTGTGTGTGTATCTATGCTAATTAAATCACAATTTCAAATCAAAATACCAGCAAGGCCTACAGAGCACATACAGCCACAAAACTATTCTAGTGCCTTAAAACCGGATGGATGAGGGTGTGTAGGGTATGAAGGGACAGCAATGGTCTCACCACTTACTGCTGAGTGTTGCCAAATGTGTTTTAAGTACCTCACGTACTGGAAATACACTGCAAATTACCTTTCTTGTGTTGTGAATAGGAAGTAAAGGGTTTTCTTTCTTTCCTGTTTACATTATGCATTGATCGTTGCATATTCAAATCCCCTCCCCTTCTGCACGCAAAGGAATTGATTATAGGATGTACTTTATCACACTTTGTATCTTTCGGATTTGAGGCTAAGATGTCAAAGAGTGAATCTTCTGATGAGGTAATTAGCCTACACTTATTTTCCACGTCTATTTTTAAACACTCGGAATGGCATGCAGGTTACTGTACAGTGATAAAAGTTCAAAAAAGCTGTTAAACAGAAAACCAAAACTGGCCCCAGACTGAGCAAAATCATAACCATGACAATGGCAGTAGCCACAGACTCATGCCATTTCACCATGTGACATGTCACCGTGGGGCATTAACACAGAAACTTCCGTTTGTAATGAGTTTAACTTAAAGCTGGAACAGCTACCAACATTTTGCCAATTATTTTGAGGCTCTTGATAACAGCATATATTAAGTTGACTCTCAGTCAGAGGATGAGCTAACTGTGAACTTCATTTTATGATCAGTGTGATTAAGACACTGTAGTACTGAATTCTTAGTTCAGATGACCTGGATGGACTCTGTGGACACATAACAGCATACAAATCTGAAGAATTCAATTTATCACTGACATACTCACACAGGAAAAATAGAAATTGCCTATTAATTATGCAATATGTTTTGTAAAAGTAAGTATCATGATATCATGCTACAAAAGAATCTATTTAAGTTTTACTTTATTGGGCTGGAGAGATGGCTCAATGGCTAAGAGCACTGAATGCTCTTCCAGAGGTCCTGAGCTCAGTTCCCAGCAACCACATGGTGGCTCAGAACCATCTGTAATGGGATCCGATGCCCTCTTCTGGTGTGACTGAAGACAGTGACAGTGTACTCACATACATAAAAAAAAATAAATGTTTTTTTAAAATGTTTTATTTTATTGAAGATCATCAGTGTGCAATTTTAGTTCATCATCGTCTATTACATCTAAGTATATTTCCCTAAGTAGTATTAATTCAGATTAAAAAAAACCTTATAGTACAAGCAGATAAGAGCATCTAATGTGGTTCATCTGTACAACAGACATCACCATGGAGAATGCTCCAATAGTGTATTGCAATATGCCCAAATTTCCCAATAAAATGGAGAATATGCACACATGTGTGGGTGTGTATGATCGTGTGTGTGCGTGCGTGTGTGCGTGTGTGTGTGTGTGTGTGTGTGTGTGTGTGTGTGTGTGTGTGTGTGTGTGTGTAGTTTACCATTTTCTTAGTACTTATCTATAAATCTCTGCCTGGCCAGAGGGTCTTCGGAACCATACTAACTTCTCCTTATAATGATCACATCCTAAAATCTGCATTCTTTAACACAGGCACAAGAGCTTACATTTGGCCCTGTCCCTCAATGTGCCTTCTAATTATGTCGATGTTTGTTAAGGAAAAGAAGACTTGTTCGGACATATAGGAGAAACACTTGTGTGAAGTTCATTTAGCCATTTCTGTAGAATACTGCATTTCACACAATAGCATAAGCAAAGCAGTCTTACAGGCATCGTCTCTTGGGGTTAGTATTCCAAATAACACACATTGGGAATTGTTGAGCTGCAGGATGTAGTTTAATCATCCTAACAACCCTGTCAGAGAAGCTGTATTATGCTCATTTTACAAATTAAGGAAGCTAAGACACAGAAAGTTGAAGTGACTTTCCTAAAGTCACCAGCTGGTAAGTGACAGAATTGGCGTCGGTCCCCAATTCTCTCCCCTTCTCCCTGCACCACGCAGAGCTCATCATCCTTCAGCACCACTAACACTCACAATATTAAGAAAATGTTCCTGTCTTTAACTGAAGAGGCTGAGCTTTAAAATATTTTGACAGTACAGTTCTGAATGTCAAAAGGGCCAAGAGCGTACTACATGGAAAAGTGCAACAGGATCCCAGAGAAGGAAGAATGGTGGCTGTGGAAGCCGGGAAAAGCGTTCATGTACGTTATCCATGCACCTTTATACTTAACGCCATGTCTTTCTTGTAGTGTTTTTATGGAGAGAAACAAAGTGTCACCTGCACAAAGCATGACCTCTCAGTCAGTGTAGCTTCCTCTGGTCATCTCTAAGTCTTCTTTCAATTTCTTTCTCCCTTAGGTGTTTACATTAACTGGAAAAATTAACCCTTCTACAGAATCATCCCTTTCCCCTTAACTCTTTCCACTCGGAAGCCTCGTAGCATTGAAAAATACACAATCGTTTTAAGGGTCTCTAAAATTTTAAAAAAAAAAACAGAATTGAAAATATAATTTTGAAATAGATATCAATCCTTTTTAGTCTTCCCCCCAGAATCACAAAAGAGAGATGATAAATTGAAACCGGTCATAGACACATTCCTTGAGCTGAGAATGGTGGTGGGTCAGAGCTTACTAGGATGCTATTAGGAAGTGACGTGTAAAGTAGGCACTAATTTCAACCCAATGTCAATGGGCTAGGAAGGAATGTAGAGAAGAGGTGAGAAGATGGAGGAGTTGAGGAGTTGGCCAGCAGGAACAGTTGAATGGAGAGCACTATTGTTTCCTGGTTCTGTATCAGGATTCACCCACACTATAGGTTTCCTGTGCAATTGTTTCCATAGCCCAGGCAGGCACAGTCTTGGGACACTTGCCTTCCCATGAATCTGTGAACAATTAGACTTACCTCTGGACTGTCTTTGATTTCTAACCACACCATACTCTTTTGCCAGTTATCTGTGTTCTCTCAGCTTTAGTAGAAACAGTGACATTCATTGAGCAGGTCAGTTTCTCCAGGAAGATAAAATATCTTCTTCTAGTGAATTCCAAAAGTGACGTGCCTTAACACAGCATCTGTTGTGTACTACACTGCTTGGTGTTTATTTTACAGAAGACCAATCTCTTGTCCACTCTCACCAGCTCTGAAAGCTGAGGGAACCAACTTATAGCTCATGAATTACTAAAATACTAGCTAAATCCTATGATCCTGATAGCTCCGCTCTATTTTTATATTACATATTAGAAAAAATATTTTAAGCATTCATTTTTCTTTACCAACATTACATTAACACTTTGAGAATTTCATAGAATCGATTTAGGACATATTTTAATAACTATACCAAGCACCTGTGTTGATTTTTTTTTAATTTATTTTGCCTCACCTGTTGTCCCAACTATTGCTACAACACCAGGCTTTGTGGAGGGTTCAACCATTTTCAATCTAATGCAGTCTGACAACCCTTTGCTCTGAAATTCTCTTAAAGATTAGAGGAATTCTCTCTCTCTCTCTCTCTCTCTCTCTCTCTCTCTCTCTCTCTCTCTCTCTCTGTGTGTGTGTGTGTGTGTGTGTGTGTGTGTGTGTGTGTGTGTGTGTGTGTGTGTGTGTGTGTGTGTGTGTGTTTTTTTAATGCATTTCATATAGCTCTAGAGAGGTCCTCAGGACTGAGAAATGACCATCTCTGCACCTCGCCTCTGCACTGGTTCTCTCTTCGTCGCTGCATTCTGCGTCCTTGTCCTCTTATTCTGCTCTCTAAGATCACATTCCTTCACAAAGAACTCCCAGGCAGGCTTCTGCCTTGGGCTTTGCTTTTGAAGGCAATCTGGAATATTGATCAGGGTCTGGTCAGGAAACAGAAACCACACAAGTAATTTGAACATAATACGGGTAATATAAAGATTATTAACTGTAAGAGAGAAAGATAAACTACAAAAGGTAAGAGAAGCTTAAAGGCTATGGGAACACAGATGAAGATGCAGCTTCTACCCCTCGTGTCCAGTATCCAAAATGGAATGGACTTGGAAAACCATTTTCGCCCATGGCTGAGAGTAGGTGTGTTTCTGCAGCCATCATCTGAACACTGTCCTTTGGAATGATCCAAAACTCACTATGAGTAGTACCAATAAGGTGTCTGAGAAAGCTCCAACTGGACTAGTCGGACTTTCTAGAAATTGCTTATTAGAGTATCCAAAGGCCTGCCTTAGAAACTAGTGAGGATCTCTGAGACTCTACTACTGTGGGGAAAACTTGGCAGAAAGCTACTCTGGAGCATTAGAAACTGTGCTGGAGTGTAGCCTCCGCTAGGTACTAACAAAGGCAGCATCAGAGTGGACACTGGTGCATGCTCGCCCCACACACTGCAGGAGCAGGAGGAAACAATCTGCAAAGGACCAAGGGAAACTGCTTTATCCTGCAGTATCCTCTCAGCATTTCCTACTAATGTAGATGAACTTGCTTGTCAGTTAGTTAAGAAAAGTTCGTCGTTCCTGTGGCAGTGATACAAAACAAAGGGAGTATATTAGGAATCGAGACAATAAGTTCAAAGCCAGCTCCCCAGGCTAACTGCAGTCCAGCAATACTGTGCAGAAGGTTCTATTCCCACCTGCCCATTTACCAAGGCAAGCAGTGGTTTAGGAGGGAAATCTCAACCATAATTGGTAGCAACCTAATCCAGGAGCTGTTCCACTGTGTCCTCCATCAGCTACTCTTTCTTCTAGTCTACAGAAAGCTTCCCAGCTCGAACACCACCCATACCCAACCTCTTCCTCAGGAGAGCTTTCCTGGCTCTCCTGATTTCACTCTCTAAGCATCAGCTCCTCATATCCATGACATGTTCTTGGGGGCTTGGCTTCTTTCATAGGAAGCTTGTTATTTCATCATGAGAACTTGAATTTGCTTATCCATCTCTTCTGTAAAGGTCAGGCATGCAGTGAGTTCTGGGAGGGTAAGAAAGGAAAGTCCCTGAGACTTGCTGACCAGGCATTCTAGACAACCAGTTAGCTTCCGCTTCACTGAGATACCCTGTCTCAAACAAATTAATGAAAAAAGATTGAGAAAGACACCCAACATCAAGCTTTAGTCTCCATATACATATGCATACACATGCATGTATACCTGCATACACACACACACACACACACACACACACACACACAACCACAGAGAGAGTTTATTATATTTAAAGAAAGAAAAGTTTTTGTGTGTCCTCTGTGACCTTGAAGGCCCACAGAAGCCCTGAAGGGCACCTAGCTTTTCCACCGTGAAGTATAACTCAACACTCTCTTCATTTCCTACATTCATTGAGAAATTGGCATTGTGCAAAGACACGAGCGAGCCCTTGGGGCCGAGAGAAGACAGCTGTATCCTAGAAGCTTCGTTTTCACTCATTAAAGTCACCATAAGAGTTGAAAGCTCTGGACTCTTGGCATTAATCAAAATACTGCCTAAACCCCTTGGTTACGAACTTTCATTTCAGAATAAGACAAACAGAACAGAGTTTTAGCTCTGCCACTATTATCAATAATGCCCACTGTTCATTATTGATAAAAGATTAGATTTCTTCAAACTCTTTTGTAAAATGGAAACCAGCTTTGTTTTTCAAAGGTGATACTGAAAGTAACAACAACAACAAAGAAAACCAAGTACATTTGTTCATCAAATAACTTGTTAAGCCCTATTTGTGTCCTAATTTTCCCTAAACACTAAGAAAAAGTAACATATACGATTCAATGACAGGACTCTAGATCAAGAGGCTGGAGAAAATGTGTCAATCTGAGCTCAGCCTAGTCTACAGAGTAGGTTCCAGGTTTCAGGTGAGTGCTCTCTCTTTCTCTCCCTGCCCCCTCATTCCATCCTCCTCCCCACTTCCTCTTTCCTAATCCTCTATCCTTTGCTTCACCCGGGACCTCCACTCCAAACCCTCTCTCTCCCACACACACAAAGATCTGGTTCATGGTAGAAGCACGATATAAAATGCTTTTCTTTTTCTCCTTTTTTGATTGTGAAAGACTTCATAGTATATGAGTAGCAAATTTATCTATCTATCCTCATCCCTCTTCTGCATTTCTTGATGTCATTAAAAAAAATCCATTATTGGTTACACTCAAACACTAACACTATTAAGGCTTGCTCCTATGAGGATTCTGAGAACAGTTGTCACATAAGGAAGTTTCAACTTCTCATTATTGATTTAAGAAAATTATCAGAGATGTCCTTTGCAGTGGTCATTATGGTTATTAGTAGTCAGATAAGCCCTGGGTTGCCCATGATAAATGATAATATGGTGTCAAATGTTCTTGATATTCTTCTTATTATTTCAAAGATTTTCATAAACATGAAACACTAATGTGTGTATAGGAGGTCACACAATGCCATGACTTCATCACATAGAGCCACTGGGTGCCTGGAGCCCCAGCCCTACCCTCCTCTCCTTGAGAAAGCACTGACACTGTGATGTTCACTTGCCTTTTACTAGTATTTTAATAAAGCACACTGAAAAAAAAAAGATGTATTGCTTGCATTTTCCTCCAAATCAAATTAATCAGAAAATAAAATTAAAGCACATTTATTTAGCAGAAAGCTCCTCTTCCCATTAATGAGAATTTTATTAAATATAATAAAATATTTGGGACAATTCCTTTCTTCCTGGTGCTTTTTTTTCTCCCTCTTCCTTTCTCAGATATATTGAAAAGCATTTTTATTAGTGCAATAATAGGCTCCAGGACATGCAATTATATTGAGACGCTGACACTTGCCTGTTAGTTGCAGCCTTTGGCCTGAGGCCAAACAGTGAACCCAAGCTTCTGAGTTCTCTCCAGCAGCCTGGCATGCCACTCCACTGCATGCCCTTACTTCAGTCTCCAATTTCTATTCACTGTACAGAGAATTAACTAATTCTGCCTTCCCATTACTGCTGATCCAAATACCTACTCCCATCTCTTTTATGAAAAATAAAAAAAAAAAAAAACCTCAAGAGATTTTTGAGAAATACAGAGCCAAGGACTGACCTGATTAGAAGCTTTGGCTTGAATGTCATGTGGGAAACAGAGTTCTGTGACATAGAGAGTTATTTACAAGCATGTAATACAAATGTATGCCCTTGTCACCAAATTTCCTTATGGGTTTCATCTCTGTACATTTTTAATTGTAAGTCTCCCCCTTCTTATGCCCCAAGCCAAGGCATTTTATGATAAAAAAATACATAGAGATACCAAGTACAAGTAAAATTCAGATTTAAGCCTCTGGAAATTTTTAAATTCTTGAAACAAAAGTAAACTATCCTTCTGGGTTGGGAAGGGGAGGGGAGAAGTCACCCGGGCATGGTTCTCTAACCTCTCCATACTTTTTTGCTTGGAGTTAAAAAGTTAAATCTTTCAGTTTCATTAAAGTTCTATGCAACAATTCCTCTCTTGGCACCATTGTATGTGTTGTTAGTAAAGTCACATGCAAACTTCAAAGCTCTGTAAGTTGGATAAATGCTTATGTACACATGTGCAAGGGCACACATGAAGAGAGAGCTCTTTATAAACTAACCCTGTCCTGAATATGTATATAACAGCAAAGCTCATCGCTAGTCTGCAGCCCTGACCACCAGAGTGCTGGGAATTCAATCGCCGTGGGTGCTATGACTGCTTATGCTTTGGGTAACTCTTATGTGTCACTTTCTCAGGAGGGAAACAGAGTCTAGAAACGGCCATCCTCAGCGTGGGTGGTGGCTCAGCACGCTGTCCTTGTGAGTCTGGTGGGCCTAGTTAGATCCGACAAACATGCTGAGTGGGAAGCAGCAGCAGAAATAAGAGAACCCTGCCTCAATAGAGCACGAAGAAGGAACCAACCCCACTAAGTTGTCTGACGTGTGTGTGTGTGTGTGTGTGTGTGTGTGTGTGTGTGTGTGTGCGTGTGTGTGTGTGTGCGTGTGTATGAGTCAAGCGAGCAACAAAAAGAATAGTAACCCTTCTAACTGAGCGCTGGGAGAAAGCTGTGTTCCTAAAGTGCTTGCTAAACAACCACAAAATCTGAGTTCCATCCTCGACCTACTTAAAAATGTCAGCAGCAGCAGTGCCCAACAGCAGTTCCAGTGCTAGGGAGGTGGAGACAGACATAGAGCCCATTGACCAGCCAGGCTAGTTTAGTGACTGAGCTCCAGGCCAGTTAGAGGCCCTGCCTCTGAAAACATTGTAGATGGCTCCTGAGGTTGACCTCTGACCACTCCATGTGCAAACTCAGCCACACATGCACATATACAAGTCTACAGTGTGGCAGCATCTGGGTCCACTTTACTGATGAATACATTAACTCTATCTTAGCATTTAAAAAGAAAACAGTTTGAGACACAAAAATGTGCTTCAGAGACAGGGATAAAGTTCTGATAAATAGGGAAGTGATGTGCTAAGTGCCCTTTTCTGAGTGTAGGACAAGAGCCACATTACACCAATAAAGTGAAAGTATACTCTACATTTTTAATTCTGTACCTATGTTATGCTTCTCATTACAATAACCGCATCAAGAATATTAGAAAGAAGAAAACATGTAAACAGATTGTATATTTACATGAGTAATATATTAATAATATATAATATATTTACATATAATATATATAATGTGTGAGTGTGTTCTTATTTTAATATTTTTATACATATATGCATATTGACATGTGAAAATACGCCACACATGCCTGAGGTGTAGTACAGGGTACATTGCAATTTTTTAGTGTTTTCAGTTAAGCCTCAGGCTCTCCGTCTCTCAACAACACACATCGTGCTCTTGTGTTGTTATTTTATTTGTTTTTGAGACAGGGTCTCATTGTCCTGGAATGGCTACCCAGAAACCAGGCCTAGAATTTATAGAGATTTCCCTGCCTCTGCATCCACACTGTTGGGATTAACAGGATATACCGCCACACCCAGCTCTCAGAAGAATCACGAATTTGACTTCAGTTCTATTTCTTCCCACACACCCCCACGCCCAGGCGGACACTTCACTGTTTTGTGTGTTCTGTTTCCTGGTCTCTCTGACACAGCTAAGCAATGTTTCTCTAACTTGATTTTCTGTTTCTCAAGTCAGGGTCTTAGCCTCTTTAGACACCAATAGCTCACCATTTTCTTTAAATATTCTACCAAGATAATTCTCATGCAATTATGCTTTCATATGTCTCAATAATAAGTACACACCTAACTTTCTTTCTCAAATTACTTGCGTTTTTTCTTCAAGGCACTAAAAATGACATAGACATAGGCAAAATACAAGAAAATACAACTAATGCATCCCCTCTTATTTTGTGATTTGAATAAGTATGTAGACAGTGTTTAGCTTTTATACTATAACAGTATTAGTTTTGAAGCTGTAGTCAAAGAATTATTGGAGGCAAATTGTAAACTATTCCATTTAAAATACTCATTCCATGGAATCTAGTTATATAAAATATAGACTATTCACATATCTGCAATACATTGTTTTTATTGTCCTTTAATTTGAGATGCTTAAGAACCATACACTGATCATATTTTATATAAAATATGAATGAAAACATTGCCTAATTTAAAATTCACATAATTCACAAATAACAAAGGGTAGAAGCATTGCTCTCTTTATTTAAAATGTCATGCCCAGGTAGAAACAAGGGAATAATTGATCTACTTGACCCATCAGCTCACATTAATGACATGTTGGCAGAATATTTTTAATTCAAAATGAATCATTACTTTCTATTTGAACATGAAGTGAGACTTCAATGATATTTGAGTAAATGTTCATTTCTCTGAAATCCTCAAGTGAGTAAGAAGAGCTCAAAGCTTTTGGAAATGATCGGTTCAGTTCCCTCAAACTTTAAAGGGACTTTTCAACCCGATAGACACACAAGTCCCTTCACACCAGGAGTTAGCCAAGAGGACCCAGCAACTGTAGCCTTCCTATCACTGGGTGTGCCTGCTTCATTAACTGTGGTTAGTAGGAAGGAGAGAGAGTTGTTGAGATCATTAGCCTTGTGAGAAAGAGTTAATGGTGAGAAAGGCTATCACAGCTCCCAGTGGGGGAGAGAAAAAGGGGCATTCCTTTCATCAAACCCTATGAGAAATTCAAGACACATGAGCATCAAAGCTGACTGAAAAGGGACACGAGATAATTGTCCTCCCTGTACTGGTGGCCTCTGGTTTTTTCACCTCTTGTGCCCATTTAACAAGAAAAAGAACTGTTCTGAGATTTAAGGGAACGTTAAAGATGGTCCCAAGGTGGAGCTGTTAAGTCTTCAAAGCAAACTGAAGAGAGGCTGCTACCAAACCCAAACCTACAAGCAGGGAAGAGCAAGTGAGACAACAGCTTGCTACCTGAGTCCCCCTCGGGGTCCTCGGAAGAGCCAGTGTCCCCAGAGCTTCAGTGAGGAGGTCTCCCAAATGCAAGCCATTCCAGCAGTGGGCACTACCTGCAAGATACACCTGATATCTGTACCCCTGTCCTCGACTTTCCTCTAAGCCCTCTCAAAGTCAGATGGGACAGACCCAGTATAAGAAGGATGTAAATAAGGCTTCTTGGTAGCAATGGCTGTCAGTGTGAGAACCTGCTCTCTTCAATGCTGGTGACACAGGCCTGGCTTCTTCCTCTTTATTCGTCAACCACTGTAGAAGGTCGGAGCTAGCCTGTAAGACATCCAAAGTGTTTAAAGCTCACACTGAAGTGGACCAAATTAAACCAGTCATTTCTGGAAGCTTAGGTATCTTAGGACACTACAAGGCAGACAGAAAAAGTCTTAACATATGTTTGAGGGCAAATTTTTAAATACTAATAATCTAATTGGTTAAAATACAATATAGCACAGAGAATTTTTAGATACCCAACATGAATTTGCCTAGCTTAGATTTATATTAAAAGTATTTTACTTTATGATTTTATATAGTATGTATGATGCTTAAAACTCTAAAGTTATCCATGTGTCCTGAGATACGATATTTTAGACCAGAGCTCTGCAGAGAAGTCTCCAGCCAAACTAGGGGATACCCTAGTGCAGCCTGTACACAAGCCAGGCCTCAGCACCTTAGAAAAAGTCTCCAAAGAGAAATCCAGTCCAATGAAAGTTCCATTTAATATTCTAATAAAAATCTGTCTTCGCTGCAAGCAAGAGGCACTAGCCCAGGATTTTCCTTTGGTGAAGTCTAGGCCAATGCACCACTGATAGTTCAACCGTGAGCTGACTTTGGAGTGTAAACAGCAACAGATACGATCACTGTCTGCCTGAACTTGATTTCTTTGGATGTATCACTCTAACCCTCAGACTCATGTCCAATTCGCTCAGCTTTGGGAAGAATGATATCCAAGCTTCCTACCAACAAAAATGAGTGCTTCACCGCGGTTGATACTTGTGCTTGTGAAGGCTAAGAAGCCTGCTATTCATGCTATGGCCCTTAATTTTCTATGGTGCTAATAGCAGACAGTAGTACTCTGGACATAGCCCATGAAAGCATTCAAACAATAGTGAATCAAGTAGAAAAATATTACACAGAGCGCATTTGTCCAGGATGTCTTTCCTGGGCAGAAATCAGGAATGCATTTGTGAAGTAGCACACATTGCATCAGCTTTATGCAAAAAAGCGAAAGTTGATATGCCAATCTATTTAACCTAGTGCCTGTGTAATTATATTAACATATGAACTCAGAACACAAACACTCGAATTTATGAGAGCAATGATGCTTATGTATATGGTAATAAATTTGTGATACTATAGATAGCAGATTAAAAATGGCATGTAGGTATATTTACATATAATTAGAAAAATATATGTCAATGCCATTTATGTTATTCTAAAAGCACAGACATCATAAAATGACCATGATTGCTTCTTGTTAAACTTCCCTTAAATCATTGCTTTCTGCTATGAATTCATAATTTAGAGTCATTGGAGTAACCTATATGGCTTAGTTTAAAATTCTTTGTCTTTATTTAGAGGAAATAAAAGCATAAAAGCATTGATGTGAACAATTTAGCCTTTTTTTTTTCAAAACAGCAGGGAAAAAATGTTTTTTACTTGTAACATTCCAAGGAGAAATCTTTTTATAATTGACTTTTCCTATAAAACTGCTCTCTTCAACTTTCCAAAGATGACAGTTTGACTGTCAACATGTCCTAATGATTCATGATATGAGCCAAATTTACCTACAGTTCAGTTTTCACTCTCCACATTGCTTATTTTGAATTCATGAAAAATAAAGGTGAGATCTGTAGTCCCATCCTAAGCAGACTCAACAAACTTACAAAGGCCAAATATCTAATTGAATGTGAAGTTTGTGTGCATTTGGTCTTTCTGTGCATTCGTCCTCACACTGGCAAGCAAAACGGATCACAACGAACACAAAGAGCTTCTTCCGTCACTTTGATAAACCTGAGAAATTTCAAAACTCTGTGAGAACACTCCAGTGTCATGAGGTTTGTAGTATGATATTTGAGGAAAGTGGAGCCTCCACATTCTTAATTGTTTGACTCAAAATCTTTTCCAAATTTCAAATAAAAGAAAAACAAAGCAAGGGAGAAAGAGAGTAGAGACAGAAGAAAAATGTGATATCTGAAGTCTAGATCAAATTATTAAGCTAGGTAGTTCGATACTGCTAAAAATAAATATGTATGTAGAAAAGAAGAGCTAATGTTCAAAACAAAGCCATTGTAGAGAAATTTACTTTGTTAAAAAATATTTATAAAGTCCCTTCAATGTATTAGACACATCTAAGAATTGCTGAAATATCAACGAATCACCTAAACAAATTTCTCTATAAGAGAGCTGATATACTCATGGAGGGAATCTATTATTAGCTATGTAAAGCAACAGGTACTTCAGTGGTAGGAAAAAATGGGGCCAAGGACAGACTTTTATGAAATGGTGGGTCAGAAACTGATCCTCTCAAAAGATGAGCTACTTCCAGAAATGTGGGAATGTAGAGAGTGCAAGAAAACGTGAGGAAGATAACACCATGAGGAAGAAGAAAAGCATGGCAGGGATTGCACACTAAAATCTACAACACATAAACATGTCTCACTTTTAAATGACATTTGCTTAAAGACTAGAAAGAATTTTGGAAGTGAAATAGCCCATATTCTCATTCACAGATATGGAAACTTCTAACGATAACTAGTCATAGAACAAGGGACAGAAGCAGATACTGTTTGTGACCTTACTTCCTCAGGAACATTTGTATTCATCTCTTTTCTTCCACTAGACTCTGATTTCCTTGGATGTGTCCCAGCACCAGTGTCCGATACAGTATCTTGTATGCAACTGAGTCACAACATTTAGTGAAGGAGCAATCACCCTTCTATGGTAACTATTCTCCAAAACTGTCTTAAGCAAGTTCTTCTAACTCTTCTAACTCTTCAGTATGTTAAGTTAATGGTACTTTGTCTGAAGTTCAATAAGAACTAGGAGATTTAAGCATGATTTTTGTCAAATACAGTTTAGAAAAGAAGGCCAGATATGAACACAAAGAAATCCGGCAACATTTCCATATCTGCCTACCTGCATTGCTGAATTAAATGAAATTTCACTGAAAATCATTATGCTACCTTTAGAGACATGTATATCTGTTAACTTGGGATAAATAATTAATATTGATACCACCCAAAGTTTGGACAATGTGTTCTCAATAAGATTTATTTGTCTCTCTTGATTCCCTGTGTGTGTGTGTGTGTGTGTGTGTGTGTGTGTGTGTGTGTGTGTGTGATTAAAAGTAATTTTACCAATGACTTCAGGCTTGCTGTATTTTTATGCTGCCAACATGCATAATTCCAAACTAATGATAAAAAGGATATTCTCATTCCTTCTTTATACTTTTTCAATATCAGCAGACAATTTAACAGCATAAAAAATGTGTAACAGAGGAACTGACAACACTTAAAGTAATCTTGTTCTAAAGTTGTTCTTTATGCAAATTATTTGTTATGAAAAAAATTAGCTACTTTTTTTCAAAAACTCATTCAAGAAAAAGTAAAAGAAGAAAAGAAAGAAGGAAGGAAGGAGGGAGGGAGAGAGAGGTGGGGGGGGGAAAGTGGCCGGTGTTCTGTGCTTGAGTTCCCAGTACTTTTCAGAGCATAAGCTAAATGTCTCGGCTTTTCCACCACGCTGTTTAGAGAATGTGGTGGGAACAGAATGCAAAAGCAACTCAGCTGGAAAATATCTTAGATGAAATATTTTTGTCAAGCACTTTTCTCATGTGAACTTGACTCTAATTTGCTCTATACCAGTCACCAGAGTATGGCATCCACTTTTGCTCATATCCTGAGGACTTTTTGGGAAAAACAAGAAAAGCAAGCAGCGACACATGGGTCAAAAGAAAGCGAGCAAAGGTAAAGCAGCTGCATTTAGGAGGAGCTGTGTCTGCCACGAAGTCAATAGAGAGGATCTGAGCTTTAGTGTTCTCTAAGGCTCTTTCTTGTGGTAAAATGACAGTAGGGAGAGTTGCTTAAGGCTCTCTTCCTCTTTTCCTAGTTTTTTTTCCTCACAAAAAGTTACAGTAGTATACATAAAAACCCATTGATGCTTTTTAAGGATATGTATCAAGTTTGATAGCTTTTTATTCAAAGTTAGTAATAACAACTTAAATATAGAGGTTTGGTTTTCCTCAGATGTGCTATCTCAGTGTGTGTGTGTGTGTGTGTGTGTGTGTGTGTGTGTGTGTGTATGTGTGTGATCTGCTTATCATATACAGGCATAACTGCTTATCAGATTTCCATCTTAGAAAGTAGAATTAACAACCTGAATTAAACAGCCACTGAGCTATGGGTATCATCGGATCAAAGATATAATACATACACATACCAAAGAAAAAATACAGAAAGAGAGAGAAAGAGAGAGGGGGAGGGAGGGAGGGAGGGAGGGAGGGAGGGAGGAAGGAAGGAAGGAAGGAAGGAAGGAAGGAAGGAAGGAAGGAAGGAAGGAAGGAAGACAGAGCTCCAGGAGCTATATGAAAATGTGGTGGCAGAACACAATAATCCACAAGTTAGTTACCTCCTCAAAAAAATACCACTGTCTGGAGCCTATAAAGAGCTGGAATAGCATTCCAGAATCTCGCATTAGGTATTACATACAACAGAAAGATTCTGCCATGAAAATTACAATAGAGATTTTACAATCTGTATTGTCATTATATTTTGTTATAGAACTGTGCTGGCAAGCTCTAACTATCAACTAAATGCAGCCTATAGGAATTTGAGAGGAAATCTCGAGCTGAGGAATTGTCTAGATTAACTTGCCTATGAACACATATGGAGGGGATTTCCTTATTGTTCTTTGAGGTAGGAGGACTCAGGCCGCTCTGGACTGCACTATTCCTTGGGTGGGTGGTCTTGAACGGTATAAGAAAGCTAGGTGAGCATGAGCTAGTTATCAAGCATGATAACGATTATATATCATATATATCCTATATAAGCATGAGCTACTTATCAAGATACATCTTCCATGCCTACCAGTGCAGTTCTTTGCTGTGGATTGAGCTCCTTGTTAGAAGGTAACACTCTGTGTAACAACGAATAGTTCTGCCTTCAAACTGCAACCTAGAGGTCCTACCCTGACTTTCCTTAATGATGGACTATGGCTGGGAATTGTAAGTCCAAGAACGCCCTCCTCCCCTGAATTGCTATTGGTCAGAATATTTTATCACAGCAGCAAAAGGGAAATTAGAACAATAGGCCTATGAAACTGGTGTTGAATTACAACCAAATGTATGGTATGTAAATTAATACATTTCTAAATAAAAAAAATCATATTTTTAACAAATTCATTTTGAAAACAAGGACTCTTGGACTTCATGTTCAGTTGGCCCTTCTTGGATATTGGAGAAACAACTAAGGAAGAGAATAGCTCATGGGTTTGGCTGTCATCAGTCACAACACTGAGCAAGTTCTCATGAATTCTCTTGCATCTTTCCTTGCAGACGATGGGGAGTTTGTCGCCTGGGTTTCAGATGACTTCTCAATCTTACTCTCTTAGTAAATGCATCAAGAAATAGAATGGAGGCAGGAAGGTGTCACTCGGACAAACAAAAGATGAAAGAAATATTGAGTGACAAAATCACTTACCTCTCCTGAGGCTTGTGACAAAGCACATATCTGTTGTTGCATCTGTTTGAGGGAAACTGGAGTTCAGGGATTGGCTGACCTTAGGAAATGGGAACTTGTGTGCTCTGACTTTCAGTCAGTACTTTAATGGCTGGCTCATGTTCAGAAACACAGTTGCAAGACCATGATTACTGTTAATGATCTGCAAAATGTTTATAACTCATGATCATTTGTGTGTGATTTCAAAATAGGACCAAAGAGGATTCATTTTGTATTTTTTGCCATTAACTTGAAGAATATCAACAATTTAGTTGGGGAAGGAAGAATCAAGAATAGTGATTGCTGTGTTTAAGTAATTTTTTTAAAAACGATGTTTTTCTTATACTTTATAAGAAAATATGTGTGTTTGCTTAATAAATTAAATTTTATTTCCTTAATAAACATTAAATTTTACTTGCAAAATTGCCAATAATGCATTATACTTTATAACTAGTCATCAAAGAGTTAATTATTACAAGTGATTATTATTATAAGTGATTAGGTCTAATTTTAATAGTGAAAAAATTTCCTGAATTACATATCAATATTATTCACAGACTATTACATGTGATACTTCAAAAACTTTATGTCTCATTTTATTTTCAAATATTTATACTTAGGGATTAGTTATGCATATGTGTTTAAAATACAATTCTGTGCAATTATGAAAATAGCTGTATTTTCTTATTTATAAGGATACAAATAAATTTCAATACCCTAGAAATAATACATAAGAAACTCTTTGTATTCATATATATTTATTAATAAATTTGTAAGCTTAAATGGAACATAAGATTACTAAATTATAATCTTTTATCTCAAATATCATTACTAAATAATAATAGGGGTTGTAAAATTATATAAATCTTGTATTATATATTACAGTTTATATGCAGTCTTTATGTATTTTCTTCATAATTACCTCACAGGTTGAGACAGAAATCTTGCCACTTTTAGGACACTTAATGACTTCCATCTTTCCATTAATTATGCCAACTTTATGAAGCCCACATTTATTAAGACTAATAATGCCATTGTCGTGTTTTCTATTTTTATCAAACAGAAGAAAATGTAATAGAACACTCAATGTAGTGATCACTAATAACAAGTCATTGACCAAGTGATGTCACTGCCAACAGAATACTGCATGATTAGTCACCAACCAAGTGTGGAGACCACAACTTGTTGTGGAAGAGCTTTATACTAACAGAAACCATTAGCCACTCGGGAACCTATAACAAATGAAATTAGTTAAAATTTGTAAACCAGTTCTTGCACTCATCAGCCATACTGCACCTGTGCGTGGCTAATGTCCGTAACACTGGACCCTCCAAACAATGTCCCCATCACAAAAATTCCCATAAGCACAACTGGTTTGTAGACAACTTCATGCTGTGTTTGAAAGTGCAAACCTTCTCCCAGTCTGGTGGATTTCTTTACTTTTATCATCATTTGCATATAATCATTTACAACATTTAACCTTCATTTTTATAAAATGTGCTTGGTCACTTTTGCCCCTTGTCTCTTCACCTGTTGTCCTCCCCTCCCAACACCCACTGGCCTCCTCCTCCATTCAAATAGTTCCAAGCACACATTCAAATCCTTTTTAAAACTAGGACCTGAATATGAGAGAATGCATGCTATATGTATTGCCATGTGGTGTTGGTGGTGATGGTGGTGGTGGTGATGGTGGTGGTGGTGGTGGTGGTGGTGGTGGTGGTGGTGGTGGTGGTGGTGGTGGTGGTGGTGGTGGTGGTGGTGGTGGTGGTTCAGGATGCTCCAACCTGGGAATCCTAATGATATGTAATATTTTCACACATTCTAGGCTCTCCGTTCAACTTATCTATCTACAATCTAAATTTGGTTAGCTTTCTTCAAGCAACACTTTGTTGCCACCCAACACTATGAGGGTCTTTTCCTAATAATGGATTCCTGCCACAGAAAGAATATCTACTTCATAAAAATTAGACACCAGTTGGCTTCTTTCCTTCAACTGGACACCCACACATACCAAATGTCCCTGCTTTCTCACAAGTACCAATTCATTGTTTGATGTTTATCTTTAGCTTATGTCCCATTTGTTCAAACTATTTTTATGTCTAATTATTTGGAGAGTCTGTTTTCTATACTGAGATGTTATGCTATAATCCCAGAGACAAGTCCAGGTGTAACCTTGACACAGTTGCCCTTAGCCACCTCATACAACTATGTCCAAACACTAACTGTACTTCTTCGCAACTCTGAAAGTTCTCATTTGTTAATCATATTTTCTGCTATTCTTCAGGGCTATCTTTGTATCTGAGGAATGTATCATTCCCTTCTAGGGAGTACTATATAGCTACAAACAGTATTAAAGACCTTAGATAGTTCAACAATTGTTGTGTCTATATTTGATTGTCCCTATGCATCTCACATTACTTACTGCACACATTGCAAAAGAAGTTTGAGTTTTTATCTGAAGAATGATATGAAAGTGTGAAAAAATAAATACTTTTATTATAATAACTAATTGGATCTTCACAAACACTCAAGTTTAGTAGTGCTCACTCCACTTTACACATTAGGTTCAGCGAAGTTAAGTTGCTCTAGATGCTAGAAAAAAACTCCAAGACTAAGAACCCAGATGTCTTTCAACAGAGGAATGGATACAGAAAATGTGGTACATTTACACAATGGAGTACTACTCAGCTATTAAAAATAATGACTTCATGAAATTCTTAGGCAAATGGATGGACTAGAAAAATATGATTCTGAGTAAGGTAACCCAATCACAAAAGAACACACATGGTATGCCCTCACTGATTGGTGGATATTAGCCCAACAGCTTGGAATACACAAGATACAATTGACAGCTCAAGAGGAAGGAAGACTAAAATGTGGAGTCCTTCTTTGAAGGGGGAACAAAATACTCACAGGAGGTAGAGCACAGGAGAAACTTGAAAAAGAAGAGGGGAGGGGAAAGGGGGACAGGATGAGGTATGGGAGGAAACAGGAGTAATATACAGCGTCAGGAATTTGATCTTTGAACAGACGTGTGTAGCAATGGGGAACTGGGGGTAGCCACTGTAAAGTCCCAGATGCTAGGAAAGCAAGAGGTTGCCAGGACCCAACAGGGATGAGATTAACTGAAAGGGGCAACAAACAGGAGGGAGAACCTATAGAGACCATATCCAGAGGTTAGGCACGGCCCCCGGTTGGGGGATAGGACCACCAACTAATCTCCAAATTCTTAACCCAGAATTGCTCCTGTCTAAAGGTAATACAGGAACAAAGAGTGGCTGAAGGAAAGGCCATCCAGATACTGCCACACCTGGGGATCCTTCCCATATGCAGCCACCAAACCCAGCCTGATATTGCTGTCTCCTGAGAGGCTCTGACAGAGCTTTACTGATACAGATGAGGATGCTTGCAGCTAACCACTGGACTGAAACCAGGGACCCCCAATGGAGAAAGGACTGAAGTAGCTGAGGGGGTCTCCAACCCCATAGGAAGAACAACAATATCAACCAACCAGACCCCCAGAACTCCCAGGGACTAAACCACTGACCAAAGAGTACACATGGAGAGACCCATGGCTTCAGCTGCACATGTAGAAGATGGCATGATCTGGCATCAATAGGAGGAGAAGCCCTTGGTCCTGTGAAAGCTCATTTCCCCCAGTGTATGCGAATGTCAGGGCAGTGAGGTGGGAGTGGGTGGGTGGGAGGTACAGCATCCTCACTGAAGCAGGGGGATGGGAGAGGGAAAAACGCCAAGATTTTAAAACAATTGTGAAGTATGTACTACTTGCATGCGTGTGTGTGTGTGTGTGTGTGTGTGTGTGTGTGTGTGTGTGTGTGTGTGTGTGTGTATGTACTTGGTCGAGAGCAAAACCTTTTCAGAAAGAATACATTGTCTTATTTCCCACTCACAGCTGCAGCTGGAAGTTCATTCCAGCTGAGAGGCCGCCTTCTGCTGCTGCTGCTGCTGCTGCTGCTTCTTCTTCTTCTTCTTCTTCTTCTTCTTCTTCTTCTTCTTCTTCTTCTTCTTCTTCTTCTTCTTCTTCTTCTTCTTCTTCTTCTTCTTCTTCTTCTCTCCTTCTCCTTCTCCTGCAGTGAATGCTCTTAACCTCTGGGTCATCTCTCCAGCCCTGAGAAGCCATCTTCAATGTACTCTGCCAAGACACAAAGGTCTGCTTCATTCCCCAGTGACCAATGAAGTTACCAATGCCAGCTCTATCAGCATTTTCACAGATTGGAAGCTTATGAAAGATGGGTGGTCATCAGCAAGCTCATGGCTGCCTAATTCCTAGTTCAATATCAGGAAAACACTTCGGTCAGTTGGAAGAGTGAGTGTGTTTGGCTGTTATGGAATGCTGTCGTTGGAGCATAGCTTGCTCATTGCTGCCTTGGAGCCAGAGTAGCTGTGATCACTCACACAAGGCAACACAGATGGAACTACTAACACCCCCTTTCGGAGAGGAGACGGTGCTACACATGGAGTAGTCTGCAAGAGATCCAGGAAAGGCTCGCAGGAGGCGCAAGGCTCTGCCACTCCCTTACAATATGCAAGCAGCTAAAATTAATGAAAGGAGAGACTTTAAAGGGGTATGGCTACCAGAAAATTGCCCATGCTCCTCTAGATAATAAAAAATTCATTTTCTCTCCATATCAACCTGGGTAAAATGTTTATTTGATCCACCAATGCTGTATCTGGGGTGAATAGACTTTTGTTCATTTCTCCCTAAGAAACATTTAACACAACAGGGATTGGGTGAGTGAAAGACTGGGACACGGGAAAAGAGAACATGGATGTGAATGCACGTTCACGTGTGCAAATACACTCACATGAAGAAAGAAAGGAGGAAGAGTGATGTAAATATATAAAAGGAAGATAACCCTCTTCCACAGTGTGTACGTAGTGACCTCACTGAGTGTATCAGACAACCATTAAAGTAAACGTTTAACTCTTCTTATGCCTTCTCCTCTGTAGCCTGTGCTTTGGAAACATACTCATCCTATTTCGTGATTTCTATATCTTTTAAGCCTGACCACTGGGGGAACATTTATCATATCAGTGGGCTAAAAGTGAGACAGACTCCTGTCAAAAATAGAAATTTCTTATTTCTAAAGGGTCATGTTAATGTTTCACTCAGAAACTGTAACATGTAATCATATTAATTAACATTATAGGTTTCATTCACAAGCAAACTACAACCATAGGCATAGCCACAGTTACCCAGCTAAGCCTAGTAGCACACAAGCCACCTTCCTTCCTTGAAACTTCTCACTTTGCCTTCCTCCCTCCCACAATCAATAGACAGTAACTGTGTGATTTAATGACAGGAAGACAGGACAGATAGGTCAGTTCTTATCTAGTCATGGAAAGGCCCTATGTTCTTAGGCCCTACTTACAAATAGACTCATCTACCCCAGGTATTTCTGAGATTCTGTGGAAACTCTCTTGCTGGGACCCTGCAATGATATTTGCCTTGACCAGGACAGTGCGGTGCTTCCCTTCTGGTTGAGCCATTCAATTCCTTCGGCTGCTTCTGCATTACAACCTGTGGCCTCTCGTTCTTGGGTGCCCTTGTAAGAAGCATCATCCTTGCTTACAGAGTCCCTCATTTGAATGACTCCAGACAAAGATTTTTGCTGCATTTTCCCCATGACTTTAGCTTGTGGACTTTTGTTTCCCAGCCAGAGTTACAGGTAGAAACCCTTCATTAGTGTGTGTTCCTGTTCCTTAAAAGCTGTTCTCTGATTGCAAGCAGGGCGTCTCCAGCTCTCTAAGCTGAATTTCTTAACCTCTGCTGTAGGATAGAGGGAAAGATCTCTCTCCAGGACACTTCTGCACTAGCCATAAGGACCAGTACCCACAAGGGTCAAAGTTTTCTCACAAATCTCTTCCCAGATTCTGTTTTCTCCCAACTTACTTCATGTTCAATAAAAGTTTCCAAGTTGTCTTCTGGGTCCTAGGATGAGTGATCAATGTCATAAATCATTATTGCATGGAGCTCCAATCAACTTCATTTCTCATCCAAAGCCAAGAGGAGTCCTGTCTGTTAGGAAAGTATAATTTCTGGCTGGGAGCATCTTTGTCATTGTGTAGGCAGTGTTGATTAAAATGTGTATCGCCTCTAAACACCAGGTTTCTATATGACGACCCATTCTGCATGCTTTCAGTTTCCAATTACCTTCTCTTATGGTGACAGCACGTCCTCACTGTTGTGATCACTAAAATCAGATACAAAGTCTTTCAAGCACTTAATTATGTTTTGTTTTACATCTATCTCAGGCGTCTATTCCCTCCTGGCTTTCTTATTCTCTCCATCATTCCCTTTTTACCAAAATAATACCATTTTGTAAAACTCCTCACCTCTGTCCAACCAGAAGCAGCACAACTGAGGTACCGTCTTCTCACTGCCTCTAATTTCAGATACATTTGCAGTCTTGCGGCGTAGTAATCTCCACTCATCCAGTTGTCTTTCACAAACAGAGCAAAGCAGAATCTGCTTCTAAGTTAAACAAAAAACAGAAATCAGAATGTCAAATTATAATTGGCATTTCCCAGACATAATCAATATTGCCTTTTGCAAGTTCCTCCCACAGCTCAAGCAAACCCTGGTTAACGCTGGCCAAATCTTGACTAATTTGGCTTCAAGTTATTACCATACTTAATATCTCTGAATCAACGCTGATGACTAAGATGAAGTGAACTACAAAAAATGATCAGTCCCCAATGCAAAAAGTTCCCACTTTGTGCCAATGATGGCTGGCGCACCTGTTTTATGTTCAGAGTGGGAAAAGTATCAAAAAAAGATGTGGCCAATTTTGAAAGAGACGGAATGTTTTCAGTATCTCAAAATAGCTCAAATATATAGCATTGCTTCTACTACTTATTCAAACTACAAGGCTGATTAAGCATATGTATAATGCAGGGATGGAAATTAAAAATTACCTGCTCTCAGTTCACCTCACCCTCCCAGGTTCCAGATTGATGCATAAGAATTGGTGTTGCATCAAGCAAAATTGAAGAAAAGGGCTACTGTATGTGGGGTGTACAGAAGGAAGCGACTCTAAAGGACTTTCAAGATTGCTGATAGCACATTGACAAGAACCTCTAGAATGTCTTATTCTAGTCCCTGCTTCCAGGCGGAGACTTATTCTGTTCATCCAAATAACCACACTGTACTGTTGAACTGCTCTGACCCAAACCCTGCAAAATTGAGCTGAGATGCACTTTGCCGTATTTAGTGGCAGCAGAGCATTCTAAGTCACCATTTGAGATCCACTAGAGGCTCAGCAGTCAGGGATGAAAAGCCTGCTACCCAGGTGGCTAACATGGGTACCCAAGGGCTGCCTGAAGAACCCATGCTGCCAGACTGGAAACACGGAGTCAGGCTGTAGACTCACAGGGTTCACGATCTGAAGGAAACGAGCTTCCAGTCCTCCTCAGAACATCTGAGCCTTCAGTGCTTATGTTAAGGCTATAATTTACATCTGTGCAAATCAGGGGGAAACTATAGTTGGTCAGGAGAGGGCAATGGAAACATTTAAAGGATGGACATGTGGGAGGGGTCTGAGGAGCAGCCAACTTTACAGTAAACCCTTAGGAGATTTGGCAACAAAATCTCAAACTAATTTGAAGATTTTAAGAACGTACCCAGTACCCATCGGACTAAGGAGTAGCCTTGTGAGGCGAAACCCTCAAAACCAACTCAACAGCAGCTTTCAGAGCAGTGAGTGAGATTGGCTTTGAGAATGAAAGTCAAGTGTCCACTAATCAAACTTTTCATTTTTTTAACATCCAAGCCTATGATTTCCTTTAATGGATACAATGTCATTAAACATAATATACCAATATTTTCTAATACGATTACGTCTCATTTTTTAATTATTATATCAATGTTTTGGGTAACTTATTTTCAATTTCCTCTTATCTCAAAGCTCTTTAATGCAAAATATTTTCCAACTATTTAGAGTAAGGTTACAGGGCATAGTTTTGAACAAAACACAAGAATTATCTTAATGAAATTCGCGGTGGAGAAAATACTCCTTGAGCAATTCTAAATGTGCGTGAGAGAGAGCGATCTACAGATGGGACTCAGCCTAATATGCAGTCAGGAAAACTCTCCCTGAAAATTGACTACACTGACTTAAAGAGTAAGTAGAAGTTACTCGGTTGGAATTCTGAAAACAGGGTGGGTGTGTACATGCCGGAAAGTCTGACTGGCCTCCCCAAGACACATTTCTCAAACAACAGAAGGAAGTGAGGGGTCAGCGTGGCTTGCTCTGCTGAGCCACCCGTTCACTCCTGGTGAGGTTCAGTTTGCAGCCTTTGCTGGGCTGGAAAAAGATGCTGACGAGCTGACAGCACTACCCTATCAACCCGCACATTACTGACACCGGAGCCCACTTTACTTTTATGCTTCTCTGAAATAAAATTATAACTATTTACAACTGAGTTGAACAAACATTGTAGAAGGTGACAGGAGGCGCCATTTTCTTTTGTTTAGATGTTTTACAGCAATTGCTCTGCACTCAGAGCACCCACACCACAGACAGCAGCTTCCCTCTGGTGACCAGGATCTGGTCTAACAAGCACATGTGTTAATTAGCATTCGATCTAGCAAATCAGACGAGGTCTGCAAACAGGGACACATACCTTTCTTCATTGCAGCTTTCTCTACTGTTTTGGCAGAACGTGAACTTATGGAAATTTCCCTTTTCTTTTAACATATAATGTGTTCGATTTTATATTATCTAAGGAGATCACTTCATTGAAGCAGGATTGGTATTATTCCTACAGACTGTGAAAGGAAAATGTTGAGTCTGAGGTCCTTACCTTGTTCACTGGTAAAAACAGGATTCACAAAAACCCATGAAATTCCTATGAGCACCTTTAAATGTCTGTATTTTAAAGAATACAGTTGATCGTTTCTCTATTCCAGGAAAGTTCTCTATGCACTGGCATTTGTGTGATATACGATGTATTAAGTTATATGTATTAAAGCGTGTGATGTTGATAGCTAGGATTAACACATGAAACATACATGGTGGGCGTCCACATGTCAGACCCACAAAATGAACTCCTCACTAAAAAGCAGAGCCAGCTGTTTGGGGTTCTTGAATCACTGGGCTGCTCTGATCTTTTCCAATCATGATTCAATAAGGTTTTCTTTAGAACATTAAAACTGTCCTTCTAGCTAGCTGTGGTTAGCATGTGCGTATGAAGCCCAACACGGAGGAGCTAGAAGTAAGAGGATTCTCCATTTTAATACAATCTGGCCTGAAGAGTAGGGCATTATTATACATAAGAAAGGAAACTCAGGACAAATCAGAGAAAACAGCCATAAAAATGCAATGCCGCCTTCGAACAACACATCCCTTCATGTGCAACGGTGCCGTGCTCCAATCGCACGTGTCTCTCTGTGACCGTCTCCCTCTTCCTCATTAGCATCCATCTCCTCTCACTGCCGTGCCTACTGATAATTGCATATGATGTCAGTAGATCTAGTCCATCTTGAAATTTCTCACACTGACCTTTCTCTACTTCTCTGAATATGCCACTACACTCTTTAGACCTACTCTTTGGTTCACTAAATCTCAACTTGGAGGACCTTGGGCACACCTCTCCTGATAGGTTTGCCTCTCCCCACACAAACACCTACCATCAACCCACTCGTGAGTTGTGGTACATAAAGGATATCTCACTAGTGGAAGCAGGCCTTCTGCTAGCATATAAGCATGAGGCCTCTAGTTCAGGTATAGAAGCTGTACAATAGCAAAGCACTGAACAATAATTGTACCACAGCAAAAGTGAACATTTAAGAGCCTTCCTTGGGGAAAAGCAACTAGTAAAATGTATCTCCTTACTAGGGGCTGATTTAATTGCACGTCCCAGTAAACTTCCTAGTCCATAGCTTCCCAAGTAAATGAAACCATGCACGGCAGCACTGAACACAGCATCCCATCTTATAATGCTAAGCAACAAAGCACATTTAATATTCCACATCCACAGGGGCACTATTACATGGCTCAAGGGTACACCAAACATAGGAAAAGTTATAATGGACCCCTGGAGTCACAGCACATAGAAGTATGTCTCCTCAAAGTATTCTACCCAACTGTCATATAATCTTGTGGAGAGTGTGGCATTTACTGACAAATGAGATTTCTTTCAAATCTATACCAACTGCTTGCTCATTGTTTGATAGGCCTCTGTCTCTCAGCTCTACCTCTAATAAATACCCCTTTCTTCTCCATGCCTACCTTCTATTTAGGCACTGCCAGTGCACAGTGTGTACTCCCATTCTGTTCTCTACAGCATCACATTCTCCACCAATAACGATGGCATTGTTCAAACAAAAATCTTAGTTATCGTAAACTAAATGCTTACTTTATTCTTTCTTCCTAATCATGGCCAGGAAAACTTCTGTATAGCCTTCTCTTTTACTCTCCAGTTAAAACAAAATCTCTCTCTCTCTCTCTCTCTCTCTCTCTCTCTCTCTCTCTCTCTCTCTGCTCTCTCTCTCTCTTCCTTCCTCCCTCCCTCCCTCTCCCTTTCCCTCTGTCTTTCTCTGTCTCTCTCTCTATATCTCTATCTCTCCCTCCCTCTCCCTCTGTCTCTCCCTCTGTCTCTGTCTCCATCTGTCTCTCCCTCTCTCTCTGGCTGTCTCTCTGTCTTTGGCTGTCTCTGTCTCTGTCTCTGTCTCTGTCTCTGTCTCTCTCTCTCTCTCTCTCTCTCTCTCTCACACACACACACACACACACACACAGGAACACAGACACGGACACACACAAGAATACATGCCTTCTTTCAGGTACTTTAGATTGCCAAGCTCTTTCCTGTTGAAATGCTGTGGATTTGGGTTTTCTGTTTTGTTTTTTATTGACTTTAGCCACCCAGATTGATTGCAACGCTGCCAATACGGGGAACTGTGTCTTTTCCCCTGACAAGTAGAAAGTCTTCCATGAGCATGACACCTATTATAAGGTAGCTGAAAGACTAGGTAATAAGTGCAGAGGGAGCTATGTTAGAGACAGTTGTCTAGAAGTCTTTAACATATACTAGACAAATCCTTGGCTGTAAAGCATTTATAGAAAGAAAATATCTAGAATCAGTTCCAGAAAGAAAAAAAAAACTCTCTACACGTAAGCAGACTGTTTTCAGCAAACCAACACCCTACTAGCACGAAATATTTGAGCATGTGGTTATAACAATGTTGGTGGCAGAGACTTTGAAGGTAACAGTAACATTGGCATTAGCGATAAAGAGAAATCTTTATTTATTTCCCATCCACTGTATAATTTAAATAACTTTCTGTGAGTTCAAACTGTATCACAGCCGAGCTCTACTGCACCAGCATAGAAACTCTGTAGGACATGGCTTCCTCTTCTTTGAAATCATAGGCAGCTCTGACAATATATTTGAATTCATTAACCTCTTAACTCTGGTACAAGTCCATATTCACAAGTATGACAATGATTAAGTTAATGAGTTAATCATTCCTTTCTAGTTACAGTCTTTATTAATTAGTTGATTTAAATTGGGAGTGGGAGGAGGAAGGGAAAAAAATTTCTGTAGAGACAATGTTCACAGTGCCAAGTACAATTTCTGGAGACTTGGGGTTTTTTTTTAAGTTGTTTATTGAAAATAAAGATATGTTTTATATAATTTTAATCCATCAAGTTTCACTAACCTGATTATTGTATGTTAACAAAAGAAACCACTTGGCAAACACTATGTGTCATTTCTATTGACATTGTACCTTCAGAGGACCCTACAGGGACTGTGATGGGGAATGTGGCCATTGAGCAGAAGTTAATGAAGGGTAGAAGCCGCACTGTCCACATCACTTGGGTTTCTCCATGGTCTTTAGTTCACGTGCAGGACTTTCTTCCTAGGTTTCTTTCAAATTTTCAAAATTTTCTCAACTTTCCGAACATGAATTGGATAAAGTCCCTTTCAGAGAGCTATTAAGTGACGTAGATGTTGTTCAACTAATATTTTTAATATTTTAACATTTTCCTTTCTCACCTATGTTTTCATATTTAGGCTGCTCAGCAGTTAAAAATTTTATTTATCATTTTAAAAACTGAACTGTCCCAGTAATCTTTTGTAATTTAATATCTGTTTCTTTGCTAGTTTGTTTTTGGAGATGAAACCAAGCAAGGATTCTGAAAAAAGAGACTACTACAAACGTATAATTGTAATGATGATAAACAAATGTATTTGAAAAATAATTCTATAGCACATTATAAAGATTATTCCCCATGACTAAGATTCTTGCCAAGTGTGGATGAGGAATGCCTCAGCCTATGCAAATAAGTACATCATTGTAATGGACAAATATCAGAAGATGCAGAAAATGACAAAACTAAGCTTCTCATCATAAGGATAAGTTAAGTTCCAATAATATGTAGCAAAGTCCCATACCAAATTACAACATTTAAAGCTTTCTCTCTAAGAGCAAGAGCAAAACAAGAGTGCCTTCTTCAATTGTGTTTACTCAACACACACTAGAAGTTCTAGTCATAGAGATCTAGCAAGAGAAAAACTAAAGGTCTAAAAACTGGAAAGGGGATAAATCAAATAATCTTTTTACACAGATGCATCTTACGCTTTAAAAAAAAGCTGGAACAAGTCAATCAAACTGTTTAAACTAGATAATAAACAACTTCTGTGAAATTAAAAAGTACAAAATAAACACACCAAAATCGGAATCATTTCTATGTGCTAATAGTGAAATTTGAAGAAAGTCAAGGAAAAATTCCATCTACTATATCTATAAAAATACTTATAAATAAATATAACTAAGGGAACAAAACTTTAAAACAATGATCAAAGAAGTTAATTAAAATGCAGATGAATGGACAGATATCCATCATTTGCAGATTTATTAAGGGTTGCAACATCGTTAGTCATAAGGGAAATGCAAATCAAAACAACCCTGAGATTTCACCTCACACCAGTGAGAATGGCTAAGATCAAAAAACTCAGGTGACAGCAAATGCTGGCGAGGATGTGGAGAAAGGGGAACACTCCTCCATTGTTGGTGGGGTTGCAGACTGCTGCAACCATTCTGGAAATCAGTCTGGAGGTTCCTCAGAAAATTGGACATTGAACTGCCTGAGGATCCAGCTATACCTCTCCTGGGCATATACCCAAAAAGATGCCCCAACATATAAAAAAAGACACGTGCTCCACTATGTTCATCGCAGCCTTATTTATAATAGCCAGAAGCTGGAAAGAACCCAGATGCCCTTCAACAGAGGAATGGATACAGAAAATGTGGTACATCTACACAATGGAATATTACTCAGCTATCAAAACAATGACTTTGTGAAATTCAGAGGCAAATGGATGGAACTGGAAACTATCATCCTGAGTGAGCTAACCCAATCACAGAAAGACATACATGGTATGTACTCATTGATAAGTGGCTATTAGCCCAAATGCTTGAATTACCCTAGATGCCTAGAACAAATGAAACTCAAGACGGATGATCAAAATGTGAATGCAGATCGCTCATGAGAGACACAGCCAGAATACAGCAAATACAGAGGCGTATGCCAGCAGGAAACCACTGAACTGAGAACAGGACCCCTGTTGAACAATCAGAGAAAGAACTGGAAGAGCTTGAAGGGGCTCGAGACCCCATATGTACAACAATGCCAAGCAACCAGAGCTTCCAGGGACTAAGCCACTACCTAAAGACTATACATGGACTGACCCTGGACTCTGACCTCAGAGGTTGCAATGAATATCCTAGTAAGAGCACCAGTGGAAGGGGAAGCCCTGGGTCCTGCTAAGACTGAACCCCTAGTGAACTAGACTGTTGGGGAGAGGGCAGCAATGGGGGAGGGGTGGGAGGGAACACCCATAAGGAAGGGAGGGGGGGATGTTTGTCCGAAACCGGAAAGGGAATAACATTCAAATGTATATAAGAAATACTCAAGTTAATAAAAAAAAAATAAAATAAAAAAAAAAAAAAAAAAAAATAAAAAGTTACATCATGAAAAAAAAAAAAAGAAACATGTATGTTACTGAAATTAGCCTGTAGCTTCAATGAAATGTTAATCAAATTCCTTATATTCTATAATAAAGTAAATAACAACGTTAAACAAAAAGAAGAAGGCGAGGCATCTGAACTCTCTGGCTTCAAAATGCACTACCAAGCTTTGGCAAGAATTGTACAGTGCTTCATAAAAACAGACATGCAGTTTCTGGAAAAACATCACATGACACAACTCAACTGAGTCTCCAAAGACTCAGGAAATTTCTGGTTACTGGAGTAAACCAGAGCTCAGAAAGAAAACATCTAGACATTGACAGTCAGATAGAGTTTGATAAAAAACAAATGAAAGCTAAAAATGTTCAATGAGAAGAACCGTCTACTCAGTAACATTTAGAATCCTAGACAGCTACATACAGAGACTGAAGGTGAACCTGGGTGTGGTGGCTCAACCCTGCAGTACCCAAACTAGAGAGGCTGAGGGAGAAAATCATTAAGAGTTATGAGCAACCTGAAAAATGAGGAAGGAAGAGAAGAGGACCTCACCTGTACTGTTGTAAGGCTCACCACAGACAAGAAAAATACAAAACAAATTAAATTCTTAAATGTAAGATCTAACCTATGCAAAGTTTTTATACATGTACATGTATGTATGCACGCTAAACCATTCATCATTTTGGTGGTCAGGCCAATAATATGGGGGGCATGACCATTAAGATAATGCAACAAAACTAAAAGACAGAAAAAGTATAAGTTTGACAAAGTCAAAAGCTTTTGTGTAGCTGTTGAAAAAAATCTACAGAAAAAGCAGCAGCCTATAGTGTGGGGTGGCGTTGAAATTTTCTGAGTCTTTGGAGACTCAGTTGTGTCATGTGATGTTTTTCCAGAAACTGTCTTATGAGAGGGTGTTTTGCTGACGCAGACATTTGGTTGGGGGAGGGGGTGTGCTAAGAACTGATATGTGGTGTTTTTCTGAAAGCAGCCTGGAATGAAAGGGCATGTGATGTTTTACTAGAGCGGATACTTGAGGGAACACATGATGTTTAGAAAGAGTAAATATAACCCAACAGACAGTTGATGATGCCGTGTGGTATTGGTTCACCTTGGCACTTTTTGCTGATCATTATTGGTCATGGTTTCAGAGAGAGAAACCCATAAAGAACTTCCAGTGATGTTCACAAGGGCTTCTTGCTGCTTCTGCAGATTTGGGCCAATGGGCAGAGCCTCAAGGTTTCTTCTGGATCAAACTACCTTTGCTGATTCTTGAATGGTGTTTACGAGTGGATCAAGCTACTCATGTGAACTGAACTGCTGATATCCAGACAAAGCAGACTGGATTCTCCCCAAAGAACTATTTCTAGACAGGTCCACATCCTCCTTTGACCTATTAACCTTTCCTTTCTACTGCCTCTGGTAGGTGGTGGGCTAAAAGAATGTTAAAGAATTTAAGTAAACTTATTAAAGTTGGTTTTGAAAAATGTAAGCCTACAGTGGGAGGAGAGTTTTGCCAACTGTTCATCTGATAAGGGCTGAATACTCAAGTGTATAATGAATTTGGTTCAACAGCAAGAAAAGAAGGAACAAAATAAAAGTGGGAAAAACTCCAGACTAGAAAAATTCAAAAGAAGACAGAAACAGCTAGCAAGTGCATTTTAAATGTTCAAAAACTCTAAGTCATCAAAAAGATACAAATCAAAACCACAATGAGCAATACCATAGTTTTATTATAATTGTTAGGGTCAAAATGAAAAAAGTAGGTAAGGGTTAAGGGTGTAGCTAATGGTAGTGTGGCCTACCATGTGAGAGGCTGTCTTCCATCCCCAAGACTAATGAAAATAATAAAACAAAGAAAGACAAAAATGGTATATATTAGTGTAAATGTGAAATACTATAGACACTCTGGAAACCATATAGAGGCTCTTCAAGACCCTCAAACAGCTACCATAATATGGTCTAGCAAGAACCCTGAGCATAAGACGTGCAGAAATGGGAATTGCACACTCATGACCCACGCAGCAATATCGACAACAGTGTCAGATCCTCAAGCCCAGTGTGGACAACCTACAGAATGGAACACTATTTCCCCATAAATACAGGAAATTCTGTAATGTTTACCATATGAAGGACATTAGGTAAAATATCACAGGCATAGAAAGAAAAATGCCCAATGATGTTATTCCAATACAGGCTCTGAAAGCCTTGATCTCACAGAAACAGAGCGGGAACATGAGTAAGGGGTGGGTTGACAGTGGACACTGTGGCTGATGGTTTAGGTCAAAGGTTACAAATAAAACTCAGATTACAGGCATAAACTCTAGTGACCTATTTGTGACATGACAGCTGTAATTATGAGAGAGGGCGTGTTGTCCTAACAAATGCATTGTGAATGTTAAGCATTGACACCACAGACATGATCAGAATACTTCAGAATATATACGCATGTATAATGTTTATATTAAAAATGTATAAAATCTTACTTTTTAACTCAGAATATTAAAAATTATCATTAAAAACTGTAAACTTTTTCATGTTACATAAAGTGCTAGATTGCACTCCCAATCTTCTCATTTTCACTAATTCTTATTGTAATCACTCTTATAAATGCAAACACTTTAAAATATCACTGCCTCTATTTTTATTCATAGCTGCAACTATAACGATGTGCACTAATTCTGTACCTTTAAGGGTTAAGAGAATTTTCAACTTTACATTCCCATATCTACATCAGAACAGCAAGTTTCTTGATGTCAAATAACTAAGAAGTTGAAAAATAATAGCAGAAGTTCACTTCAGAGACTCTCAAACAAGTTGCTAGCAGACTTGCTTCCTGTTTCCTCTTTCTTATACTCCCTAACACATCTCTCCATAGATAGATAGATAGATAGATAGATAGATAGATGATATAGATAAATGGCAGAAGATAGATAGTTGGATAGGTAGATGATGAATAATTAATGATAGATAGATAGATAGATAGATAGATAGATAGATAGATAGATAGATAGATAACCTTTCCTGCCCTATTTCTTCAAGTCCTAAAGTAAAAGTCACTTTAATTTCCACTATTTTATTTATTTGTTGGAAATGGCCAAGAGCTCTTCAACTGCAAGTGGGGATTCCTGAGCCCTCCTACATTCATGCTGGCATCATGGCTGGCTCAGTCTTGTACTAGTTTTGAGCATTCAGTCACAGTCGCTATGAGTTCATGTATGTGACGGAGCTGCTGTGACCAGCAAATACTGCTTACTGTAGACATCTACTGTCTCTGCCAATCTTTCTGCCCTGCTTTCTGCGACGGTTCTTTGATCCTGATGTAATAGGTTGTTACAAGGATGTTTACTAAGAATTGAGCGCTCTACACACTTATTTCCGGAAGGTTGACCAGTTGTACTGAAAATTATATAGTGAAAAAAAGCAGCTTTTTTGATGAGGGTTGAGCATTGTGCTAACTTCTCAAATAAAGACAGGGACTTAAAGGGCAGTTTATAGCTCTCTAATAACAGCAGTAAATTCTCCTGTAGGACCTATGATTCGCCTGCCACAGGTTTGAAGAATGTTCTTTGTTTGCTACTCATTTATTTTGGGTTGGAAAAGTTGCTGGTTTTGTTTTGTTGATAAAGGGACATCAAATCAAAATGACCCGTGCATTCTTATCTCTATTCCAAATGTTAGTGCATTTCTTAAACGTCATCAAAGGAGTTTCTTGGTGCAATGGATGGAGGTTCATACAGAAACTCACAGCTATTCAAAGTACAGAGAACAAGTTACTATGTAATGCTCAGCCACTAGTGGGGTCACATCCCTCCCCAGAGCTCAGGGACCATCACAGAAAATAGAACAGGACCATTTTAAGGGCCAGAAGTTCAGAGGACTGGATTGATAGAAACAGTGTCTTCTTAACATGACACATGACATCTGTTGTAATCTGCACAAGAACAAGCTAAACAACATTCTAGTATGGAGTAGAAGGAGGGTCATGAGCTCCTACTTGTAGCTAAGGAGCCATGGAGAATTGACAGCTTCGGGGAGGAACAGGCAGTTTTCCTAAGGGTGTGGTTCTTGGTAAACTAACCACACTGTACTGGATGGTGTCACACCCAGAAATACAAGAAGAGCAAGAATCAGAGTTGATGGCCCCTACAGTTTTGGAAAGAAGACATAAAAATCAGAGAAAGTAGGAGGCAAGTTGGATTTGGGAAGAGATAAGAAAAGGCATTGTAAATATTATCAAAATATGTTACAAAATTGTTAACCAACTAATAGAAATATTTATTTGGAAACTAAAACTCTTTTTCTGCCAGTTTGAAAAATAAAAGAATAATAATTTTTACTTTAACAAGATCTTAAATAATATCTGATTGTTTACAGATTTATCTTCAGTTTGTAAATAGGAGAATTTTTGGTATTTGAAAATAAATCACCAAATGGGGCATGGTGGAGCACAACTTTAATTCCAACACTAGGAAAGCAGAGGCAGGTAGATCTCTAGGTTCAAGGGCAGCCTGGTGTAAATATCAAGTTCCTGTGCTAAGTAGTGAGACTTGTCTCAAAGAAAGAAAAAGAAAGAGAGAGAGAGAAGAGAGAAGACGGGAAGGAGTGAGGGAAGGAAGGAGGGAAAGAAGGAAGGAAGAAATAAAAAGAAAAGAAAGGAAGAAAGAAAGAAAGAAAGAAAGAAACTAGTCATAATTTTACTTACAAAGCATAAGCCTATTGTAAAAAAATTAAAAAAAGAAAGAAAAAGAGAAGAAGCAAGCTTTGCAATTGAAGGATCCCGGGAAAGCTAAATCCTTCCCGAAAAGGCCAGTATCGGCAAACTTTCCATCTGCGTCTACAGAACAATGGAATGGCTTGACTTCTGCTTGATCCGAACACTGGCAAGGCAATGGCTATGAAGTTGATATTTCAACACAGCTCCTAGGACTCCTATAGGCCAAAAGAGAGAAAAAAGGGTGTGGGGGAAAAGAAGCTAAACACCAGCCCCCCAAAGACTTCTGTCATTTAGTTCCTTCCTTGCGTTTTTCCATGTTCTCAAAAAACAAGAAAGTAAGAATTTTACTTAAGAATTCAAGAACACCCTAGGAAAGGTAAACGCCACCTACCATTGTTCTCTTCCATGCAAAAGGATAATTATACTCTTTGAAGTTTTCTATTTATTTCTGATTACACTATGTTGTTCATGGTGCTCTAATCCTGCTTCTATAATCAATTATGAGTATCTTGAAGGCAAAGGCAGGCCTGGGCACAAAGCTCATGCATACTCTACAGGAATCAAAATACACCAAGGATATATGTTCTTGCAGGCTGGGAAGAAGCAGACACAGGAAGCAACAGAACCTGTCCAGAAGGAGGAAGTTATACATGTAGTATCCACTCGTGAAGCATTAAATGTACCTGTATCTCAGTAAAAAACTGGGAAAACTGTTCAAAATTTTGTGATAACATCACACCACTCTTTCTTGTTAATTTATAACTTCAAAAACTAAAAATAACAATATGATAGTTCTAGTCTAATTTTGTGTGTACATGCATATAGTTATCCACATATCTGCATATGTAAACATATGCACATATATACACATATTCATAAATATACATTCACTTACATATGTGTGCATATATGTAAGAGAGTACACAAAACTACAGAATGTGTCCATGTCCTCCTGTGTGACTGTCTACCTGTCTGTCTGTCTGTCCATAGGAATAAAAGGAAAGAAGGGCCTCACTGTCTGAGCAGACATGTAGGTAAGATGACTACTTCAGACATGAGTTTCTTTCCTGTAGGTCAAATATCTAATCAGACCCTGACTTAACACTGAAAAAGTCAACTTCAGTTGATTTGTAGCCTCGTGGCCACAGAATGCACTATTGATCAACACAGTGCTTGGCAAGTGGGAGAACTCAGAGTGGACAGGATGGACAGGATGGACAGGGTGGGCAGGGTGGACAGGGAGGGCAGGGTGGGCAGGGTGGGCAGGGTGGACAGCATCTTTGCACGGAGGGGTAGACCCACTTAGAAACAGGTCACCACTGGGCTTGAAACACACCAAAAAATTCAATATTTAGGAATTACAAATAGTACTGCAAAGCATCTGGCTTCAGCAAAGAAAAACGTAACAATACATAACTCACAAAACGGCTCCGGTAGGGCACAGGATAAGAATGACGTATCATTGCTGGAAGTCTATCAGATACACATCAGAAATCAAAATCACACTGTTTTGTGTGGTTTATCAAATTCTATCGTTTGAACCAGGATGATCTTGTTTTAAGCAGGATGATCAATTTTACCTTCTGTATTTTTCTCAAATTTAGAGACCATTAACAGAATATTAAAAATCATCTGCACATAGACATTTCATAGATGTTTGATTAAAATGGAATTTTCATTAAAAGAAAAATGATTAAAATTGTGTAGGTGGTTAGAGGGAGCATATGTGGTTTAAATACTAAATATGATCCTTAAGAAAAACATGTATCGGTTTCCTTAAAACCTTCTCTGCAGTCCTTCCGTGGAAGAGTTAGTAGCAGGTTATCTGGTACATTAAATATATCCAGGCGAGGAAAGGGACTTGTGGCCAGAGCCTCCTCACGGGTTCCGGGAACTCATTCCAGGGAGAGGGGCCACATTGGAAGTGGATTGACAGTTTCGACTGAAAACAGCTTTCTAAGAGACTAATCATATAAAGTATTGCAAATGAATAAGGACAACCGGGGGAGGTGTTCACCTGCCAGTCTCCGCAGTGCAAGATGAGAGCCTGTCTGTACTCACACATGCGCTGACTTAAAAAAAAAATCACATAAAAAAACAACATCTTTGCTACAGAGACGTTTTTAACAAGTATTTCAGAAAGAGCACCAGCTACCAAAAAGAGTTGCCAGGGCCAGAAGGAGCCATCAATCGAAACAGTTTACATTTCAAAGTTTTTCCAAGAAGAGTGAAAAACGTCTCCCTTCCTTGATGGGAAACAGGAGGAGCTGGAGTGAGGAATCTATTAGCTGCCTTCTTCCTCCCGCTTTGCTCTCTAGAGCAGCCCTTTAACCCTTAGCGCGGTGCCAACAGGTTAGAGAGACCGAAGGCAACACTTGCCTCCCTGGGGGCTGTGCCCTCAGCCCCTTGCAATGCCGAAGGTTAGAATTAAATCCCTCATCTTCGTGAGCGTTTCATTGTTCAGGGAGGAGCCTTTTCATTCTGGGGACTCTGCAAGATCCTCCGGCCACTCTCAGTTCCCCACGCTGTGCTCCTCAATGTCATTTAAGGAGCTATCCTCCTCGTCAGTCAGAGGATGCTTTTTCTATTTGAAATAATCCAAGAATTCACTCTTACTTGTCTCCACTTCATTTCCCACCTGGGAGTGGATGCTAACAATGGTATATTTTAATCATAACTCATGCGTGTGCTTTAATAGTAACAATATAGACGGAAAAGTTTGCATGTTTGTCTCTGACGGGGTGGGGAGAACCACACACCCTATAATCAAAAAACAATTTTCAAAAGGTCCAAAATTAACACAAATACTTTCGTTTGAGGTTCTCAATTTTTTATTCACTTTTTTTGTTATGTTTTAAAACCTGGTTTTTCTGAATACACTAGAGTAAATTGCCCATTTTTATTTCCAGTAACTAGAAACGAGGCAAATACAAGTATTAAATCACGGGGAAAAATAAATTTCACAATTAAGTCTTGGGGCAAAAGATAGAAACCCTGACAACCTTTGTCCCTAACTTGTTCCTTAAGGCTTATAATTTGTTCATTTTCCTTCCTACAACAGGCCCAAGATGTCAGTAATCTTACCATTACACTCAAATGTGTCACTACATAGCCATGACCAACAGGAAACGTGTACAACCATAATGAAGACGCAGATGCCCTGATAACCCTGATTACTAGGGCCTTTGTCTTAGACTGAAATGTAAATACGGCAGGAACAGGAAAACGAAGGAGGTAGAGGCATCTATTTTTTGTACATACAAACAAACGCTGTTCATCATGTCTGCAAAAAGTACACTTTCTTAGATTGACTTATTGATATAAATTACACAGTATCTCTGGAAAACGTCGGCAGTTTCTATACCAACATCCCTTGCAAATTCCATTGGTTCTCCATGAACTCCTTCTGACCTCCCGGTCTGAGGCTGTCACTGTGTGATGTACATAGTTCTCTCAACACTGATCCATTACCTCTGCCCAGTGTCGGGGGGTCAGGCCAATAGTGTAAAGTCAAAGATAATTAGCGGCCCTATCAATAACCAGCTATGGGATTGCCACCTAAGTGACAGGACAGAAGAGCCAAGAGAGGACATCGCATTATAAAGTGGAAGAGAAGTGCCGACATCTTCTCTGGTTGGAGCGACTGCTGCGGACTATCAGCATCACCAGGAGACCTCATTGCATTAGCATAAATTCAAATGACAAATGCACAGTGCTATTCAGAGACTCATTAATTTGCAGTGGGTGCCGTGCTCATGACATATTAGTGCAAAATTCAAATGTCTTTGTAGCAATGCGAATTTAGTTGTGAGACCAAAGTCGCTAAAATGAAAATGTGTGGGTTTTTTTAGCAGTTTATTAAATTATGAACTGTGATGACTATATCCGTGCATCTTTTTAAGCAGATGAGGTCCAGCGTGCTCCAGCGGCAAAACGCATGGTTTGTGTTGATATTTTCCCCTCAGACAATTTCCTCGCAGCAGATAGCAGATTGTCTGCTCTGAGCTCTTGCTGCATACGGACTGAGAGCGCCCCCTTCTGGAAAAAATAACAATGCCACTTGAAAAAGAAGACCAGACCATTTATTGTTTTCCTTTCCTATTTTTAACAGATTTTGATATGAAGAATTTCAGGGCCCACCTCAAACTCAAAGGAACCAACTTGGAATCGTTTGTTGTAAGTAAGAGAATACAACTTTCTATGAAATCCCAAGGCATCATCCACCGTTGAAAGAGATCTACAGTTACTTTGTGTGGCACTTCTTTCTCCAACATCTCACAAAATTGTTTTTAAAAATAATGTCCTGGCTTATATACACTAAGAAAATAAACAACGAAATGCTGTTAGGCATTGTGTGCTTGTTGTTTCACAATATCATGGAAAAACTTTACAATTACTAGGAGCCTGTTTTATCGGTTTAAAATAAACAGGCAAGCGTGTTCACAAAGCCTTTTCAACAAAGCAACCACATGTGTATTGTATGCATCTCAGTTAACGAGACAATGAACAAGCAGGGGAAAAGATTGAGTCACATCTGGTCCAGATGTGGATGCTGGGCTTTTCCTGTCCCACGGGTGGCTACCCCTGTCCACTTACTTCATTACTCAAGGCAGTCTCATCAATAGTGTGTTCCAAATACTAGCACACCCCACAATATTAAAAAAATCTACTCCAGTTAGTAAAATAATGACATAGAGAGAGTTAATCTTCTCTGTAGGGATGGCATAGCAAAACTATACAATATCAACCTCTGTGGTTCTCAGGGTTCGTGGTTCTAATCTCCTTGTAGCAGAGTTACACCCCAGGTTTATCAAGTAAACACTCATGTTGAGGTTTAATATAATGAGATTTTATATATATATATATATATATATATATATATATATATATATATATATATATCAGTCCTCAGTGGAAGGTCAACTTGCCAAATAGCAACATGCTTCTCAATATATTGGAAATCATCTTACTATTTGAAAATCATTTTTAGAATAATAAAAATTCCAGAGATAAGAAATACACCTTTCTGCCATTTAAACTAACTCTCCTCCACTGGTATATTAGAAGTCTACACTATCAGACACTTACATTTATGTTTATCATGTTTTAAGCTTTAAATTGCATAAAGTAAAGGGGTAGTCCTGGCAAACTATTGTTGCTGACAAGCCTAGTAACGTACTTCCTGGGCATTCGCAAGTGTGGGAAAGAAAACCTTCCAAAGAAAGACAGAGAGTTTTAAATTCCACTTTATAATATCATTAAAGCTGTGTGTCATTTCCAACAATTAAAAGTCAGATCCTTGCAATGTATTCTACTTACTCAATGGCTGGCTGGCCTTGAGTTATTTAGCAGGCTCGTTTTATTTTATAGCAGCTGCTACAGGGAAGATCTGAAGCTAATGAGGATGGAGAAGGATCACTGTGCATTCAACTTGCGGACATGGTGCGTGGCTGAACAGTATTAGATTATCACTGCAGCCAGACGTCTAGGTACTGCTTTTCCCTAATGACTTCTCCTTTACTTGGTAATTAGAATCCTAGACCCCGGGAATGTCAGAGCTTTGAGGCCCATTGCTGAGTATCCTCGTTTTATGGATGTAGAAACCAAAAACGTGGAGCTGCTAAGCAAATTTACCAGAACTTAATGACTAGAGAGTGGCAGGTATGAGGCAAGAACCCTTCTCTTCAGAATCTCTTCTCAAACTAGAATCAAGAATAAAAATCACCCAGAGAGCGGCAAGAGGATTGCTGGGTCCATCCCCAAACCCCTGGATTCTTTTTGTCTGAGATGGGACTACGGCATTTATCTTTCTAACAAGTTTCTAGCAATGGTTCCCAGGTGATGATGTTCTTGGTAGCACCGGGACAGCTAGAATGCAACCATTTTTCTGGTAACTTTTTTTTATATGAACAAAGCATCTCAAGCCCAGAGTGAGCACATTCCTTTAGCATCTTCTCATCAGCTCTCTGAAAGGGCTGAGGTAACATCCACAGCATGAATGTTGGGAGCAACAGAATAAAAACAAAAGCAATGGGGCACTCGTGGAAAGGTCTGAGAAGTCCCAGTCATCCCAAGTATCAGTGTCCCACAACACGGCCCAGCTAAATGCCGCTTACAAGGAGGTCAGCCCTACCTCCTCTGCCCTTCCCTGTGGGCTATCAATTCTCACGTCAGTATAGGAATTTGAGTCCTTTCCCAGTCTCTGAAGTAAAATAGCACTTAATACTCATAAAGAACCAAAGGACAAGTCACCATTGCTTACTTGGTCTTAGCAAGTACGTCTTCAGAGGAGAGGGTGCGTGAACTTGCACTTTCCTGTGATGGAGGCTCCGGCTCAAACGGGAGTATATGTGAGATGGATTTAACCGGGGCACAGGCCAGCTTACACCTACAAGGTAGAGTTCAAGAAACCTTTTCAATACTGCAGTCATACGTGTGAAATCTGATTTCTCCCTTTCTTTGTAAAAATGACTGATAAGCTGCATCTTCTGTTTATACCTTTTCATTTCAGAATATATGCACGTGCACTGGTTTTAGTCCTGGGTAACGTGATTTGTAGATTACCCAGTAAGTCTATTTCACCTGTTTCTAAAACCTTCTCTCTGATATTTCTAAAACAGTTACCTTAGACTTAGGCAGTAAAAAAAAAAAAAAGAAAAAATTTTTGTCTTGAATAATCTTTATTAACTCATTAATTAACATGTGAACATTCTCTGTGAAATATATACACATACATATGTATATATCATGTATATGTGTATATGTAGAAAGATATCATGCATATGTTTCTATCAGTCTAAAAAAATAAGTGACTAACATTGAAATGACTTTAATTATCTATGTCAACCCTGATGTCTTTGTATGTCTTCACCTATTCCTACACAGACATAATTATTTCATAGATTCTCTTATATCACTTTTCACCACAGATTTGTTTTCTCAAAATGGGCCTGATCCCAAATCATACTATCAATAAAGTGGCATCCTTCTGAACATTAAGATTCCCTCCCTATAATACAATTCCTATTTGGAGAGTTCTTTAGTAAGCTGGTACATTAAAAATGTGACTTGTTACGTTCCTTATCTCTACAGAAGACAGCTTTCTCATTTAAAGCCATGTACAAGTAATGCTGGGTCCTAGCAGCTTTGAGCTAGTCCTTTTGTTTGATTTTGTACAGTAACCCTAGTGTTTAGCTAAGCCAGTCAGGTCACAGAAAGGATTAACACAGGCTCTATCACTGCTGGGGTGTGTAGTGGGTGTTAGATGGACACTTGTGTGTCGTATATTTAATCTCAGAGACTGATCCCCTGCTTTTGATTAATCAATTCCCAGATAAAAGACACACGCCACCTTTAATTTATAATAAGCCTTTATCGGCACTAAAGCTGGGCAGATGTCTGCCCTCTATGCTGTTAGAATCTACTCTCCTATCAATAACCCTGAGTTATCACTTCCCATGCACGATCTAGACTGCTCTTAACTCCAATTGGCCAGCCCTCATGGCTGTAATTTGAAGATTCTTGGTGTCTTCGCCTCTCTCCCCACTTCTTCTCTCTCCTCCTGGTCTTCTCAGACCCCAAGTTTTTGAACCCCACACCTCACCTATGTCTCTTCTGCTGTCTTTTGGCTATCAGCACCTTTATTTAACCAATAAGGAGTCAGGTCACATTGTACCTGCAGATTCTCTCGTTCCTGGGACCAAGCAGGCCTTGGGGGCCAGTATTTATCACCGCATCACATTACATGTAATTATCATTACAATACACATCAAAAGATCAAACCTCAACAGATAATGAAGTCAATACTCCAATATCCACCATCACTCCTCCAGCACCTCTCATTTAATTAGCTCCTGATGCAAAAACCTTTCCTGGCTTTGGGGACTCACCTTTCCTGGCTTTGGGGACTCGCTCTTTCATTTTTCCTTCCATTCTGCGTAAAATAGACCTTTTCTGTACCGTAGGCCCTGAACTGCTTGGCACTTCTGAATTGTAGCAGGAGCCTTGGTTTTCTCTGTGTTAATGAAGCTGCATTATTGCTATAGAAAGAACCAGGAGTGGCAGACACGCAAGTGTCTTATTCAGAACCGAAGCCTAGGAGAAGGAGCCTTCTTTTCCAGGCGACAGAATACTTTGTCGTTTAAAAAAAAAAATTAAAAACAGCTAAGCACTATCAAAAATTGTAGCAGGTTATTTGACAAGATGCACATTGATAGCAGTAGATAGGCCTTCTGTGACTACTGGGGCAGAAAAATGGTAGCCTATTAATTCAAGTTGTCTGTTCTACAACTGCACTGTTTGTTTATACCTTCTCATTTCAAAATACATGCATATGCACTATTTTTAGTCCTGGGTAAAAATAAAGTGAAGTGTTTTGTGGTTTATTAAGTAAGTCTATTTCACCTGTTTCTAAAACCTTCTCTCCGATATTTCTAGAACAGTTATCTTAGACTTACGCAGTAAAAAAAAAAAAAAAAACAGAGAAAGTATTTTTGTCTTGAAGTATCTCAATTAATTAATTAATTAGCATGTGAACATTCTCTGTGAGATTTCATATTCTTTATCCACTTGTAAAATTATACAGACAATTGCATTTTTGTGTGTGAGTCAATTTGTAAATGTGATTTTAGGAAGAATCAGTAAAACACTAATATTATAAATGATTTTTGGGGTTCCTAGCTGCCGTTTGTTCCCTGGCTTCTCGAAGCGGTCACGGAAGCGGCCGCGGAAGTAGTCACGGAAGCAGGTGGTCTGCTGCTACAGTTTTCTCAGCGGCTTTGCTTTGCCCAGTCCTCCAAGAAGTGGACAACTTCAGTAGAATGCATGATCCTATGTTTAGGGGTCTCACAGAACTCTGGCCACCTGAACTGACCCAGATGTCCACTATGGAGTTTGTAGAGAGCAACATGCCCTGGGAAATTACGGGTTGGAGCAGTCTGCATCCATCCGTACCGCAAGAAGCACAAAAACAGCTTAGTGAAATTGCTCAGTGTTTCAGATTTAAATAAATACAAGTTATACAGGGGTGGGGTGGGGTGGGGGCGGGGATCCTAACTGTTCTTTTCTCCTACAGAACGCTGAATGTCTAAAACATGTTCAATCCTGTTAATACTTGTCAAATATTTCACAGTTCAGCTTTGTTCGGGTTTTTTTTTTTCCCTGAGTATGAAAAATCAATTTGGTGGGATTCAGTTCCAGAGCTGGAAGCACTGGCAGAGACCTTAAATAACCCCGCGCACCACGTCTGTAAGTGAACAGCAGAGCCTCCAGAGCTGAGGGGACCTGACCAGGGTCCTGTAGAAGTCCAGGTAGAACCAGCTCTGCGGTATCTCTTCCTTCCCACTGCTCATTCCATGTTTTCTTTCATAATTAAGCGGTTGAGAGGTACTGTGCACTGTGATTTTATAATTGAGATAAAGCACCCGTGGTTAGGGTTATGGGGAGCATCAACGGAGCAGCCTTTCGTTGGCATTTAGTCATTACACGCAAATAGTGTCGTTATCTTTCAATTACACAGATCAATTTTAGTTCATTAGCAATATAGAACGCTTGCAGAAAGTCCACACAAAGCCTTCAAAGCCGAAATCTTCTAAATGTCAGAACTGAGCTACAGCTCATAAAAAAAAAAAAAAATGTGGCAAAAGTTCTCGAGGTTAAACCACAGCAGTGCAGGACTCGCTGGCCTGCGTGACCAAGCTCTGCTAAATAGGCATAATTTAAAGTTCTGTAAAGAAAATCTGTGCCGTTGCCAACTAATAATTGCCATTTCTGATTTCACGAGTTTCGTACCTTTTCCCGGAGAGAATTGGGTCTTAGAATAGTGGGGCACAAGTAAGGAAGTCTGTGTGTATATACTCATGCGTTCTCTCATACTTAAACGGGGCTCTTGCTCAGAAAAGGAAGAGTTTGTTAAGGCTTAGCCTTGCAGAAGATTACCACAGATGTGCAAAACCAGGCAGCCAAACAATGCAGTTAAGAGAAGTGGAGCTGCAGTGCCCTGGCCCTGCAGACCAAGTGAAGCTAAATGAAACTATAGGCAAAGGGGTTGCCATCTTACTAATAACCTCGGATGATGCTATCATTCCCTTAATGAAACTCTGCGGATACATCTTGTAACGGTAAGGAAGTCGTTGCTCCTTAACACATTTAACTATTGTGAGGCTAACATTTACACTACCAAAAATTACAAAATATGCCAATGATAACTTTTAGAGTTCATAAGTTAACGATATTAAGTATTCTTTCAGATATTTAAATTATTTATTATCATTTAAACCAGAGCACCTCACTGAAGCCTATTTTTGTTGTAGTTGTACTTTTTCTAAAGAAGATGGAGGCGGTCTTTTTAATACAGGATATGACCATACTGATATCATAACATGTGATGCCTCAGGTATAAATTCGGTTTGGAAAAGGTAGGGTTTTGCTGGTATGCTTAATTAAATATGTAAACTAGAACAGATGGCCAGCATTGGATTGTGATTGTATGTATAAGCCCTTCTCAGTATAGTAACTTAAATATATAATCAATCTTCTTTGTGACTGTTTCCTCTAGGACACAACCCTTGGAGTTATCGATTGCTAAAAATTCAGAAAGCTTGCCTTAGTGAATAGTTTGCTGCTACAAATGAGGAAAACTAGATCTGCACCATGGTAGGCAAAGGGCGGTTGTAGTCAGAAAGCCTGGCCGAAACATAAAATCTAAGGCAGGCTGTGGAGAAAATCGTGAGTGTTAACCTCAAGGAAGTCTAGGGAAGAAGCCGAAGAACAGAATCTGAGGAATGTAATAAACAAAAGAACCCTGAGACATGCTGAGGTAAATCCTGTTCCAGAGAGCAAACTCCTAACCCAGAAGTGGGCGGCCCGTTGGAAGGCAAGAAGGGGCCAAGAGTAACTGTGGGATCGCCACTAGGCAGGCACTGAGGAGACTACCTCAGGAAAGACAAAGGCAACCCATCCTTTGGAAGATGACTTGAATAAGCAAGGGCACTCTTGTCTGGGCTGGCCCGGGAGGCCGTAGCCCAACAGCAGGGGAACTAACCAGTGAGAAGGAAGCTAGCAGCAGCGAGGGCTGAAACTGACATACAACCTCTTGTGGGGAGGGCTGGAGAAGAGCTTCCCTCAGAAGAGTCTCAGAAGCTGCTCAGCAACCAGTAGGCGACACTGTTCTTACCAAGCTGGTACGTGGTATCTTGAGCCAGTTCTAATTTAACCCAGGAGGGAAATAACTAGTGACAGTCTTGCAGGCAGAGCCAGGGGACTGGTTATCCGAGCCAGATAAACATGGTATTGCCTTGCTGATGCTTCTGTTAAAAATATATATATATACATACTGTGAAGGAAGGTGACTGTTACGTGTCCAGGCAAAGCCCCACTGTACAGCTATCGCTCCATTTTATGTCTCTTACTTGAAGACTTTGTTAGGTGGATTGTGGTGTCTACAACCAGAGGCCTTATACCTCAGAAAGGTAGTATTGTTCATACTTGTGATCCAATGCGTGACTCCATAAATGTTATGAGGGATGCTGATGTACAGATGACCCCGAAAACTGATATTGTATCTCGAACATCTTCCGCGTCATTCTTTTAGTTCACAATGCTTCCCTTATGTTCATCTCCGAGAGAAAGCAGACTAAGGGAAATTTTAGAGATATTTATGTTCTCTTTGTTTAGCTTAAAGATAAAGAAAAAATTACAGTCTTCAGTTTAAAAAAAAAACACTAGAGTGACTAGGGAAAAGGTTTTCCATCAATAAAATCTTTGAGAGGAAAAATAACAGGGTATCCAGAATAACTTCAACATTCTGTTTAAGGGCAAGGGGCCAGAAAAGGTAACTTCTTCAAGTTATTCTAATTTCCAATTCCTCACACGCCGCATGTATGCATTCGCATTAAATGGCAAACATTAAAAATAACTCATCTCAGTTGATCATCACCCCACTCCAAACCCAAATCTGCTCCCAGCAGAAAAGCGCCGTTGGCAGTTACAATTCATTTTTCTAAACTAGTCTTCCTGTATCGACAAAGATACAGGGAAGGGCGCATATAGATAATTAGTGGATCAGAATACCAGAATATAGTATAAGTATAATTTGTTTGCTTTTCCATGAAAAAGTAAAGTATATCTTTTAATTCTAGGATGGCATAATTTAATTATTCTGAGTAAGGCAAAACATTGTTCAGAATTATTGGCCCTTTTAGCTCTAGTATTGAATTTTGGTTTTGAAACACCATGTTGTCAGAAGCCTCTCTTGCCCAAGGAACAAAGTCTGCTTTAATAGTCTTCTCATGTCCTACCAACAGACAGAACACATCTGGCTTCAGGCTCATCTGAATGGAAAACCACAACATATTCACTCTCACACTCCATTATAAATGTGTAACTGATGAACCTCAAAGCAAGTTAAGTGCACACACACCACCGGAAAGGTCGGATCCTATGCTGCTCGTGCAGAGGCTTACAGGAAGAGAATGTCGATATTTAGCATTTGCTATTTGTTGTATCTTTGTAAGGGAATTTGTGTTGTGGTTATGTAGGTTGGTTGATGGAGTTGTAGTCCATAGAAACTTCAGATAAATGCTTGCTCTGGGAACCACAACCTTTACCTTTTTTGAACTCCAAATATTTGGGGGCTGTTCAATATGATGGTTTGATTTGAAGTGAAAAGGTTTAAAGAAATGGTTGGAAAGGCTAGTGGATGGCAGTGTGTAGCAATCTTGTTTTCTTTACATAATGTAACACGCTAATAGACGACATTTTCCTTTGCTTTCTGCTGTTAACTTTGAAAATAAGCAAGTTACTGTCCAAATCAGAGCCAAAAACACCACAGGATTTCTGGCTGTGAAGGGACACTTCATGCACAAATGTGGGAAAGGGAGAAGCTGATAAACAGCCAGTTGGGAAGTGTGAAGAGATTATTTTTATTTCATGGTGTTTTCAGTGTATAGTAGCTCAGATGTTCAAAAATGCATCACTGTGCCTGCAAGTTTACAATTCCTGTAGAAGATACAATCCAATGTAGTAGAGCGTAAAATGCCTACAATGGCGGCACCCTCCGTCTCTCTCACCCCCTCCCCTTGTTCATGGTTCTTTGATCCTAATCTAATTGGGTAAAAACACAGTTGCGCCGAAGTCCAGCTTAGATAAGTTGGGTCTTAATGAAGGAGTCTGTGACACGGTCCCTAAAAGGGTAAAACAGATGCTGGGCCTCTGCTACTGATCCCTCTTCCTGGTTATTTTTATTTCTTCCTCAGTCAAAAGAGATTGACAGGGTTGTTTCCTTGCGGACCGGTCTCCCTCCCACAGTGAACACCAAAGTATTATGTTCAGACCTTGAGCTTTACAAGGAGATTGTTTGAACAAAACTAAGAGAAAAAAACTAAACAAAGTACAATCTACATTCCAGTGTTGATTCTGTTATTTAAAAATAAATGCTGAGATAAACGCACTCACATGTTCTAACATCTATCAGACTAGATCTCTAAAACAATAAAATGTGAGGATCTGCGACCTCCTCACAAGGTTTCCCTTGTGTGGTGCACAGCATACTACAGTACCCTCACCTCACCCACCCTTCTCATCCAGTCTTCCTCTCTCTGTCATTTAATTATTTTATTAACTAGCATATTGGTTTTATTACTAGGTATTTTCTGTGATGGATTCAAACACAGAAAGCGTTGAAACTCAATAAAGAAAAAATCACAGTAGTCTTGATTTAAAAGGTATGTTACTTGTGAACCTAAAGGGAAAGTAAATATTCTTACAATATAAATGTCACAATAGTGGAAAGATATTAAAAATACTCAAAATTCTCTTTGTAAAGAACAGTAAGTTTCTTCTGATGTCCTAGAAAGAAGGAGTACATAAATGTAATCAAGTGAACTTTGTAATCATGATCACAGATTGTGTTTTTTATTCCAATATTTCTGTATGTCCAGCACCACTAACTTCCCCCATAAAACCATTTTAAGTTCATCAAAGAAAAATTCACACATGATGTCAAAGTATCCAGATCTATAGAATGTGAACAGATTTCAGAAAGTCACAGAGGCATTTTGTAATGCTGGAAAACAATTTAAACATCTTCTAAATATGGGAAACAATTGCTCAGATAACTCCTGCAGGCATTCCATGTTTGTTCATTGGTTGACAAGCAAGAAAACCATCTTGTTTCTTGGACCCTCTATTGAAAAGAAATGAAACAAATTACACAATTCCCAGTTTAAATTTAGATATTACTCAACCCTCTTTAATGTTCTCAAGTAATATTGGTAAAATAGAGGAATCATAGACTCCTGTCTCTTCACTTTCCAAGGACATGCAGCTCTTCTGTTTCTAAATAAATTATTTCATGGAAAAATAAAACAATTTAATATAATAGTAGTAGTAAACAGAGCAGTGGTGGTGCACACTCTTAGTCCCAGCACTCAAAAAGCAGAGGCAGGTAGATCTCTGAGTTCAAGGCTACCCTGGTCTACAGAACAAGTTCCAGGATAGCCAAGATTACACAGAGAAACCCAGTCTCTTAAAAATATAGGAATAGTTTCTAAGGAAAGAAATAAGTATACCAAAATCACATTTTCACTTAATGTAGCTTAATTCAAATAAAATTACTGTTTCCCCCTTACTTTCCTCCTCCCAACCGCTTCTACTTCCTCACAACTCTCTCTCAAACTAACGACCTCATCTTCCTTATTGCTATTGTTTAAGGCAACATATCCATTGGTAAGGTAAGGGGCTGGATATCAGTCTTCCAGGGTCTGCTTACTTTAGAAACAAATAGTCATGTTTCCCAGGGCCACATGCTAGAGTAACAGCTGCTTGAGGAAATGGACCAGTGTCCCCACTATCTGCCTTCATGACCTGTCTGAGAACACCATTATTACTAGCCTGCTTGGAAACTAATTCCATGCTTCCTCAAAAAATTATTGTAATAGTGCCATATCGAGATATATGATCTTTTAAAAGTTTGTTTTGATTATCAGTTAGAAGTGGAACTCTGGGTCTACTTTCCCCTGTCTATGCTGGGATTCTGTCTGGTATTAATTTGTGCAGGTTCGATGTGTACTGTTGTGGTCTCTCTGTGTTCCTGTGTATACTGGCTCTCTTCTGTGTGGATAATGCAGCTTCCTGGGAGTCATTCACAACCTCTGTCCCTTAAAGTCTTTCCAGTCTCATCTCCTCTTCCATTAGATCCCTGTGCATTAAGGAGTGAGGGTTGGTACAAATACCCCATAGGGCTGAGTGCTTTGAGGTCTCTCACTCTCTGAACATTGTCCAGTCATGGGTCTCTGTGTTAATTCCTATCTTCTGGGAAAAGTCTCTCTGACAAGGTTAAGTTAGGTATTACTCTGTGGGTATATCAATATGTCATTAGGAATCATTCTACTAATTTTGTGCATATGAATGTTTTCTTGTGTATGTGTCTGTGCAACATGTATGTGCCTGGTGCCTTTAGAGGTCAGACAACCAACAAATGCCCTGACACTGGAACTGTGGATTCCTGTGAACCACTATGTGGGTGTTGGAAACCAAACCAGCAAGCAACAGCAACAGCAAGTGGTCCTTCTGTCCACCCACTGAACCAACAATTTTACCTCTAGATATATACCTCTTAAAACTAAAAACATATCCAAAGGACTCACACACAAACATTCATAGCCACCATACTCCAAACTCCCAAAAGACAGAAAAACGGAGATGTTCATCAGCAGATTCATCCACGACATGCCGTCAGGGAAGACGCAGTGGCATATTATTCACCCAGGAAACACAGAGGAGTTTGATACAATGTGGATGCATCGGGAAAACAGTACACCGAGGAACAGTCACATAGCCATAGTCACACAGTATATGTATTCATTAGTACCGAGTAGGCAAGTCTACAAAGGCGACTTGGCTGTACTCAGTAGCTGTACAGTGGGAAATACAGTGTGTGGTTTTCCACTGCTTTAAGGAGGATGAAGTTGTCCTGTACCTGTGTTGGAGCTGATGGTTTCTCAGTGTTTTGGAGTCACTAAAAGCCACTGGACATGATTAAAATGGTGAAAATTTTGCCTCAATAACAACAAGACAAAAGAAAACTTAAAAAGAAAGAAAAGAAAAAGAAATATCGATTCTAACCTAAAATCTAATCTGGCCCAGAAAGACTGGCTGCGGGGGTACTTAGATACAACATGAGGTATGTTTTGTGAACCCCTAGGGGCATCCTTCCAAACCTGTGAGGTTCCTACAGGGAACCACTCTGTCAAAGTCCACTGCTTTGAAATACATCCATCCATTGTGGCTAGTCATGAACACACTACTTTATGCACTTTCATTGAATAAAGGAGAGCATTTTAGAATAGCTTTTCCAAATTCAGGACCTTTCACCTTGTAGCTATTTGGTCAGTATTGAAAATGCACTTTACAAATACAGAATGGCTTCCTTATAATGTCATAAATGCATACAGTTTCCTGCAGATTTCTGGTTTGAATACACCACCATGTTATCAGTCCTTCCTTGTCACTCTCGGAAGTGTCCCAGCATGAACCATAAGGGGCCCAGTCCCAGTTCAATGTGATGTCACTCTCCATTCCTCAGCTGTCTGACAGCATCTTGTCTGGGTAGGCTGCAACCCCACTTCCTACCATGTTGCATGACGCCTGTCTTTCTACATGCACTCTGTCCAGGCACCTGTAGAACCTGTCTGCAGCCTCTCCGTGATCTTTGCTCTTAATGCGTCTCACCCCAAGGTAGGGTTACTCACCTATAAGAAACATACTTTTGGAAATAGGTGACATTCTGGGTGGTGTAGAAAAAGCAGACTTTTCTGCAGAACATAAATTTAACCTACTTTGACCCAAAAGTTATCTTCTAAATTTGACATTGCGACACTAGTTAATTTGTAAAGCCAATCAAAGTGAAAACTTCATTCACATCTATGTTCTGCAGTGAGTGCTGAGAGAGAACTGCATAGCTGGCTCCTGTATGCAAGAACTTCATTCTGGGGGGAAATAGTCATCCCAACATTTTACACTATGTGCAGTCTCAGATCTCTAAGGAATGGATGAAAGGAAAAGCTAAGAAGGCTGAAATGGGCTGAGAGTTTCCCAAACTAGATTGCCATTGAACACACACAAAATCAGCACATTCCTCTTCAATAGGAATGCACTGTTTGCTTCTTCTGTCTGACTTCTTCCTCTAGCCATATCTCTGAGTATTCAGAAACAGAACGATGATAAGTGCCCATTTGGACCATCAAGTAATCCTAAGCAAAACCTAACTGTCAGGGTTCGAGCCGTGCGCCTTGGTCACAGCTGCTGGTTTGGTTTACACAGACCACTTCACAGAAGGGTGTGCTGTGAGATCACCATCGTCCACGGGCTCCCTCTGTCAACCTCCCTGAAGTAGATGTTCTTAATCACTGCCCTCTTGAGCTTACTCAAAGTGTAAGATCCTTCCAGCTTCTGTTTCCTCATGGCTCAACCTGGTGCCTGTCTTAACCCACCATTTCACCCTGATAACAGGTTTACTGTTTCCTGTATAATCTAGAATGAACCAGGCTGTGATTCACACTTTTTTGGTATGGCTGGGAGGAGTTCCAGCAGAGTTTCTCTGTGTAGGCCTAGCTACCCTGAAACTCACTCTGTAGACCAGGCTGGCCTGGAACTGAGAGAAGCCCCTACCTCTGCCTCCTCAGTGCTGGGACTAAAGGTATATTCATTCTTGCGTTCAGGTATTTGTGACATCTCTTTTTAATTGAGAACTTGATTCTATTCCCCAACAGATTACGTTTAGATTAGTATACCGCATAGCTGCTAGAAACCAAGGGAGACCTAACTGATCTCCAGAAACAGCTATGCCTTTCATCCTTGAGCACATCCTAGTTCGAGATACTAGACCAGACCAGATCATGATTGTCATGCGTTCTCATTCAAATGAGTACTCAAACAAAATATATTTCGTGTCTGTGCAGTCATAACGTCAGTAATCTAATATTCTCATAGTTGATGGTATTTGGTTTGGGCTTTCCTTTATGCTTGTTCATTTGTCTTTATGGGGTGGGTGATTTTTTTTTAATTATGAACAGGAAGGTGCATTTTTAAAGTTCTGTCTGCGGGGACAAAGACCAGCTAGCAGAGGACAGACCTGCCATCCATGTGTCTCAGCCAGCAGGATTTCACAAAATGAAATACTGACTTCCTAACTGTCATTTTTATATATACTGATGGATAAAGTTCTTTAATTAAAAACCTATCATCCTGTTGTCCTGGAAGAGGTAATGCCGAATAGCTGGGTTCTGCATCCTTGTTCAGCTTCTAAAGTTTTCAAGTGAATAACTCATTTGGAGACTGACAAAAAAAATCAGCTCATGAGCACCCTAGAATGCCGCTCTAGGCAGAAAAAAAATCCTATGAAACAACATTTCTAAAAATCTATTTTTCTTATCTGTCTGTTTCCCCAGCAAGCCTGTTGAATTCCCTGCCTGGTCTGTGTGAGGACTGTGCCAGCAGCCAAGGTTCAGGAATGTGGTGGGAGCGTGGGGTCTCTTCTCAGACAGTAGAGAAAATAAATGCACATCTATCAATAGAGTCATGTGTTTTAGGGTTTTTTTTGTTTTCCTCGTTTGTGGCAAGTAAACATTGCTTTGGAAGATGAAGGTCTAGAAACAAGAAGGCAGAAAGATACCAAACAAAGAAAGGGGAAGTGATCAGACACAGAGGCTAGCATCCCAGAATGCAAAGCTTGCCCTTTCCTGAAATGCAAGGAAATGTCACACTTTCAAACTTATTGGCACACATTATTAACTTATCAGCACTTGAAAACAGTAATATAAACTCTAGATAATGCTTTCAGTTTCTGCCTGGAGCTGACCCAGTCCCACAGATCTCTGTACCCAAATTCCTGTGGGGGAAGATCTGAACTCTCAGAAGTATGGACAATCCTGAGAGCTCAGGGGGGACCACGGCTTCGACTCATATTCCAGGACTAAAAGAAACCAGCCTAGAGCCCTTTGGACACAACAACCCAGGAGGAGTCAGGGACAGGATCTTCCGGTTTCTGCCTATACCCTGAGCTGAAAACCAGTCTCCAGGAGCTCTGATATACCTGAGAGCAGAGGTAAAACCACCACTTCTACTCCAAGGGACCTGCCTGGAGCCCTCAGGACACAGGAACCCAGGAGCAATCTGGGACAGGATCCTTCTGGTTTCTGCCTATGCCCAGAGCTGACTCTGTGACACAGCTATCTGTACCCAGATCCCACTGGAAGGAAGCTTGCCTCCAGGAGTACTGACACACAGGCTTACAGGAGGGTCAAGCCACTGTCAGAGACAGCAAGACAAGCTAACATCAGGGACAACCACAGAAAACAAGACTACTTAGCACCAAAGCAAATAATGGATATCCCAACACAGCAGGAAAGCAAGATTTGAATTTAAAAATCGCATCTCATAATGATGAAAAAGGGCTTCAAGAAAGACATAAATAACTCCCTTAAAGAAATACAGGACAACATAGGTAAACAAATAGAAGCCTTTAAAGAGAACACAAAAATCCCTTAAAGAATTACAGGAAAACACAATCAAACAGGTGAAGAAATTGAACAAAAACATCCAGGAAATAAACCTAAGGATAATAGGTATAGAAGAGAGTGAAGACTCCCAACTTAAAGGACCATTAAATATCTTCAACAAAATTATAGCCGAAAACTTCCCTAACCTAAAGAAAGAGATACCCATAAGCATACAAGAAGGCTACAGAACTCCAAATAGATTAGACCAGTAAAGAAATTCCTCCCATCACATAATAGTCAAAACACCAAATGCACAAAGAATGTTAAAGAAAGAATATTAAAAGTAGTAAGGGGAAAAGGCCAAGTAACATATAAAAGCAGACCTATCAGAATTACACCAGAGATTATGAAAGCCAGAAGATCCTGGGCAGATGTCATATAGACCATAAGAGAACACAATATTCAGGCTACAATATCCAGCAAAACACTCAATTAATATACATGGCAAAACCAAGATATTCCATGACAAAACCAAATTTACACAATAGCTTTTCACAAATTCAGTCCTAAATTTCAGGATAAAGATGGACAACTCCAACACAAGGAGGGAAACCACACCCTAACTTACTGGAGAGAGCATACACCAGCAACTTGACTGCACACTTAAAAGCTCTAGAACAAAAAGAAGGGAACACACACAAGAGGATTAAATAACGGCAGGAAATAATCAAACTCAGGGCTAAAATCAACCAAGTGGAAACAAAAAAGAATTATACAACATATCAACAAAACCAGGAGCTGGTTCTTTGAGAAAATCAGCAAGATAGATTAAACCCTTAGCCAGACTAACCAGAAGGCACAGAGAGAATCCAAATTAAATCAGAAATGAAAAAGGAGACATAACAACAGAATTTCTGAGGAAATTCAAAAAACCATCAGATCCTACTACAAAAGCCTATACTCAACAAAAATGGAAAATCTGGATGAAATGGACAATTTTCTAGACAGATATAAGATACAAAGTTAAATCAATATCAGATAAATCATTTAAACAGTCCCATAACTCCAAAAGAAATAAAAGTGTTATTAAAAGTCACCCAGCCAAAAAAATGTCAAAGAACAAAAAGGTTTAGTGTAGACCTTCATAGAAAACCTAATACCAATACTGTCCAAACTATTCCACAAAATAGAAACGGAAGGAACACTACTCAATTCCTTCTGTGAAGCCACAATTACCCTTATACCTAAACCAAACAAAGACCCAACAAAAGAGATAGAAAGAGCAAGTTGAAAATTCATTTGGAATAACAAAATACCCAGGATACCAAAAACTATCCTCAACAATAAAAGAACATCTGGGGAAATGTTCACAATCCCTGAACTCAAGCTATAGTGATAAAAAACGGTATGGTATTGGTACAGAGACAGGCAGGTAGATCAATAGAATAGAATTGAAGAACCAGAAGTGAACCCACACAACTATGGTCACTTGATCTTTGACAAAGGAGCCAAAATTATCCAATGGAAAAAAGAATGCATTTTCCATAAATGGTGCTGATTCAACTGGAGATCAGCATATAGAAGAATGCAAATTGACCTATTCACATCTCCTTGTACAAAGCTCAAAGACCTCCACAAAAAAAAATAAAAAATAAAAAATAAAAATAAAGATATGCTGAATCTAATAGACGAAAAAGTGAGAAAGAGCCTCAGATACTTGGGCACAGGGGAAAACTTCCTGAACAGAAGACCAATGGCTTATGGTTTAAAAGCAACAATCAACAAATGGTACCTCATAAAATTGCAAAGCTTTTGTAAGGCAAAGGACACTGTCAACAGGACAAAAGGGCAACCAACAAATTGGGAAAAGATATTTATCAATTGTACATCAGATAGAGGGTTAATAGTGAAAATAAACAAAGAACGCAAAAAGGTAGACTCCAGAGAACCAAGTAACCCTATTAAAAAAAATGGAGTACAGAGCTAAATAGCGAATTCTCAACCAAAAAAAGAAGCACTTAAAGAAATGTTCAACATCCTTAGTTATCAGGGAAATACAAATCAAAACAACCCTGAGATTCAACCTCACACCAGTCAGAATGGCTAAAATCAAAAACTCAGGTGACAGCAGATGTCTCCACATCCTCACCAACAGAAAGAGAAACACTCCTCCATTGCTGATGGGACTGCAAGCTGGTACAACCACTTTGGAAATCAGTCTGGCAGTTCTTCAGAAAATTGGACATAGTACTAACTGAGGACCCATCTATACCATTCCTGAGCCTATACCCAAAAGATGCTCCAACATATAACAAGGACATATGTTCCATTATGTTCATAGCAGCCTTATTTATAATAACCAGAAGCTGGAAAGAACCCAGATGCCCTTCAACAGAGGAACGGATACAGAAAATGTGGTACATCTACACAATGGAGTACTACTCAGTATTAAAAACAATGCCTTCATGAAATTCTTAGGCATATGGATGGAACTAGGAAATATCATTCTGAGTGAGGTAACCCAGACACAAAAGAACACACAAGGTATGCACTCACTGATAAGTGGATATTAGCCCAAAAGCCCACAATGCCCATAATACAACCCACAGAACATTTGGAGAAGGAAGACCAGGTTGTGGATGCTTCAGTCCTGCACTGAGGGGGAAACAGGATAATTATAGGAAGTGGAGGATAAGGGGGACCAGGGAGAGGGAAAGAAGGTGGCAAAATCAGGATCTGGAGATGGGAGAGAGGTAGACAGGGTCAGGAAATTGAACAAAAATGTGTAGCAGGAGTAATGAGGAACTGGGGATAGCCACCAGAGGGTACCAGAAGCCAGGGAAACACGAGGCTCCCAGGACCCAATGAGGATGACTTTAGTCGAAATGTGCAGAGAAGAGGGAGACAGATCCTAGATAGACCTCCTCTAGCAGATAGGTATGGCCGCTGGTTCAGGGATGGGGCCGCACACCGATCTCAAAGTTTTGAACCCAGAAATGTTCCTTCCAAAGGAAGATCAAGGACAAAAAATGGAGCAGAGACTGAAGGAAGGACCAAACAGGGAGTGATCCACCTGGGGAATCCATCAAGTCTGCAGACATCAAGCCCAACACTGTTGCCGTGGTCAAGAGTTACTTGCTGACAGGAACCTAGTGTGGTGGGTCCTGCAAAAGTCCAGCCAGCAACTGACCAATGCAGAAGTGGATGCCTGGAGCCAACCATCAGATGGAGTTCAGAGAACCTGGTTGGGGAGCTGGAGGAAGTACTGGAGGAGAGGAGGGGCATTGCAGCCCCATTGGAAGAACAACATAGGCTGGCCTGACTACCCAGTTCTCCCAGAGTCTAGACCACCAACCAAGTAGTGTACACGGCTCCAGATGCATATGTAGCAGAGGATGGCCTTGCCTGACAGCAACAGGGGGGAAGGCCCCAGTGTAGGTCGGGGGAGAGAATGTGGGTGGGTTGGGGAGCACTCTCATACAGGCAAAGGGAAGGGGGGAGGGAGGTTGTGGGATGTGGAGCTGGTGGAGGGGTAACCAGGAAGTGGGATATCATTTGAGATGTAAACAAATGGAATGATTAATTTTTTTAAAAAGCTATCTTTAGCATTTGTTATCAAGTCTCTGTGCTTAGAAGACTCAGGGCTTCACTGAAGTTCTGCCTGGATCCATTTGAAAGGTTGGATGAACCAAGGTCATCAGGAATCCCCAGCTATTCCTAAAGCTGTTTCAGGAGGAACTGGAACATCAGGTCATTTCAGAGTCCCTGAGGATGCTGTTTCTATCCTTAAAAACAATTAAATCGATTTTCATTCATTCTCCCCTCTGTAAGATTAAGATCTCATTATTATTTGTTGAGATGGGTTTCTCTCTATGTCTGGGCCTTTGTTTCCTACATTTGAAATCAAAGGCCTGGATTGCTCTATTCCATGTACACTTAAAAATACTTAAACAATTACTACCATATCTCCCTTCTATTCTTAGAACAATGTAATTCCCCTTTTTTCCTCCTTACTTTGACCTGTTCTCTTTAGTGTGCCTTATCTCAGCAGGAGCTCTCAGCATCTGAGGCTTGAGCTCTCTGCCGCAGCCCAGAAAAGAGAGAGCTTCCTGCTGAGTCTTAGTCTGCTGCCCTCATCCCTGGGTCAGTCTGAGTGTGTCCTAGCCTTAAGCCACAAACCTCATATTCATGCATGACAAGCAAGCATGAACTTATATCCTAGTTCAGAACCTGTGTGGCTTAGGGAGGAAACACAAGGCTCTGTTCTGCTTAGGCTTGGGTGAGAAACCAACTCTCCCCACTTCCTAGCCTTCATTCAGAAATCTCCAATTAATTTTTAAAAGTGAATACAAGCCTAACACATTAGATGCCATCTGTTGCTGATTCCAACTAATCCTGCTCAAATCGACCTGGAGGTGGTTGGTGCACTCCTCGATACCCACCCCAGTGTTCTGAGTTGCCAGATGAAAGATACACACAGCCTTATATTTTAATGTGCCTTAAACAGGTCAATGGCGAGGCTATTCCAAAACCTCCATGTGGCTAACAGCTCCCCTCCAATATGTCTGAGTTATTGATTATTAAAATCTATATTCTGTTTTTGTCTCCCTAGTCCCATTTGGAGGGCACTCTGGGGCCACTCTTCCCCCAGCCCTTACATAACTGGTATGCTCTCCCTTCTGCACCTCTCAGGTCTGGTCCTTACTCCTTGCCCTGCATGGTAGTTCTATCTCCTTCCTTCCTCATCTTCCTTCCTTCCTCAGTCCCCTTGCCTGCTAATCCTCAAGTTCTACCTCTTTTCCATGCCCAGCCTTTGGCTGCAGGCAACTTTATTTTCCAATCAAAATCAACTGAGAGCGGAGACCCTCAGCATCTTAAAGCAGATTCACGTAATATGGGGGACTCAATTAACATAATACAAGTATTAACCCACATCCACAAGTTCCTAACCTCAAAGTTTTCTCTCCAGTTTCAGTCTGTTATGAACCCACCAAATAGCTGGGATCTGCAAAATGCAGCCTTGTCACCTCAAGGAAAAGACTGGGTTGTCATAATCCATACTCTTACATTTAGTATAATCTAGACATTAAAAGTATAACATCTTCAGAGTTTTCCCTGGATTTAATTGAATACTAATTTTTGGCTACTGTCACCTACAGAACTTGTTGGTTCCTGAGGCTCCCTCCCCTTGAATAAAAGCATCCTTGTCACTTGCCCCCAATTCTAAGTATGAACTTTTTTCTTTTTCTAACTCTAAAATTCAGCCCATTGAAGCCTATCACCTCTACTTCAAAATATATTCCAAATATTTTCATGGCAGCTTTACTCATAATAGCCAGAAACTAGTAAAAATCTAGATGTTCCTCAACTGAAGAATAAATAAAGAAAATATGGCACATTGATGAATACTATTTGCTGCACAATGGAATACTATTCAGCTATTAAAACCAAAGACATCATGAATTTTCAGGCAAATGGATGGATCTTGAAAACATCATCCTGAGTGAGGTAACCCAGTCCCAAAAAGTCATTTATGGTATGCATTCACTTATAGGTGGATAGTAACAATAAAATACAAGATATCTATGCTATGTTACACAGTCCCAAAGAAGCTAAACAAGAAGGAAGGCAAAGCAAGGACGCGTGGATCTCACTTAGAAGGGGAAATAAAATAGTCATGAGAGGCAGGTGGGGAGAGGGGATGAGGAGGAGAGTATGAGGGTTCAGAATCAGATGTGAGGAAGGACAGGACGGATAGCTAGATGTCCACGATAATGGTGGACATCTGCATCTAACAGGATGAGAAGGTGGGGGACATCTCCAGGAAGAGACAGAGACCTGGAATAAGGGAGGTGCCCAAGAATCTAAGGGGGTGTTCTTAGCTGTGACTCACAGCATTGGGGATATGGAACCTGAAGAGGCCACCTCCTGTAACCAGGCAGAAACTCCAATGGAGCAATAGGGACACCATCCCACCTACAAAACTTTCATCCCCAAATATATCCTGTCTACAAGAAACACAGGCACAGGACATGGGGCAGAGACGCAAGGAACAGCGGTCCAATAACGAGTCCAACTTGAGACTCATGCCATGGGCAAGCACCAATCCCTGACTCTATTATAATACTCTGCCATGCTTCCAGACAGGATCCTGTTGTCCTCGGAGAGGCTCCACTCAGCAGTCGACTCAGACAGATGCAGACACTCACAACCCAACAGTGGCTGGAACTCGGGGATTCTTATGAAAGAACAGAAGGAAGCATTGAGGGTCCCAAAGGGAATAGGAACCCCACAAGAAGACCAACACAATCCACTAACCTTGGGGTTCTCAGAGACTGAACCACCAACCAAAGAACATACAAGGGCTGGACCTGGGTCTCACCGCACTGCACATATGTAACAGATGTACATCTTGGTTTTCATGTGTGTCCCAAACAACTAGAACGGGAGCTATCCCAAAGGCTGTTGTCTATACATGCCATATGTTCTTCTAGCTGGGCTTCCTTGTCTGGCCTCAGTAGGAGATGAAGCACCTAGTCTCATAGAGACTTGATGTGCCATGGTGAGGGGATAAACTAGAGGCCTCACCCACTCAAACAAGAAGGAAAGGGGGATGGGGGAAGAATTATGGGAGGTGGTGACCAGGAGGGGGCAGTAAGCAGGATGTAAAGTGAATAAGTAAAATAATAATAATAATAATAATAATAATAATAATAATAATAATAATAATAATAATAATTTTAAAAGAGACTATGTCCAGTTAGTCTACAAGGAGAAGAGTAAGACAACAGTTCAAAAATATGCCTGAAGTCAGATTCAAATTCCAGCACTGCCTCTCTCAAACTATCAATCTTTCTCTCACTCCCTTATTCCCTCTTTCCTTCCCCCTCTCCTTTACGTTCCTTCCTTTCTCCCTCTCTTGCCTCCCTGCAATCTCTCCTCCTCCTCCTCCTCTTCCTCCTCCTCCTCCTCCTCCTCCTCCTCCTCCTTCTTCTCTCTCTCTCTCTCTGTGTTATTCAACTTATACATCAAATTTCTATATTTTGTTATTAACTGTTATGTTAGAACAGTTGATCCCTGCAGACGGTAGTGTTTCAGGAAATGAAGCTTATTTGGAGGAAGCTGGTCACAGAGAAGTGAGTCCTTTGGCCTATCCTTTATTCCAGCAAGAAGTCTCTGCTCCCTAGTTATAAAAATGTAAAAAAAAAAAAAAGAAAGAAAGAAAGAAAGAAAGAAAGAAAGAAAGAAAGAAAGAAAGAAAGAAAATGTAAACAAGCCATTTCACAAGCTCCCACCAGGTTTTCCCCACCTTGATGAATGGTATTCCTGAGCCTTGAGTCTAAATGACCAGTTTCCTACTGGTCACTTGAAAGTGATAAAGTAGTTTTGTATCATCTCATAATTGCTGTTGAATTAAATGATGTAAAAGGGAAATTCATCCATAGTAAACATACAGAAATTATATTATGTAGCTTTATAGACTGTTTGCTATTCTCTAAAAAGAAAGTTCTATATTACCTATGACAATACAATTATAAATCAAAACAAAAAAAAACCTCACTGTAATCATGTTACCTCAAAACAATGACAAAAGCCTACTCTATCTTATCATTTGTCTTTTATATTTAAAAATGGTTCTGCATAATAAAAATCCCAACGGAGACTGAATTTTGTAATTTCTTCCCTCTTTTGAGAACCTAACTCAGAAATTTCTTGTCTTGTTTTCTGTTTCCCATTTTAATTTTTCTCAAGCAGAGAGGTGAGCATATTCTGGTCTCCCTTGTTTTGGAAACTTGGATTGTATTCCATTTTTTACTATAATCCTTACACTAGCAGTTTCACCTTGCATTGTGAGATTATGAAATCCATGCTTTTAAAATATATGAACCCACTCCCATTTGCACAGAAGTTCCTGGGATTCAATAATTTTTCCAAACCTTTTTTCTCAAAAATAGCTGATTTATGACCTGGTTTGAATAGTGATAATCTCAAAAGTACAAATATCTATGGTTGATAATAAATGTACAAAACAAAATTTATTTGCTATCAGCTGGGGGGTGGGGTTGTTTGTAGAAAATACAGGAGTTAATCCTAACGTCAAATGGAGGTCGGGATTCACATTAATCAGGCAGGTGCTCACGTCCAAGAGACGAAATAAGAGGAACGTACTGTTGAACCCCGTGATAACAAATCTTAAAAATTAACTTGACTGGATCTGGGATCAACTGAGATACCTGCTTTCAGATGTGTCTGGGAGAGTCACATCCTGAAAGGATTGAGTAGAAGAAAACCTTTTCCAGGAATGGGCAGTGGCTCCAATATAAAATGTTTGAGGAGAGTTTATTGATGCTTTTCCCCTGTCCCCTTCACTCCCCACCAGCGAGTGCATCCACTCTGTTGCTGCTTCTGCAGTTGTCAGCCTTCAGCACTGGAACCTAGCTTGTTCAGCCTTCAGTGGTCTCACTTGCAGCTTTCCAGGGAGCTCCTGACTTTTGGCACCAGATCAGGACTGTTGACTTGCCCAGCCTTACAGACTGAGGAACGCCAGGTTCCAGCATGGAGAGAGCCATCTGTGGAGTACGCAGGTCCTACTGTGTAAAGAATCTGATAAATCTCCTCAGTGATAGATACTCAGTCACTTCTCCTAAATCTCCTCAGTGATAGATACTCAGTCACTTCTCCTAAATCTCCTCAGTGATAGATACTCAGTCACTTCTCCTAAATCTCCTCAGTGATAGATACTCAGTCACTTCTCCTTCCTTCAAAAATGCTGACGAATACAAACGACTGAGTGCTTGCAGTGGCAGTATGGATGAAGGAAGAGATGAATTATAAATAGCGTGGATGAAAAGAGAGATGTGTTATAAGCTCACTGTGGAAGGTAAACAAATATAAGCCTTCAAGTTTACGATCTATACAGTGAAAATTGATTATTACTATACAACATGCTAGATACTGTGATCGTAACCTAATAACCTAATAAATACACGAATGAGGACCTGCACATAAAATACCTCAATTCCTACTAAAATTGTAATGAGAGACAGTAATGAACTGAATAAGTACACACATACATGTAAATTTATAACCAGAGCTCTCATTAAGAATTAAAAAAAAAATCAAAGTAGCATAAAATTCTAAAATATTTAGGCCTCAAATGAATTTAGGAATGGAGGAATATCTGAAAAAAAAAAAGCCTTTGAGGTAGGGCACATTATCTTACTCCTGTCATCAGAGCCCTTGGATATGAAAGCAGGAAAATCAGAAGTTCTAGGCCAGCCTAGTCTTCTAGGGGCACTGTCTCAAGCTTTTGGTACCAAAATTCTTTATTTGAAGAAATGGTACAAATTAAAGAACTTAAGCAGATGTTTTGGTGCAACTTATAGAAAAGATAAAAGCAGTCTGACATGCATGCACTGCCTCAGTGACAAGAGGAGCATTTGAATTGACCTCTAAAAGCAGATTTGTAGTTGAAAATCATGTGTGAATTGCAAGTCAAAGTAACAGGGTATAGTAAGTATTACAACAGAGAACACATCTCAAGGCCCTGAGTCAAGAGTAACAAAGTCTGTTTGTAGAAACTGTAACAAGATCCACTATTGAACAAAAACTGCTTGGTTACAGATGCCACTCAGAACCTGTATCTGCAGATCAGGGAAAGACTTGCAGCTTATAAGGATTAAAAGAAGTAGCTGTGTGCATGTAAGGATACACGTATCTGTCACCACAGTCTGACTCAGACAATTTCACCCTCTCGGTACCCCAGAAGGATTCTCCCAGCATACCACTTGATTAGTAAGTCCCACCCCACTCGACTCCCACTAACATCCCATCTACTTTCTATCTTGCAAGTTCTGGACATTTTATACAAATGTAATCAGGTCATATCTAGTTTGGGGGGCTTGTTTTCTTCAATTAGCATAATGTTTCCATATAGCAGTTAAAGAATATTTTAATGTATATATCTATCATGTTTTATTGAGCCATTTATCATGTGATAAATATTCAGGTTATTATCAATATTTAGCTGTTGGGAATAATGCTGCTACTCCTGGGAATGGCAGATAGCACAGACTTCTAGACCACAAACTTGAGAGGCAGAAGCAGAAGTATGTCTGTAAGTTCAAGGTCAGCCTTGTCAACATAGTGAGTTCTAGGACAGCTAGAGCTACATAGACAGAAGCAGACTCAAAAGGAAAAGGAAAGGAAAGAGAACAAAAGAGATAATGTTGCTAGGAACACTCACATACAAGTTTCTGGATGAATACCTACTTGCATAGGCCAGATCATAAATTGTTATTTCATTCATATTTGTATCAGCAATGTGTGAAAGTTCTGGTTTCTTCACTACTTTTTAAATTAAGTTTTCATTACACATGTTTTCCCTTGCCTTGTAAACTATACCAATGCCTGTTTTCTTTAGAAGACTTGTTTCAATATCTGTCCTAGTTTGTTCAAGCTGCCATAACAAAAATCCCACGGTTAAACAGCAGAGCTCTGCTTTCTCAGAGTTGTATAAGCTAGGGCGACTAAGATCAAGGTTCCAGCAGGGTGTCTGGTACGGTCTTTCTTTCTGACTTGCTTGTGTTTAAATGACTTTTTTTTATTTTGGGACCACGTGTCAAGATATGGACAAGTGCTGGTCTCTCCAGCTTTTGTTATCGTCTCCAAACCTAGCTAATGAGTGTCCCACTCCCACAGCTTCATATACTGTTTATTACTAACTTGCTTATTTGTGTCCAAACAGAGAGTCACATTTGGGATGGGGTTTCAATACATGGATCTAGGGAGTGAGGGATACGATTCAGCCCATAGTAGTAGATAAACTGTTCTCTACTGCAAAACCCTATACAAAAACCAAGCTCCAAAAGTAGATTCTAAAGTTAAAAAACTTTTTTTCCTTAAAATACATTATTTGCAAATTTTCTTTAAAAATTCATTTTGTTGTGTTAGCTCCATACCCTTCACGTCCAAGTGTGGATAAAAGTGTCTTTCTGAGATTTCTCACCTGCATCTACTTGCAATCTGGAAGAACAGACTTCACACTCTTTCAAAAGATATTTAAATTTTCTGTGTAGCTCAAATGTTGTTGTCTCTAACTCCATTTCTCTGCTAGAGAAAAATGATGCCTTTTACACCACCGAGAGCTGTGTAATCTTGAAAGTTTTCATTTGAACTGATGAAGGAAAAGAGGCCATCCTAGAGTTAGCTTTATTGGAAGCTTCTACTAAGCAAAAAAAACCCTCTAGATTTCCAAAGAAAACTAATTGGAACCCTGAAGCAGATGGGGAAAGCAGAAATTTTGGAACACCTCGGTGACCTCATTACAAGCATAATGAAGAAGGCAACGATGGAGTTAATTAGAAGAGAGGCAAGAAAAAAAAAGATTAAATGAGAGTACAAAAACAACGAATGTAGCTGGGAGAAAGAGAAGCATTCAGCAAGAAATAGAATATGCTGATCTCCGCAGAACTATTCAGAACAGAGGGGGATGGGAGCTAGACTCCAACAAAAGGAATATAAACCAGGTGGCCACTGCGATGATAAAGCCTGTGGAGAACAGAAAGAGCAGGCACCTGGGGAGGAATTCTGGATATCCGCATCAAACAGAAAATGGAGAGCCAGTTAGCAGAGGAATTCAGCTGCTTACTCGAAGAAGCTGTTCTTTGCAGGGTGACAAAAACTAAGTACCTCTGTGTACGACAGATAAAACTCAAAGAAGCAGTAGATATAAGAACCATCCAGATTTCTTTCTTTCCCACCTAAGAGTTCACATTTTATGCTGTTTTTTTTTTTCCTGTTTCTTTGAGACACAGTCTCCTAAGTAGCTCAGGCTAGGTGGATACTCACTATGTAGGCCAGGCTAGCTTCAAGTTCACGGCAATCCTTCTGTCTGAGCTTCCCAAGTGCTGAGGTCGTCAGCATGCAACTCTGTACCTGGCTGATTGTTTGCTTTCTCCCACTTAAACACGTAAATTTCCTGGAATCTTATGTTCACTCTTCTACCACCAGCTATGGATTGTAAATTTTTTTAAGCTAGCTCAAAACAATACATTTCAATCTGCAGCTTCCCCATTTATCTGCAGCTCGAGCTCACTTTAAGAACAGGAAGGCTTTTCTTTTTTTTGATAAGATATAATTGCCCACTTAAACATACAAAGCCTAGTACCATCCATCCCTTAAGAACATTGATAACAACCTGTAAATACACAGAGCACAATTTTAACATCACCTGCCATGGCTTCTCTCTCTCGCCTCTCTGGTCTCCTCCTCTTCCTTCAAACTTCTCTCCCGCCCATCCTTCCTTCTCCTCCAATGACAGGCCTCCTTCTATCCTGTACCTGCTCCTCACCTGTACTTTACAAATTCAATGGGGAAAAGGTTCTGGTGAAGTCACCTGATTCCTGAGTACATGACAGGGCAGCTGTCCTTGGGGCAGTGGAATTAGCATCAAAATACAGATAACTCCAGGGCAAACCACAACATTTCCCCCTTTTTGTCCAGTTAAAAAGCCTTTTCACTTACATATAAATTGAGTACAATTATTACCATTCTACAATTTATAAAGCATATGATATACTCAACACCCAGTCCATCACTATATCAGTTAAATAGAATGTTTGGTTATTCATTCCAGCTTAAGAAAAACTTAAAATCTATATTATATCTTGGCTAGCTTGTATTCTATCTGATAACTATCCAATAAAATAAGTATATTCAGAGTTAAACAGCCTGATAGGCTATGAGACTATAATCAGTCTTCAACCCCGTCAGAAATCTGAGAATGACCAAATATCTATACACATAGGAAGCCTAACATGGCTTCCAGAACTGAGAGGTTGTAGAGACAAATCTGCACTAGCACAGTCCCCTGTTAGCAACATGTGATTGCAAGTCTTCAGCCTTCTGGCCCAAAATCAACTGATAGACCCTTGAAATGCAGATTTTGAAGGGCTGATCACCCTGTCTTGGCAGAGTTTATCAGTCAGCTATTCTGCGTAATTTGTCCTTTTCTGGACAGTATTAGTCTGCAGATGAAACAGGCAGTTTTGTGTAGTGGCTGCCTAGCCACAAAGTATTGCTTCACCTGGAAGTAGAGATGTTCACATTCTTCATTAAATTCACCAAAGGGTAACTGTTAGTGAAAGGAAAAGTATACAGATTTAAGGTTTAAAAATATGAAGTTAAAAAGGATTGAAGCAAGATATGTGTCTGCTGTGGGCTGAGTTGTGTCCCTAACTGCAAAGGTGCATAAAGGAAGCATGTCACTGTGACTACAACTGGGCTAGGAGGCAATGAGGGTGACATGACTTCATAGAGGAGGGATCATGGCCTAAAATGCAAACAATATGAAATAAAGGCCAAAGGGGGGGAGGGGAGGAAAGGGAAGGGGCAGAGAACTTGGGTTGGGGAGATGGAGATGGAAAAAGGAGATGAAGGGAAGGGAGCAGGAAGAGTTCCCCTCCCATCATTGGTGAGCACACCAGAAGACAGTCTGCGCATGCCAGGAGCCTTGTTATGCAACTACCCTCATCATAAACTTCCAGAATTCAAGACGAGAAAAAATAAATGTCTGGTGTTTAATCCATCCAGTCTCTGCTTTGTTAGAGACACGGGATCTAGGAAGCTGTTTTCAGAGAAAGAGCTATGCCTCTGTGTTGAAGGTGTTCATTTCTCTTGTAACAGTGCTTCTGAATACATGCCCATGTGCTACTGTTTCGAAAGTAGAATAAAATTATTTTTCTGTCTTCTCTCAAAAAAAAAAAAATATGAAGTTAAAAGAGTAAGTTTCAAAATTCACAGACTCAGAGCTAAACACTGTGAAAAGCAAATCCAGGCAGCCCCGCCCTGCCGCTAGGACTAACAGACCATAAAGATAAAGAAAAGGAATGCAGGAACCAGCCCGAGTTATCAGGACTGACCCAAACCATCTGGCAGAAAGGCACCTCCCCCAGCTTACTCAGAGTCACACCTTAACCAGATGTCCTTCAAACCCTAATACGCCCCTAGCTTCTAAAATCCTGTACGCTCCAGTCAATACGTACTCTCCTGCTGTGCTGTAATCTCACTGCCATGTTTAAATGAGCCAATCACTTATAGCCGCGCCAGAAATTAGCCAATTGTGTATAACCGCGCCAAACCCCCTAGCCTTCCCTATATAAACCCCTGACTTTTGACCTTCGGGGTCGACACCTCTGTCTCCTGCACAGGATACGTGTCGACCCGGAGATCCCCGTAATAGATCTCCGTAATAAACCTCGCCTTTGCTTATTACATCCAAAATGGTCTCTCTGTGTCTGGGGTCCGCGATTTTCCGCGACTTTAGAAAGGGTCTCTCTTCTGGGATCTTTCATCTGGGGGCTCGTCCGGGATCGGTGTTTCCTGGGGCGCACCATCCTGAGACTCAAGCTAGGTTCTTTCATTTGGGGGCTTGTCCGGGATCAGTGTTTCCTGGGGCACACCATCCTGAGACTCGAGCTAGGTTCTTTCATTTGGGGGCTCGTTCGGGATATTCGTGACTACCCCAGACTCCGAAGACCCCTTGGAGGGGAGTTGGATGTTTGTCTGAGTGTTTCTGTGTGATCGGCGCGGCATTTGTCAGTCTGTGTCTGTCTCTGTTTTGGTTCCACCGTGTGTGTATATATGTGTATCTTAGTACCAGTCAGTGTTGAGAGTAGATGTGGAATGCCACTCAGTGTTGCCTCCTAAGAGAGTGGATGTGGAATCCCACTCTGTAGGAGAGGAGAGCGGATGTGGAATCCCACTCTGTGCAGCTGCCTTTGCGATCCATAAGGATCCTCTGGCTGCGGAAGGGGGGACGCCCAGAGCCAGCAAGCTGCAGCCCCTGTAAGACGTTCCACGGGCGGAGAACAGTCGGGAGAGCCCGGCTGTGGGCAGTCAGGAGGACCTGACTGTGGTTTTCTGGAACAAAGGAGACGGAGTGCTCCTTTTACCTAGGCGGGAGTGGACGAAAAATCCCATTCCGTCGGAGGTCGCATTCGGCTGCCTATTTAAGTATAGGCGCGGACAAGTGTGCTTGAACGTGTTAGTGTCTGTTGTTTGTATTCTGTTTCTGTGTTTGGCGTTCTTTTTCTTTGCCATGGGGCAGACTGTGATAACCCTTTTGTCTTTGATGGTGGACCATTGGGCGGATGTTAGGGCAAGAGGACACTCTGGAATCCTGTTGGGAGGTGGAATCGGATGGTCCGTCTCATCCCAGAAGCAGCTAAGGTTAAGCTGCAGTTTGGGCCAGGTACTGAAGGTACCAGGCATCTGTGGAAATTGGTTATAGGATGCTTTGTCTTGGTCTTGTTTGTCTGGTTTGTTTTCTGTGGTATTGTTGAGTGGGGTTTTTTGTTTGTTTGTTTGTTTTGTTTTGTTTTGTTCTTTGGCTTTTGTTTCATTTTTGAATTTGGACTGACGACTGTGTTTGAAATCTTGGACTGATGACTGTGTTTAAAATCATGGAACTGTTTGCTTTGTTCGTCAAAAAGTTTTACTTGGTCCTCTTGGTGCTTAAGTTAAAAGTTGAAAATAATTTGCTTGAGAGAAATTGTTTTCTGCCAGGAATTTTATCTTTTAGGGTAATTCATAAGACAAACCAAATACTTTCCATCAATTCCAATATCAATAAGCAACATATCAAACCAGGACTTTAGCCCAAAATCTCTCAATCTGTCAAACTCTCTACCCGGAGCCACAGATTTTTATTTAACCTTAATAACTTCTATAATATATGCCTGCATTCACTCTCCCTGGTGTTACAGACACTTATCACAACTCTCTACTTGGAGTTAGTGACCAATTTTTCCCTATCTAAGTTCCGAACCATAGATGAAAATCACCAAATGATTCCACCACGTGATTCGGGTAATCTCTGTACTCTCCTTAAAACAAACTTAAACACCTTCTATCAATTCTAAAACCAACAATCGACTTAAAACTCAGGACTTTAGCCCAAAATATATCCATCTGTCAAGCTCTCTACCTGGAGCCACAGATTTTTCTTTAACTTTAATAACTTCTACAATATATGCCTGCATTCACTCTCCCTGGTGTTACAGACATTTCATCACAACTCTCTACTTGGAGGTAGTGACTAATTTTTCCCTATCTAAGTTCTGAACCGAGGACGAAAATCCCCACCTGATTCAGGTAATCTCTTTACTCTCTTCTTTCTAAAAAACAAACTCAATCACCTTTTAATAACACCTATAACTAAGAAGTAGCTTGTCTAACTAGGATTTCAACTCAAAATTCCCGTGGAGCCCACGTTAAAAAGAATATGAGTATCCTGAAAGACTTTCTAAACAACTTTCTTTAAAAAGCAGCTTTTAATCTCTAACTCTCTGATCTGCCATTACTTCTCACACAGCAGGGGACCTACAGCCTGCCAGCCCAGGTGGCTTCCCCATTTCTTTGTTTGAATTCCCCCCTCCCCCTACACTTAAGATATCACATGACTTAACATGGCATCGGCCTCCTCTTACTTAGAAAATAAAAACTTTCTCTCAACTCTCAGGATTACTAGTGGATTCTAGCCCATCACCTTGGCTTGCCATCTGTTGTTGTAAAAATACAAAAATAAAAAGTACAGTGTCTTTTACCCCGCTAGGTCCGCATCAAGGTGCCGCAAGATATCTGCTAGATATCTTGGCGGAAACACATCCCAGCTGCACACTTTTCTACACTCAAACCCTCACATAAAAGAACACGCAACACAATAATCTTAGATCCAATTGGTAAGATATAATTGCCCACTTAAACATACAAAGCCCAGTACCATCCATCCCTTAGGAACATTGATAACAACCTGTAAATACACAGAGCGGAATCTTAACATCACCTGCCATGGCTGCTCTCCCTCTCCTCTCCTGTCTCCTCCTCCCAGGAAGACTTTTCATAGCCCCAAAATTTCTAGTAAAACTTTATAACAAAGGAGATCATTTTGTTCTTTCAAATATAATGATGTCCACTGAATAGAATGATGGTTTTAAAATCTGAGCAATGATTACAGAAGGAATGAAGAAATTATTCAATGGATAAAAACGAACTTTTAGCAAGACCATCCCCAAATATCATTTCCAAAATACATTGCTTGATTAGTTACACTTGAGTACATAGACCAGAAACTTTTTTCATGGATTTTCTTTATTGACATTTGAAATAATACATATCTGCATGCAGTAGTTGAATTAAACATGAAGCCAAACCATAATAAATGATTTTATAGGATTCGTCTTAATACTGATCCCAATATTGATCAGTCTAAAGCTTCATATTCTCACTCACACATCCCTTGGGACATCACTGGGCAAGCATCAAATGGTACTAACCGGTCATTTTTGCTATAGTTAAACAGTGCTAAGTGTCAAGAAAATCTCATGAATAATATTGAAAATGCATTTTCTATATGCACCGTATCTTTAAAGCTCTTACAGAACCATAGGTATAAGAGGGTAAATGAAATGTTAACACTACCCAATGCATTCATGACTAAAAAGAAAAAAAAATGAAACTGAAATGTAAGTGGACAAAAGGGCCTATTTGTCTTGAATATCATTTTTGGAGAGTGTATTATAAGAAAATGAAGAAAATGGTGCATCTGGTGCGTATTTAAAACTTTATACTATTGGGGTTCTTAGATGTGGCTCAGTCAGTAAAGTGGTTTCTATGTGAGCACAGGGCCTGAGTTTAGTTCTCAGAATCCAAGGGAAAAGCCCTGGCAAGGTTGTACATACCTGCAAACCCAACACTGAGGAGGCAGGGACAGGTGGATCCCATGCCTACCGGATTCTTCAGTCAGCTGGTGTAGCTCTGTTTTCAGAGAGAAACTGTATTCCAGATGTGAAGATACAGAGTGCTATTGAGCAAGACATCAGACAATGGCCTCATCTATAGCTGGCATCTGCATATACATTAACACATATGATACACGTATACACGCATATACAAATTAAAAATAGAAAGTAAAAAAGCAGTTATACCCCAACAGCATATACCATCATCTACCTCCATTGTGACAATTACTTCCTCAAAATTAGTCTCTGCTACTAAATCAGAACGTCATTTCTTTAGCCATTCTCTTTCTAGTTTACTAATTAATCACTCTGACTCAGCCCATTCAATTATATGCCAAGCCAGTCCTCAAATCTAAACCTGCATGATGGCTTAGATTTTTTTCAAAACCTACTTTAATAAGGGTTCTTAAACACTTTAACTTCCCTGCTAGCCCACCAACTAGAGGTAGCAGAATAAGATGGCTAACAGGACATGGAGGTGCGAATCTGTTTAGAAGCAGTTTTGGAGAGCAATTCCAGTCTTTGTTATCGGATATCAGCAGTCCAGGCCAATCAGCAAACATGAATCAGTTAGAACCAGTCCAGTCCAATCAGCAAACACCCAACATGAATCAGTAGCAGAGGCTTGATCCAAAAGAAACCACAAGACTCCAAACATGCAAAAATCCAATGAATCAGCAAGAAGCAGCCAGAATACCACAAGGTATATTTCTCTCTATGAAGTCATGACAAGTGAAGATCAAGAAAGACCAACAAAGCATTGCAAGGCAAACCAATTCAAGAGAGTATTCAGTGAAGACCAGTGATGCATTGCAAGGCGAACCAATACAAGAGAGTATTCAGTGAAGACCAGTGGTGCACTGCAAGGTGAACCAATTCAAGAGAGTATTCAGTGAAGACAAGTGGTGCACTGCAAGGTGAACCAATTCAAGAGAGTATTCAGTGAAGACCAGTGGTGCACTGCAAGGCGAACCAATACAAGAGAGTATTCAGTGAAGACCAGTGATGCATTGCAAGGCAAACCAATTCAAGAGAGTATTCAGTGAAGACCAGTGGTGCATTGCAAGGCGAACCAATACAAGAATGCCATTCTCTGTCTGTTGGGTTATATTTATACTCTTTCCAAACATTCCATGTCCTCCCAAGTGACTGCCTCAGCAAAACATCATCTCATCTCATAAGACAGTTTCCAGAAAATATCATGTAACACAACTGAGCCTTCAAAGAATCCAGAATCTTCCACTTCTCCTGCTGACTGTTCATTATTCACCTCTGTTTCTTCAGCCCCAAGATTAATTATTAAAGATTGCTGAAAAGAGGTCAGATAGGCTTGTTGATTTACTTCTGCAAGTCTCTGCCATAGGTGTTTCCCCTAATTGCTTTGCACTTCTGAGACTGAAGTCAATGAATAAACACCAGCCACTTGCCAGCTCTGGAGTCCTTCCTGCCCATTGCTCTCCTTTTTCTCCACCATGATTATGTTTGCTAATAGCCTCAGGTCATTGTGCAGCTCCTTCTTTCTCCTAGACTTGAGCTGAATGTTGAACTACTGTTATCTGTGCTTTGCATCTTTGATGAAATCCATGCTTTACACTAAATCTCAGTCATCTTTTGATCTTTTTGAGTGTACACACTCAAAAGACTCAGTTATAATCACTCAAGGGTATTTTGTCCCTTTCAACAACCCATACATTACTGCCTGACCAGGTTTACCTTCTCAATGGTTGTCTTTAATGTCTTCAAATTTCAAACATAACTGTCTACTTAAGGCTTCCAGAGTGGTTCTGCAAGTTTGTACTCCCTCCATCAATGGAGGAGTCTTCCTCTTGCTCCACATCCTCATCAGCATGTGCTGTCCCTTGAGATTTTTATTTTAGCCATTATGGTGGGTATACAGTGGAATGAGGGTCACTCATTTAAAAATGTCTACCAAGCACTTGCCTAGCAAATGCAAGGCCCTGGGTTCGGTCCCCAGCTCCGGAAAAAAAATGTCTACCAGTTCCTGTTAGACTTTTTTTTAAGGTTTATCCATATTATTTCCCAAAAAAGCATTCTTTAGAAATCTTTCACTCTCACACTTCTCATTTCCAGTAGCTGACTAACTTGTCAGTCAGTCTAAAATCTTTTCACAAGGGTAAGGCTCTTACCCTCTTAGTAACTCACTCAGAGGCAGGTAGTTGTGTTAAAAGGGCATAGGCCTAACATTTGGAACCAGACCCTTGGAATTATGGCAGAAACAAAACTCTTCCCAAACCTCCACCATTTATCTGGTGATCTACAACTTAAATGTATTTTATATGAAAATCAAATGGGAATACTTAACAAAAGAAAGCATACAAAATATTGAAGACACAAGGGAAGGGATAAGCAGGATATCAAGTTAAATTCACAAGAAATATAAAACTTTTTTCGACATTTTTCTTTTATTGGATTTGTTTTATTTACATTTCAAATGTTATCCCCTTTCCCAGTTTCTCCCCTCCCCATCCTCCTCCCCCTGCTTCTATGATGGTGCTTCCCCACCCACCCACCTACAAACTCCTGACTTCCTGCCCTGGCATTCCCCTACGCAAGGGCATCAAGCCTCCACAGGGCCAAGGGCCTCTGCCCCCATTGACGCCCATGCAGTTGGAGCCATGGGTCATTCCATGTGCACTCTTTGGTTGGTGGTTTAGTCCCTGGGAGCTCTGGGCATCTGGTTGGTTGATATTGTTGTTTTTCCTCTGGAGTTGCAAACCCCTTCAGCTCCTTCAGTACTTTATCTCCTCCATTGGGAACCCTGTCCTCAATGCAATGGTTGGCTGTACCCATTTGTCAGACTCTGGCTGAGCCTCTCAGGAGATAGCTATATCTGGCTCTTATCAGCTTGCACTTCTTGGCATCCACAATAGTGTTTGGGTTTGGTGACTGTAAATGGGATGGATGCTCAAGTCAGGCATTCCCTGGATAACGTTTCTTCAGTCTTTGCTCCACACTTTGTCTCCATATTTCCTCCTGTGTATATTTTGTTTTACCTTCAAAGGCAGATGGACGCATTCACACTTTTGTCTTCCTTCTTCTTTCATGTGGTCTGTAAATTGTATCTTGGGTATTCCAAACTTTTGGGCTAATATCCACTTATTAGTGATATCATGTGTGTTCTTTTGTGACTTGGTTACCTCACTCAGAATGCTATTTTTTATTTTCATCCATTTGCCAAAGAATTTCATGAAGTCATTGTTTTTAATAGCTAAGTAGTACTCCATTGTGTAGATGTACCACATTTTCTGTATCCATTCTTCTGTTGAAGGTTCTTTCCAGCTATTATAAATAAGGCTGCTATGAACATAGTGGAGCACGTGTCTTTTTTATATGTTGGGGCATCTTTTGGGTATATGCCCAAGAGAGGTATAGCTGGGTCCTCAGGCAGTTCAATGTCCAATTTTCTGAGGAACCTCCAGAGTGATTTCCAGAATGGTTGTACCAGTCTGCAATCCCACCAACAATGGAGGAGTGTTCTTCTTTCTCCACATCTGGCCAGCAGTTGCTGTCACCTCAGTTTTTATCTTAGCCATCCTGACTGATGTGAGGTGTAATCTCAGAGTTGTTTTGATTTGCCTTTCCCTGATGACTAAGAATGTTGAACATCTTTTTTTTTTTAATCTTTTATTTCTTTTTTTGGATTTTTTTAAATTTACATTTCAAATGCTATCCCCTTGCTACACACTCCTAAGACTGAATTAACACAGAACAAGAATTGTGTAAGAGCGTGTCTGTGACAATGGAAATCTACATTTATTTTTAAAAGAGAGACATTCTTTGTTAACAATGTGATCATATTTCCGTTCTCCTTTTGTGAGAGCAAAGGCCTTGGCTCCATCTTCCTGGCTTAGCCGGTGCCATCCATTCTGTCCTTGTCACTATAGGCTTTGCTCTTGACTGCAAGTGAGCTCCAAATAAGGAAAGGAATGCCTTCACTTTCACCCTTCTGTTTTCTGTGCCACCCTCCTTGGTGCCCAGCTCACTGTCACTTGTCTGCTCTGATATTTCACAAGTGATGGTGGCTTTTACACTTTGATCACTATTTTAAAAGTTTTATAAATTTCTTTGGTACCTGGTGTCTGTCTAGAAAATTGTCCATTTCCTCCAGATTTTCCAGTTTTGTTAAATATAGGCTTTTGTAGTAAGTTCTGATATTTTTTTAATTTTTTTTTCAGTTTCTGTTATCATGTCTCCCTTTTCTTTCCTGATTTTGTTAATTTGGATACTGACTCTGTGCTCTCTGGTTAGTCTTGCTAAGGGTTTATCTATATTGTTGATTTTCTCAAAGAATCAGCTCCTGGTTTTGTTGATTCGTTGTATAGTTCTTTTTATTTCTACTTGGTTGATTTCAGCCCTGGGATTGATTACTTCCTGCCTTCTACTCCTCTTGGGTGTATTTGCTTCATTTGTTCTAGAGCTTTCAGATGTGCTGTCAAACTGCTAGTGTATGCTCTCTCCAGTTTCTTTTTGGAGGCACTCAGAGCTATGAGTTTTCCTCTTACAATATTTTCATTGTGTCCCATAAGTTTTGGTATGTTGTGCCAAATGTTTTCATTAAAATTCTTAAAAGGCTTTAATTTCTTTATTTCTTCCTTTACCAAGTTATCACTAAGTAGAGGATTGTTCAGCTCTTATGTGTATGTGGGCTTTGTCATTTTTGTTGTAATTGAAGTCCAGCCTTAGTCCTTGGTGATCTGATAGGGTGCACAGGATTATTTCTATCTTCTTGTATCTGTTGAGGCCTGTTTTGTGACTGATTATGTGGTCAGTTTTGAAGAAGGTACCATGAGGTGCTGAGAAGAAGGTATATTCTTTTGTTTTAGGGTGAAATGTTCTATAGATATCTGTTAAGTCCATTTGGTTCATAACTTCTGTTAGTTTCACTGTGTTTTTGTTTAATTTCTGTTTCCATGATCTGTCCATTGGTCAGAGTGGGGTGTTGAAGTCTCCCACTATTGTTGTGTGAGGTGTAATATGTGCTTTGAGCTTTATTAATGTGGGTACCCTTGCATTTGGAGTTTAGATGTTCAGAATTGAGGATTCATCTTGGTGGATTTTTCCTTTGATGGGTATGAAGTTTTCTTCCTTATCTTTTTTGATAACTTTTGGTTAAAAGTCAATTTTATTCAACATCGGAATGATTACTCCAGCTTGTTTCTTGGGACCATTTGCTTGGAAAATTGTTTTCCAGCCTTTCACTCTGAGGTAGTGTCTGTCTTTGTCATTGAGGTGCGTTTCCTGTATGCAGCAAAATACTCTTTTAGTATACAGTCTGTTAGTCTGTGTCTTTTTATTGGGGAATTGAGTCCATTGATGTTAAGAGATATTAAAGAAAAGTGATTGCTGCTTCCTGTTATTTTTGTTGTTAGAGGTGGAATTGTTTGTGTGACTTTCTTTTTGGGGGTTTGTTGAAAGAAGATTACTTTCTTCCTTTTCCTACAGTATAGTTTCCCTCCTTGGGTTGGGGTTTTCCATTTATTATCCTTTATAGGGCTGGATTTGTGTGAAAATATTGTGTAAATTTGATTTTGTCATGGAATATTTTGGTTTCTCCATCTATGTTAATTGAGAATTTTGCTGTATATAATAGCCTTGGCTGACATTTGTGTTCTCTTATTGTCTGTATGACATCTGGCCAAGACCTTCTAGCTTTCATAGCTTTTATTTACAAGTCTGGTGTAATTCTTATAGTTCTGCCTTTGTTTGTTACTTGACCTTTCCCCCTTACTGCTTTTAATATTCTTTGTTTTTTTGCATTTGGTGTTTTGAGGATTATGTGATGGGAGGAGTCTATTTTCTGGTCCAAACTATTTGGAGTTCTGTAGGCTTCTTGTATATTCAAGGACATTTCTTTCTTTAGGTTAGGAAAGTTTTCTTCTATAATTTTGTTGAAGATATTTACTGGCCCTTTAAGTTGGTAATCTTGGTTCTCTTCTATACCTATTATCCTTAGGTTTGGTCTTCTCATTGTGTCCTGAATTTCCTGGATGTTTTGGATTAGGAGGTTTTTGCATTTTGCATTTTCTTTGTCAGTTGTGTCAATGTTTTCTATGGTATCTTCTGCACCTGAGCTTCTCTCTTCTATCTCTTGTATTCTGTAGCTTGCATCTATAACTCCTGATCTCTTTCATAGTTTGTTTTTTATCTTCAGGGTTATCTCTCTTTGTGATTTCTTTATTGTTTCTATTTCTAGTTTTAGATAATAGATGGTTTTGTTCTATTTCTTCACCTGTTTGGTTGTGTTTTCCTGTAATTCTTTAAGGGATTTTTTTGTTTCCTCTTTAAGGGTTTCTACCTGTTTACTTGTGTTTTCCTGTATTTCTTTAAGGGAGTTATTTATATCCTTCTAAAGTCCTCTATCATCATCATGAGATGTGGTTTCAAATCTGAATCTTGATTTTCTGGTATGATGAGGCATCCAGGACTTGCTGTAGTAAGAGGCTTAGGTTCTGATGCTGCCAAGTAGCCTTGGTTTCTGTTGCTTATGTTCTTGCACTTGCCTCTTGTCATCTGGTTATCCCTAGTGCTATCTATCCTTGATGTCTCTGACTGGAACCTGTCCCTCATGTGATCCTGGTTGTGTCAGAACTCCTCAGAGTCCAACTGTCTCCGTGATTCTGGGATCCTGTGATCCTGAGATCCTGGGTGTGTCAGAGCTCCTGGGAGTCAAGCTTTCTCAGGGTGTTGCAGGAGTAGGTGGGAAGCCAGAGCCCTGGGTTTGCTCTGGGCATAGGTACAAGCTGGAAGGAAGCCCATACCTATGGTTGGGTTGGGGTTTGTGTTTTTCTGGTCCCTGTTGGGGTCCCAATTATGCTGGGTGTTGGGAAAGATGTGGTTTCAACTGTAATCTTAAGTATATCAGAGCTCCAGTGCTCCTGGGTGTGTCTGATCTGCTGAGAGTTGAGCTTCCTGGTATCCTGTGATCCTGAGAATTTCAGAGCACCTGGTAGTCCGGCTCCCTCTATGTGTTGTAAGAGTGGATGCGAGCCAGCACCCCAGTTCTTCTCTGGGTCCGGGTTCAGACCGGAAAGAACCCATGCCACTGGCTGGGTGTGGGTTTCTGCATCTCTGGATCCTCAGGGACCCAGTCACTCCGAGTGTTGTGTAGTTGTTGTAGCGTCCTCACCTCTGATCCTGGGCATGTTAGAGCTCCTGAGAGTCGAGCTTCCTCTGGGAGTTCTGGAACTGAGTCGCCATGTAATATTTGAATCATGGACAAATGCTCTATGTTCTACTTTTCAAGGCTTTGGGGTAGGTATCTAATACAGTAGGTATCTGTATTAGTCAGGGCTCTCTAGAGCCACAGAACTTAAGGGTAGTTTCTATATACTAAGGGCATTTGTTGATGACTTACAGTCTGTAGTCCAACTCCCCAACAATGATCAGCAGCAGCTGTGAATGGAAGTCCAAGGATCTAGCAGTGGCTCAGTCCCACAAGACAAGCAGGCCAAAAAGAGAGACTCTGCCTTCTTCCCATGTCCTTATGTAGGTCTCCAGCTGACAGGGTGTCCCAGATTAAAGGTATGTACCACCACACCTGGATCTGGGACTTGCTTTGTCCCAGATGACCTTGAACTCAGAGATCTCCTTGCCTTAGGCTCCTGGATTCATAGACACTTTGCCTCAAGATCTCCATACAAAGATCCATGTCAGAAACTTGTATCTCCCAGCCTCAAGATTAGGATCAAAGGTGAGTCTTCCAATTCTAGATTGTAGTTCATTCTAGATACAGTCAAGTTGACAACCAGGAATAGCCACTACAATACCTAAAACAAAATTTGTCTGACACCTGCCCAAATACTACAGAACTTTAGCATGTAATATATAGCACAATTGTAACTTTATTAATGACCCTACACTCTTCAGAATATAATGTCCTGTAAAACATTTCATATGTATATAAATGTATATGCATATACATATAAACAAATAATGATCTTTCTTATGAAATATTTTTGCTTGTTATTTTCAGTTTCCTAATAGTAGATAGGCATGTATTATATAGCAATGGAATAGTTCTTTTGTTTTTAATAACTCTCGTTTCTGTCTCATTAGCTTAAATGTTTGAATGCTTGCTCCCTATCTAGTGGAACTATTTAGGAAGGATTCAGAGATGTGGCCTGATGTTTAAAAGCTTCATCAGGCCCAGTCTCTTTGCCTACAACATAAACAGCAACTATTCCAGACCATGCCTACCTGCGCCCAAGCTCCCCATCATGAAAATGTAAGCAAGCCCACAATGCAGTGCTTCCTTTGATAAGTTTCCTTTGTCAGGGTATTTCATTACATTAGTTGGAGAGTAACTAAGATACTGCATTACTACTGCAAGGTAAGTACAAAATAAAATTGGAATAGCATTAATTAAGGAAGTGTGGTACACTTAGAGAAAATTAGCAAGGAACTATGTTATCAGTAACTCTGATAGTGCTAATGTCTTTCAGAAATATCAAAGCAGAAACCATGGGAAAGCAGTGTAAAAACAGGTTCAATATGATATTGACTTCTGGAGTGAGAGTTTCCCTTCTTTGTCTATAGGTCCAATCTCCATTTTCCTGGGACAAATATACTTGGTTTAAGCAGAGTTCACTGGAGATCTAACAATACAACGTTTAACCTCAGTAACTACAAGATGCTTTACGTGTAGATCCACCAACAGTGGCAAGAGTGAACTCCTTTTTGGCTATTGACCACCTCATATCCCTGTCCTCGTGAACTGACTGAATCTGCTCCAACAGCCAAGTAACTAGATGCATGTAATAAAAGCACATCAAACTTAATATCGCATGTCAATGTCTTCCACTGATACAGCAGCAGAAACTAGCTTCAGAAAGAGTCTCAGTCTGGCATTTGCTCTGGCCAGTCTCTCTCTGTCACCAAAGCTATGTCTCCCACAATGCTGCCCCTGTGAGGTTCTTTTACCTGCCGGGGTCTGATCAGAGCCTGGCTCTAATCAATTCTGAACTCAAAATACTCTGGAAGCCATTGCTTCTTTCCAAAGCACTTATCTGTAAAAAAACAGTAAGGCATTAAATTTGGGCAAAATATATATCCCTATGGATGTTCAGTCTTAAACAGTTTTCTCATGTTTTATTTTTGATAAAAACTGCTTTAGATAAAAGCAATTTTTTAAGTAAAAATTGCAGGTGACTGTAAATATGTAAGCAACAGTAGAAAGAAGTTCTTGCTCCAAATTAATACATTTTGTGCTCTGTTCCATCAATTTAGTCGCAGCTTAAAGATACAGCATCCAAGTAGCCATGAAAACAATAAACACTCAGTCTGAAAGGGAAGCCTTTCATTGGCTACTTAGGGCTTTTCATTTCTTCTGACTAATAAAGTGAAATTCAAATATTACATTTGAAGCTAACTCATAAATCTATCAGAGAACTTATTTCCCCAAATTCTAACTTCCAAAATATATGGGAAATTGCCTAAAGGTAGAGAAGTTGTTGCTTTTATCACACTGCGCGTCTGAATCCCCAAGATGATTGATTTAACGAGGTTCACACATTAGAAGCCTTTTCCTCTGTTACAATAAGAGGAAATCACAGGAAAGATTAATGCACTCTGCGTGGTGCCACTGTATTAAAATGTCTTTGAAATGTCTTCACTCCAGGAGCACTTCTTGCCCATGCCAGTACTTAGTGAAGTTGGTCTCAGGGGAAGAATTTCTTAGCTATGGCCCATGTGGCTGTTGTGCTGGAAATGAATCCATGTGATTCACGGACTATCCAAAAGACATATAAACCAATCAAAACAAACTTGATTTCATGACTTGTCACAAGGAGAGCTAGCATTGGATAGCTTTGTAAGTGAAGAGACCCACCAGTTTGCCACAATATCCAGGATCTGGCCACAAAGCTCAGAGTTAGCCACAGGGAAAGTTCCCACAGCCTCCCATCACCAGGACCACCTCTCCAACCGGGATCCTCGTGGGCATACTGTGTCTGCTGTGTCAGAATCTCTTCTGGCCTCTTGTTCACAGAGGAAAAAAATCATCTCAACACCTTCTTTTAATTGCTGGAATGGTAACATATGCTGATTGTGTATTTCATTATCTATACCTCATTATGCCTGGACCTGCTCTTTTCTTCCCATACCAGCCTGATTATATAAGAGAGCAACCCAGGGAATATTTTACTAGCATACTGATGTGGTTTGACCTGAAGTCATCTGTATTTTGATGCTAATTCCACTGCCCCAAGGACAGCTGCCTAGTCACTACTCAGGAATCAGGTGACTTCACCAGAACTTCCCCATTGAATTTGTAAAGTACAAGTGAGGGGCAGGTACAGGATAGAAGGAGGCCTGTCATTGGAGGAGAAGGAAGGATGGGCGGGAGAGAAGAGGATGAAGGAAGAGGAGGAGACTAGAGGAGAAAGGAAGAGACAGGACAGAGGAGAGGGTGAGAAGCCATGGCCTATGATGTTAAAATTCTGCTCTGTATATTTACAAGTTGTTATTAATGTTCAAGGGATGGATGGTACCGAGCTTTGTATGTTTAAGCGGGCAATTATATCTTATCAATTGGGTCAAAGATTATTGTGTTGTGTGTTCTTTAATGTGTAGATTTAAGTGTAACAGTGTGGGGTGACTGGTCTGGGCTGCCGAGGAGCTATGATGTGTTTCCGCCAAGATATCTAGCAGATATCTTGGGGCACCACGGTGCTGGACCTAGTGGGTAAAAGACAACCGTACTTTTTTTATTTTTATATTTTACAACAACAGCATATATCAGTTGTGACCATGTTATGGGCTTCATGTTAACATTTTCATGCGTGCATTTCACATAATCTGATTGTATTATCCCATCATTATCTTCCATTGGTCCCTCCTCTCCCCTGCCCTCTTACTCCTCAAGTAATCATTCTTCTGCTTTCCTTAACTTTTCACTCTCTAGATCTTCCTCATGACAGAAAACATATTGGCTTTGTCATTCTGAGCCCTGCTTATTTTCATAATGTGCTCATCGTCAATCACTTCCCTACAAATAACATGATTTTGTCCTCTCTGTCTCTGTCTCTGTCTCTCTCTGTCTCTCTGCCTCAGTCTTTCTCTGCCTCCCTCTATTTATGCCTCTCCCCTCCGCCCCCTCTGTCTGTGTGTGTGTGTGTGTGTGTGTTGAGCTGTTTAGTTTCTGTCAACTTGACACAAGACAGGATCTTCTAATGTGGGAAGACCTAGTCCACTGTAGACAATGGCATCCCTGGGCCAGGTAATGCTGCGTTGTCTTTAAAATCCAATGTGAGTAAGGCATGGGGAGCAAGTCGGTAAATAGCAGTCATCCATTTTGCTGGTTAGTTTTCTGTTGTTAACTTGACACAAGTTGGTTCATCTGAGAAGGAACCTCCGTTGAGAAAATGTCTCTATGAGAGTAGCCTTACCAGACCTGCAGAGCATATTCTTGATTGATGTCTGATGTGGAAGGACCCATCCCACTGTAGACAGTGCCATCCCTGAGCAGGTAGCTCTGGGTTGCATAACAAAGTAAATTGAACAAGGCAAAAGGAGCAAGCCAGTAAGCAGCATGCCTTGATGGCCTCTGCTTCACTTTCCCTTCATGTTCTTTCTTAAAGTCCCTACTGTGACTTCCCTCAATGTTAGAGTTTATGACCTGAGAACTGTAATATGAAATAAACCTTTTCTTCCCCAAGTTTCCTTTGGTCATGATATTGATCAAAATGCCAAGGGTGTGTGTGTATGTGTGTGTGTGTGTGTGTGTATGTGTGTGTGTGTGTGCAAGTGTGTGTGTGTGTATATACATATATATATACATATATATATATATATATAAAATTTTATTTATGTACCTCTATATATGACACAATTTTTATTCATTCTTTCATTGCTGGGCTCCTAGGCTGATTATACAACAGCTATTGTGAATAATACCACAGTAAACAAGGATATTCAACCATCTTTATTGTATGATAATACTCATTTCTTCTAATATATACAGAGTCATTATATGTGGATCATTTCGTAGTTCAATTTTTAGTTTCAAGGAACCTCTGTATTGATTTCTGAAGTAGCTTCTCTAATTACACTGCCATATCAGGAATGTAAACATGTGTAAAGTTCTGTCCCATCCTTCACTCTCCTACTTCCTACCCCTACCTCCACACACTGTATCCCCCCACCCACTCCCATGCCCATCTATGCCACAGCCTCATCGGGATTGTTGCTGTTCATTTTCCTCAAGATGGTAACTCTCACCTGGGACGGATGGATTTTCAGTGTAGATTTGGTTTCCATTATCCCCATGTCTAAAGCTGTTAGATGTTTTTCATGCATTCATTTCCTACTGAGGTTTTGAAAATTATCTAATTTATTTGTCACTTATTTATTAGATCATTTATTTTTCTGATGGTAAACTTTTTAATATCTTATATGTTCCTATCATTGATTCCCCTAATCAATGGCTGAAAAGCTGGTAAAAACTGTCTCCATCTATGAGCCTCTCTTCCTTGTTGCTTTCTTCGCTATGTAGTTCTTGCATTTGATGGGATTCTGTTAGTCAGTTCTTGCTCTTACTGAGTTACTGCCTGTGCCAATATCTTCACATACTTTCCCCACATCATCTCTATTAAGTAGAAATCTGAGTGTCTCAGATTAAGGGCTATGACGTATTTGAATTGTTTTAGCACAAAGTAAGAGCTAAAAATCTGCTTTTTTCAGAACCATTTTAAAAAGTCAGTGGCAGGGGTTGGGGATTTAGCTCAGTGGTAGAGCGCTTGCCTAGCAAGCACAAGGCCCTGGGTTCGGTCCCCAGCTCCGAAAAAAAGAAAAAGAAAAAAAAAAAAAAAGTCAGTGGCAGGGGTGGCACCTTTGTCAAAAAATTAGGTGGTTGTAACTCTGGAGTGGATATTTTGGGATCTTTTGCTCTATTACACCAGTCTGCATGTTTTACTTTTGTATCAATACTGTGTTATTTCTGTCAATATTGCACCCAAGTATAATTTGAAATCAAGTATTTTGATACCTCCAGATTTGCTGCTTCTGCTCAGAATTAGATTATTTTAGAATCTTTTGTGCATCCTTGTAAATTTTAAGATTGTTTCCCCAGGGATACAATTGGTTTATTCCAAATTGTTTGACCTGTAGATGGCTTTCAGTAATATTGTCATGTTGGATAAAGATGCCATTCAAACAAGACCTTCAGTCCTGGAAAGAGATCTCATTAAGACTTGGGAAATAAAATTGATTATGTAATATTCAAGAAGTAAACAATTCACAAGTCTCAGGGATTCCTGAAATACACAAGATCCACAAGGCTCATCCCCAGTGCTATATAAACAGTAACAAATGCTGGAGAGAATAAAGGAAATTTTCAGATTGGTACAGATGCCTTAAAGTCATGTGGAGATCCCCAGGGCTAAATGTGGCTTTCATAAGTTGTTAGCCATTTCTGAGGAGTTCTTTGAGCTCCTCTAAATAACTCTTCACACTTTATTAACAAGCCCCAATAAACTCACTGGTTTGTTAAACTAAGTAGGTCTGTTTTTTGGAGTAAATAAGCATTATTCATGGTTGCCTAGAAAGGTCACTCAATAGGCGATTTCTACAATATTAATTTCTTTAATCCATAACTGTGGGAAATATTTCCCATCTTCTTGTGTTTTTTATTTCTTTATACAGTGTTAAATAATTTTCGCAATAAACACCCTTCATCTCCATTGTTGAGTCTGTTCTTAAGCATGTTGGGGGCTATTTTATTTTTCTAATTTTTCTTATTAATCATTTTATTCATTTACATCTCAAATGATATCCCCCTTCTTGGTTACCCTCCACAACCCCCCATCTCATCTGCCCTCTGCCCCTCCTCTTTGCCTCTGTGAAGGTGCTCCCTCACCCACCCAGCCACTCCTGCCCACTGCTGCAGCATCCCCTTACACTGGGGCATCAAACCTCCACCGGACCAAGGGCCTCCCCTGCCATTGATGTCAGACAAGGTCATCCTCTGCTGCATATGTATCTGGAGTCATGGATTTGGGGGTTATTTTAAATAAGTTTATTTTCTTAATTTTTCTGTGGGGGTATGTGTATAAATATATGAAATTAATACTTTTGACGGCTTCATAGTATTAACAGGTGGAAATTGAGGCTGATGAGAACAGGTTTTTTTCTTTTATCCTTTCCTTACTCTTCCTTCCTTCCTTCCTTTTTTTCTTTCTTTCTAACTAAAACAAAAATCATTACATTGAAGTTAGACAAAGCAAACAAACAATAAAAAGAACCCCAAGGAAAGGCACAAGAATCGTAGACCTACTCATTCACACACTCAGGAATCCTCTAAAAACACTAAACTGAAGGCTATACACAGAAGACCTGTTCTAGACTCCTATTGGCTCTGTGCTTTTTGCCTTAGTCTCTGTGAGTTCATGAATGAAGCTTCTGATACCAGAACTGGGTTCCATACGATCGAGTTGTTAGCCAAAGCAGTCCCATGGAAATCCCCAAACAACCCATGCTGTTGCCAAGACAATAAGTTGTTCTCTGAAAACTGCTGGCAAAGCTCCATTGCTGAGGACAACTCATTGCACATGGATCAAGCTGCTGCCCACAGACAGTCTTCACCTCACATTCTAGTGTCTTTGGTGAGGGAAGGTACTCTGCAGACTACCAAAAGAGAAATGCAAAGCCAGCCACAAAACCTTTGGTATATAATCTGTTTGGCCTGAAAAATGTGGTAGGGCAATAATAAAACACAGTTTCCATTCATGCAGGATTTTACTTAAGGCCCACATAAGATGTAACCCATAACAAATATTGCTTGGCTGACCAAGAACCAGAGAGTAGATACCATAGCCCAGAGACCTAGAGTAAAACCAAATACTACTACTGTAAAAGCAGGTAACAGTAACATGGTTTCTAGGTAATATTACAGTAGACTCGTAAATCAGTGTTAATTGCAGCCATCATCAGAGAGGCTTCCTACTGCAGCAGACTAAAACAGAGACCCACAGCCAGACACTATGCAGACAGAGAGACCCTGAAACATACAGAGAACTAAACAGACTGTATCTAACAAATCCCTCTCAGAGCTCAGGGGACCCCAAGGAAGAGGAGACAGAAACATGGGAAGACAGGCTATGGAGGACATGAAGGAGAGCAAGGCCCTCTGAATCAGCTGCGATGTCTTCATTTCTTTCTGAGCGTGGTTATTAGTGGTATATGAAAACGCTTTAGCTTTTCATATGCTGCTTTTGTATGCAGCCACTATGCATACAGAGAGGAATTCTCTGCTGAGTCCTGGAGGGCTTTGAAGTACAGAATAGTGTCACCTAAAAATATAAACTTCTTCCTTGCTTATTTGTATTTTGTTTTATTTCTTTCTCCTGCCTCACTGTTCTAGTTGAATACTTGAGCACTTCTTTGTGTTTTAAATAGGACTCCTGAGTGTGTGAATAAGTATGTCTCTGATTCTTGAGACTTCTTTTGGGCTCTTTACTATTCGATGGGACTTTTGTTGGTTTGGTTCAGGAGAGAATATTTTGGATTGGTGGTCGCTGTTGAATTGAGCTCTTGAGAAATAACTAGAAGTTGGGTAGGTAGGGAGGAGGAGAGGGCCTGGGAGAACTTGAGGGACAGGAAGAACATGCTCAAAATATAGTTAAAATTTTAAAACAGTTTAAGTAATAAAGATGTAATTTAAAAAAGAAAAAAACAAAAGTGAAATAAAATATCTGTCCCATAAAAAAGAAGGAAGAGGAGCAGGAGGAAGAGGAAGAAGAACAGGAAGACGAAGAGAAAGAAAACAAGAATAAGGTGAGGAGGAAAAGGGAGAGAACCACCTGAGCGCTCTGCTGAATAAGATCATAGAGAGTGGACACCCTTGCCTTATTCCTAATTTTAAAGAAAATCTTTCAGTTTTCCTAATTCAGGATAGAGATTAATTTTCATTCTTAAAACATCTTACATCAATATGTAACCATAGCATTTCCCAAAAAACAGCTATATGACCAGTACTTGGCCAAGATAGATGCATGAAACTATTAATAAAAAACATATTATTAATTATTTCATTAACAAGAATTAAGAAACAGAAGAATGTAGTACATGAACATTATGAATAATGTCATAACTATGGGTTATGGACAACAACATAATGAAGAAGTATAAAGGATGACAAGGGTCAAACTTACATTGAGTATTAAAGTAGGAAGAGTTGCATCTGTCACTTCAGTCTGAGTCTTGCTTTTGTTATTCGTTTTAAGCTTAGCCTTATTCTCCTCATCTGTAATATTCTGTATCTTATCTGTCCACCCACCCATCGTCATCGACATGCCTAAAACCCCACTTCCCCGTTGGCAGTTCTAAGTTTCATAAGTCTCTCACTGCAGTAAGTCATTACCACTTCCTAATCGACACATCAAATGTGCCACATACTGGCCCATGCCTCTTAATACAGTTGTTCCACATGTGTAATCATAACTACCTTGTAAGTTTCACAAAAGTAAAAATCAACTCTTTTATGACTTCTTCTTTTATATAATCCTTATTGTAGGAGTAACATACCACTGTTTGCGTTTAATAAATACTTGACCATTTGGTGTGTTTTAGAATGGCTTTCCCAAAGATTTCATAAGATTACACACAACTCGTGAGATACAAAATGGAAATAAACAAATACTGATCACTTTACAGTTAAAAATGATGAAGTCATCCAAATATATTGAAAATACAGGCATTTGGGTACAATTAATATGATAAGAAATGATTAATTAGGTCATTATATAAAACCATAAGCATTAGAATAGTTCTGTAAATAACAATACAAATGCATCATTTTCTTGTTCCCTCTTCTCCATTAAAACATTTCCATATACCCTTCCTTGTTCTCTTTCAAATTTAAGGCTTTGTTTTTATTAATTATTGTTACATATATATATTATGTATATACATGTATTATATGCATATATTATGCATATTATACATGTATATTCTTAAATATGTAAACATGTCCTGTTTTCTGTATAATATTACATATATACATATATACATATGTAGAATGTGTATGTTTTCAGGGCTGACTATTCATTTTTGGATCACCAATTGGTATGCTCTTCCCTGGGGAGGACTATTGCTTCCAGGCTCAACAGTCCTTAGTAGCCTGTGTAGGCTTGGGGCATTGTAGGGTTTCGCAGTCTATGTTGGCATATCTATTGCTGTTTCTGTGTTCCTGAAGCCTTATAGGTGTAGCTTCTGACTTACTAGAAGACAATGTCACAGGAAACTCCCTGCTATTTCCATGTCCTCTCTGAGCCTTAGGTGTGAGAGTAAACTCTCTGGTATTTCCATGTCCTCTCTGAGCCTTAGGAGTGAGATGTATCTATTGAGAGTGGGCTCAACCATTCCGTATTGTAATTGGATGTGTTGTTCTGTGATGGTCCCTGTCTATTGCAAAGAGATGTTTTCTTGATGATAGCTGAGAACTACATTTATCTGTAGTTATAAGAACAGATATTTAGAATGTAGTTAGGGATTCTGGTTCAGTAAAATGATGGTTGTAGGTTCTCCTCCATTAACCATATCTTTACTAGTCCTAGGTAGCTGAAGAGGTTTCTAGCACCTCACAGGATTTCCTTCTTGTTGAGCAAGTATTAAGTCCAGTTTAGAGAGTTTTTGGTTACTGCCAAGGTATAAATGCTACGTACCTTTAAGGTTATTGTGCCATGGTGGTCATTGTTGTGGTTCATAGAGGTCATAACTGTATAGAACTAGTTGTTGATTTCCTCTTTTGCAAGCTTGCATGGATCCTCTGGTACCATGAAATATGGTCCCTAGGGAGGATGTTTCCAGGTTAGATTCTGTAACATAATTCTGCTTATAAATATACATATATAGTCCAATTAAATTTTGTATTTGAGCTGACAATTTTCTCTCCAAAAGCCAGTGACTACCTAACAATGATCCTAGCACAATACATGAGAAATCTCATTTTGAATTGTTGTCCAAGAGACTCCCAAAACATCATAGCCAATTGCTATAGCCCTTGGTTGCCCCCGAGATATGGGGAGTAAGTTCCTATTGCTAAAGATAGCATGCACTTCAGCTACAGGTCCTCCAGGCCTCTGAAAAGAATTATTTTTTTAAACCTTTAAGAAAACACAATGGTAACACACAGAAATGCATAGTGACTGACCCATAAGCAAACACTTTAAGAAAAAGTAGCTGGAGAGATTACCCAATGGTTAATTGCTCACATGTGTGTAGGCACATGTATGTGTGAAAGGAAGGGATCTGTATACACACATATAGAGGCCAGTGGCTGCCATAAAGAGTCTTAATCAAGCTCTACCTTATTCACTGAGACAGGATCTCTCAATTAAACCCAGAGCTCAATGATTAGGCTTGTCTAGCTAGCTAGCCAGTTTGCTCCAGGCATCCCCTACCTCCATCTTTTGGGCACTGGAATGACAGGCAGGCTGCTACGCACACCAGACATGTACTTGGGGGCTGGGAATTTTAACTCTCCAGTCCTCAAACCTGTTAATTATGTAGCAAGTACTTTAACCATGAATCCATATCCCCAGCCCTGTAGGCAGTTTTGTAAACTACTTTTAGAGAGAAAAGCTACATCACAGACAAAACTAGTATGTTAGCAAAGAAGGGACATGTGAGTCACGTGGATCCTGAAATCCCAATATCACGTTTTTCTCCATATAGCATGTCACCCTTCCCCTTGATACGGTTAATTTTCCATATACGGTCACTACTTTACCAATGTGTTTTTACTGCCTAGGTTCTCACTCTTAGTATCATCTTAATGAACTCATTGATGCTCATTACCCCTGAGAAACAGGAAGCAAAAATGCAGATAAGAAAAATCCCTTTTCATGTGTAACAAAATGAACTATATGAAGCAGACATGTTAGTCACATATTTATTTATATTTACATGAAATATGTGTAGCACATACATAATGCAAGGTACAGTTCTGTTTATATTAGGATGTTATACATGTCTTTTAACTTTTCAGTGTTTTGAGCTTTGGAACTTCATTTTGGCACCATTCATAAGTCATGTTCAAAGAGTCTGGAAATTTCTAAAAGAACTATAAAAGTGAATGGATACATGGACATGCAATTCAAGCTCTTCAGCCAAAATCAAGGAGGATAGCTCCGATAACCTTTAACATAAGTCATAATTTACTGGAGCTTGGGAGACAGCTCAGTGTTTAAGTGGTCACTGTACAAACATATGGAGCAGAGTTTAAGTCCACAACACCCATGTCTGTGCCCCCAGCCCTTGGTGGATTGGTGGTGCGAACATGTCAATCACATATGCTCACAAAACTTAAACAATTTCTTTGAAGATACAGTTTATAAATCATTATTTTTTAAATCCGGACAGTTAGCTCTCAGAAAAGGCAGTAAAATGCACCGTTAGAGGTTCAAAGCCTGCATTGCTCTTTGAGATTTGAAGTCCACATCGTCTAACTAGCCCAGGTAAGTCAAGGTTCAGTGTTGTCAACTCAAGAGACTAAGTAGCTATTTGATCTGAGAGTGGACCGATGTGAGCGAGGCCCTGCAGCTGAAAGCTGTAATCTGATGTTGGAGCCTGTCGACGGGTTCAGTAGGAAGAAATGATGAAGAAGTGTGCGTTCCCTCCGAAGCTGGAGGCAGAAACGAGAGAGCATCCAAAGCACGCATTTGTGTCCAGTGTTTCGGTGAAGAAGTTTCTACTAGTAAAAATAACTAGGAAGAACACTAACGTTCTTAATATTCACATCTTTTCCTTTGAGAGCCCTGTGAGAGAACGCGCTGAGGTGGTAACTTCAGACACAACTCTTACAGTTTTTGTCCAGCTAAAGTACTGTGTGAACACTAATAGTCAGGGATATTTACTCTTTGTGGGGATGACAATTTTGAGCACTGAAAGGTGGGTCAGATGCTTCTGTAGAACAGCACTGGTCATATGGGAGTTACCAAGCTCTTCCCAGTCACGTATAGAGCATGCACCTTTTAGGCTACATTGCAAGCCTTTGTGTCCACAAGTTTCATCCAACCACTTGACAGGTTAGGTTTCCTAACCTTTCAGGTCTGCCAATCTGTTTCCTTCTTTAGTGATCCTAAATATGACAATTTTTGTATGAAAAGGTGATGGGAATAACGTTCCTGTCTCTGTTTATATCATTTATATGACCTATATGTTTATAAATGATTTATATGATTAAATAACTTAATATTCATGTAATATACATATATGCAATATTTATACAATAGTAAAAATCAGCTATATATTTTCCCAGATTCCCTAGTATATAATTATAATATATTTTGCAATTATAGTCTTCATCCTCATGACATATATACATGTGTATAATATATGCATGTATGTATAAGTTTCTCCGGCATTGGATTTTATCTTTTCCACAAAGTTGTATATTTTGCTGTCTTCTTTCAGAAAACCCACATAACACACTCCCTTTGTTTAGACCAAAATTTTCTCTTCCCCACATATATGCATCAGAATCATTCTGATTTTCTTTTGTGAGCTTAAACATTGAGCAAACCAATGAGGAATCTGGCCTTAGGCTCTCAAGACATAACTCTTACATTGTGCAGAAAGAACATCAAAGCATTAGGACCACATTACATTGGTCCTAAATTTATCTACTCTTTGAAGCTGTTTGTAACTAACTTGGGATTTTTTTTTAATTCCTTATTCTGAAAAAAAGATTTATCTATACTAAAATTGCTTTATATGGATTCTTCTATGCTTACATCATTATAATACACTTACCACAAAGAAATTTAAGACACTGAAAAAATACTTTGGTGTTAAGAGTTCTTTTTTTTAATTATTTTTTTATTGTACAACAGTTCTTTAACACATTCAGATGGGTCCTGGGGACAGTGTCATGACAAGCCATTGAGGCAGAGGGCAGTGACATGTTGAGGTCATATATAGGTCATAATGGACTTGTACACAATGTAAAAATACAGATTTTTTAATTGTCATTTACATTATTTACATTTAATCTCTTATTTTCAGATTTAATATAAATTGTAAAAAAAAAAAAGTGGTCAGAGTGCCATCAAAGAAAGTGTATATTAATAAAGTCAGCCGGTTAGTGATCACAAACTGAGAAGAAAATAGTGACATGAAGGTAGATGGCCATGATCTCACGTGGATTCTGACTGTTTACTTTCTTTTTTTTTCTCTTTTTTCGGAGCTGGGGACCGAACCCAGGGCCTTGTGCTTGCTAGGCAAGTGCTCTACCACTGAGCTAAATCCCCAGCCCGACTGTTTACTTTCTAGAGATAGCCCTGCTTCTTCAGTGCGAAGGCATCTGAACTCGTTCAAAAAATAAAAACTAGTTTCTTCAACAATTATGAGTGAGAAGGGATTTTCATAGGTTAAAAGATGTTTCAAGAAATATAACAAACAAAAATATTGCACGAACTGTGTCTTAGTTACTGTCCTATTGCTATGATAAGACACAATATGTAAAGAAACTTAGTTTTAAAAAGAAACATTTAGTTGGGAGCTTGCTTATTGTTTTCAGAGGATGAGCCCCTCATCATCTTGGCAGGAAGCACAGCGGGATGCATGCATAGTACTGCTGGAGTAACTGAGAGCTCACATCCTGATCCACAACAGGAAGCAGACAGAGACAGGGAAAGGGAGACAGGGAGGTGGGGATATACATGGGCATTGGAACCTCAAAGCATAACCCCAGTGACACACCTCCTCCAACAAGACCGGATCTCTATTCCTTCCCAAGCTAACTTAGGGACAGAGCACTCAAACATATGACCCTATGTGGACCATTTTTATTCATTCTATCATAGACTGAAATATTTTCATTTAGCTGGTTAAGGAGAATTGAGCACATAGTTCTTCATGAGAAAGTCTACGAAGCTGCTAGCATTTGACATGTGATAAAAGTCTTGTGACTTTACTTTGATGATAAAACAGCCGGCTTAAAGACTACCAAACATGATGTGTGCTTGAAGATCCTGGTTCAAAACAAAATCATAGGGAAAGAATAAGCCAGGTTGGTAATAACTGTTGAGGCTGGGTCAAAAGTCCATGTTTCACCTTTCCTGATATTAGAAGACTTTGAAAGGCATGAAAAACACCCGAGGTCAGGAATAACTTTTCCTTTTCCCATTTTGCCTCATGAGCACCTCAGGGTGCTGCAGAGACGCACAGCGTACAGCTGAATGACCTCAGGGAGGGAAACACTCTCCTCTGGATTCCCTCCTGTCAAGTAACAAATGCTTTATTCATTCATCTACTTTGAACACGGACAGTTTATTACAGCTGGTTACCGCCAACACAATGTTATATAAAATTATTTTATTATTTTTAATTAAACAAGTAACTGCATACTCATTGAAACAAAATATTTTGTACTCACTGAAAGACAAAGGGTAAAGAGGGATACAGGACACAGTTTATGGTTTTCCTTCTTGTTCTTGTTTTCCAGTATTAACCTGTCTTTTTAATTATTTGGGGTTAAATGGACAGCTCCGCCTTACTTCTTGGTGAGTTGATGTGATGATGTTTGCCTCTGTACCGCTAATCCCTTAAGGACAGGACTTCTGTTTCCACCTTTTTTCTCCAGATACCCAGCCAGTGCTCATCCGTATGCCACACTGATATCGGAGGAACAGCTGGACTCCGAGAAACTTCTTCTAAACTTCGCTGGAACTAAACTCCAAGTCTGCAAATGGAACATTTTACCTTCCCCGCCCCCACGGAAAATAACAATAGAGCACGAGCCACCATAGCAGCAGGTGTGCCACATGCAAATGGCAAGCATGGAGCTGAAGTGACTGACATTCTGAAGACATTTTCCAGCACGATAAATTGTCAAAGCTGAGAACACTTGAGCAGCAGGGCACAGCAAAGAGGCGGTACATCTTCACATTTCAAGTCATTTGGCTGTGCTCAGCAGAGTTACTTATAAAACTCCGTGAAGAGAAATCTACATTAACTGTTGAGCCATCCATAGGACCGCAGTTGGTGAGGAGAGAGGGCATATGCACCCATCTGCTCCGGATCTAGCTACCTTCCCAACCTTCCCTCTCTTGTCATTTTTAGAATGTAAACATTTTGAATGTGGGGAGGAACTGGGTTCTGTGGTGTGTTCTGAACGGTTTCCAGCACTTAGAACATTTTTAAGGAATAACAACATTTTGCATTGGACTGCAGGGAATAGAACTTCCCTTCATTTGCTAAAATGAGAATATCTTTTATTCACCAAAAGCTGTTCTTTGGCTGACCAATTTAGCAAAAGAATAAAGAACTCCCCCTCTCATGCTTAGAGGGGACCTGCTCTTAAACAATGAAATGGTAATTCAAAGAGACATGTACTAGCAGTGAGCCAGTTTGTAAAAGTACTTTTCTGGACAAGAAAGATGGTTTCCAAATGCAGGGACTCAATTGGAAGCAACCCTGATGCACATTCAGTAGAAAATGTGTGCAGTTGGGCCAGCCATGGAGAGAAGGAGCAGAAATGTCTCGGGTTCCATATGCCTAAGTTTATAAGTGGGCAGAGGTGTTGGTACTGTCTCCTGGAGTCTTTAAGAAGTACTCATAGTCTGGTTCATTAAAAGAAAGTCCAGGTTTGTAAAAACTCATTTGGCGTCCATCCTACAGTTCTTGTCATTCAGATGCAAAGCAGCTGTAACAAATAAAACAGTCAGAGTGAAAGACTAGAAACAATTCAAGTGGTCACCATAGGGGACCAGCAGATGACTAATGTCATCTAGGCATAGAATAGTATGCAGTGACAAAAAGAGAGGTTCAGTTCACAATCCCCAGACAACGTGAGTAGGGTCACTGCGCTTACAGACTGATTAAGTGTTAATATGATCCTGGTGCCGTGGCGATGAAATATAAATGTAGTTGTACATTTTAAATCTCCTTAGTCTCTACATGTGCAGGGTAGAACTAGGAAACTGATCCTCACAATGCAGGTCTTCACAGTTTCTCGCTTTGGATTGTGTTACTGGTAAAGTGTTTTTAATTATGTCCCTTTAAAGTATTTTTTAAAATGAGATTCATTAAACAGGCCACATTTTACCTGTAGAATGATTTTTAATGCCCTTTTCCTAGTCTTACAAAAAGAACACAGCATTGTCTGAGCTGTCTCTAAATAAACAAATAAATAAAATAAAGCAGGTTAAAAATATATATGTACAATGCGCTATTTTCCCTTAGACAGCCAATAACCTGAATATATAAATATTTGAAATGGTGAGTCGCTAATGTAAAATGAAAGCTGTGACCTCAGGATGAGAAATGAATTCACAAGGGAATAACAAGAAATACAGTCAAACTGATGGGGGAAAATATCTGTACTTGTGCTTGCTGAGACTGTAAACAAGAAGTCTGATGGAATGACAAACACTATCAACCCTCCGCAGGGAAGACTGGTTTATATGCTACACTCCATCTATGTCAGTAGCAGTCATACGCATGGAACGTATAGATACTTCACCCAAGGGCCCATTTCCCTAGAAAACAAAAGTGTAGGAAGAAAGGCCAACCTGCCAACTGCCGCTGGTTAAAATAAAACTGTTGGGAATTATGATCCAGTCACAGAATGAACACTACAGGCCTTAGGGGGAGGTTTAACCTAATCCCGAAAATCACTTGTTGCCCTGCTTTCTGATACTTCTCAATTATTCAGAAGATGAGCTCCTGCGGTAGCTACAGAAATCGCAATCTGGAAGGACAGAACTAGTTCCTCAAGAATGTAACACAAAATCCTCCAAAACGTTCTTATTTTCTTTTACCCTATTATTAAAAAAAAAAAAACTAAGAAAAGGACATTGCTTTTTAATATCGATTAAATGTATGTAATAGACAAATGGCAAGCACACTGGCATTCTCATCCTGGCTACTTAATTAGTAGATATTAGTCATGAGTGTAAATCAGTGTAATAATATATGCACCATACTCTGCAGCGAAGTCCATACTGAGGCCCACATAAATCTTTTTCATTCAGAAATAGTCACTTTTAAAAATCAGCAAAATACTATTGGGAAGGCTGGAGTCTCTCCAAATAACTCTGAGGAGCACAGACCTGTGGTAATGAGCTGGGTGTCAGGTCAGCTCGGCACCTGTGAGGTGGGAAGGTAAAATAAGCAGAAAATACCCCTTAATAAATTATTGTGAAATATTTCATCTTCTAGTTAACTTTTAGTCTTCTCTTTAATTGGTGATCTTTTGCAACATCCAGGCTAAAACGTGACACAGGTGAGGATTTTTCATTTGTGACATCGTTATGGTTCATGTCAAAGTGCCCTCCGGTAGTTGCATCTTACAAACAATCCAAAAAGAACCCATCAAGGTCTGCAGAGATGGCTCGGCAGTTAGAAGCTCTGGCAGCTCTGCCAAGGGGCCCCAGTTCAATTCACAGCGCCCACATGGCCGCTCGCACCCATCTGTAACTCCAGTCCCTGCATCTCCAACTCCCTTCTAGCCTCCTCCAGCACTGTACACACATGGTTCGCAGACATACGCGCAGGGAAAACAATCGTACCCAAAACAGTAAGGATAAAGGGGATATGGTTTTTACATCACCAAAGACATTTCTGTAACAACTTGAATGGTGCTATAAGCACAGAAACCTTAATAGTTGGCCCGAACAATGCAGAATCCACAACAGTCAGTCTGGAAGGGATTTCCCTTTCAATGCTTCCCGATGGAACACAGCTCTGTCAGTGTTGGGGCATTAACAACCATCCTCTGTCCGTACTGTTACTAATTCCTATTGCAGTGGATTTCTGCTTACCACAGTAAGCCCCAAGCCGCTAACAAATGTTCTACAGGGTGGGGGAATCAATCTTCCCAATATGAAGATTGCCTTCTAAATGTCCAAAACATGTAGACCAGGTCTTTGGGGTTCCAAATCAAACTTGTCTACATCTTGGGAATGGTTCCTTACAGCATAGTTAGTGTCCAAACTCTGTACCTTCTTGGATATGTCAGTGTGCCACTTAGTTTGAGACGTTCAGATCTCAGTACAAGTACAGTTTAAGTGTGGATAATGCCAGGCTTGCATTAATGAAACCTAGAATTACACACCTTACAGTCACATGACTTTTCCTTGTGTTAAGTTTATGATTATCCATCATGCAATTCTTTCTGTTTTTAATATGACTTTGCCTTCATTGGACTTTTTACATTATCACCTGAAAATTTTAATTGATCATTTTTAGTCCTTTTTTTCAATTAGCATTGATTCTATTTTTTAGTATATTCAAAAAATCATAAAGCTATATTACATTATATTTATAAAGTGAGGTCCTGTTTCTACAACAGTAAAAATACTGAGTTACAGAGGAAATGGAACGTTGTAGAACAACCACTAGCATTCTGGAAATTGACGATGTACATTCGTCAACCAATTTTTCTCTAAGTTTTACAGTCATGTATAATTCCAACTGTTTATTGACAGTTCCACATCTTATCTTTTTACACTGCTTTTTGAGACATGGTTTAATCCAGTAGTCCCAGAGCAGCACAAAACTCACTCTGTAATGCAGGGTGGCCTGGACTCACAACAATCTTCATGGCTCAGCCTTCTAGATATTCGGGTTTGTGGAAGTCATGAGCCACCACACCCAAGAGACCATGTTTTTAAAAGCACATGAAGGTTAGGTGACACCTAAAGTGACAACTGAGTGAGGTAACTGTAGAAATGAGAAGGGATGAGGGAAAGCTCTGACAGAGGAGTCATAACCTCCCAAGGGCCTTATTGTGGGAAAGTGAAGGAACAGGGGAGGAGACACACCAATAACCTGATACAACATCAACTCCATCTTTCATGTGAGCTTTGAGATAGAGTCCATTTATAAAATATTAAAATGCATTAAGACATTGGCGGGGGGGCGTCTTTGTGTAGCCCTGGCTGTCCCGGAAGTTGATCTGTAGACCAGGTTAGCTTTGAACTCTGCCTCCTAAGTGCTGAGTTTAAAGGAATACACCACTGCTGTCCAACGTATAATTACCTCTATTTTGAATCTCATGTTATTTCTTCAATAATCTAACAAATACTTCTTAATAAAACTTATTTTGGAGCTGAATACCTCGCTCAGTAATTGAGCAGTTACCTCTTCTGTACAAACCTCGCCGCCTTCATTTTACAGAATTAATCAAGCATACCCACGTAGTTTTTCTAACATAAAACTTAAGTGAATGTTTTTCTAGCTAGAAGTAAAATGGGTTAATTTAACAATTCAAGAATTATGGATTGTGTTTAAGTATATGCATAAAAATTATCACTTTACAATGTCATTTTACATGTCATTGAGTAGGTAAGAATGACCTGAGTTTGACAAAGCAAATCCAATGGTATTAAAATTTCTACAATTTTCATGACTGGGGTCACTCAAAAGTTTTTTTGAAACCCTGCTGATTCTATGAGCCTTCCCATTTGTGATTTCTTTTCTTGGATTGCCCCCCCCCCGACTTTTAGAAAGTTATTTGATTTTTTTTTATAGTCACCTTGAATGTCTCCTCCTTCCTCTTACTAAAGATTGTGACAATCATAGAATTGCATTGATCTTTCTCTTTTGAGTCACATCTGGGAAAATATATAGGACATTCAACCAAGAAGAGGATTGTTTGTATGTTTGTTCTCTTGTCCTAACACTCCCATTGCTGTTAATTGAATGTGACACTTTAAGTCCACTAAGACCTAGATGACAGCTGCATCTTGAGCTACACTGGCTCTGAGTTTGTTGGATCTTTGAGGGTTCCACTTCAATACCTTAAGCAACTCTAATCTGTAGGCTTAGATTTTTTTCAAAACCTACTTCAATAAGGGTTCTTAAACTCTTCAACCAACTTCCAGCCTACCTCCCAGAGGTAGAGGAAAAGAAAGGTTAATATTATGAGCATCATGGACCTGTTTAGAAATAGATCCTTGAGACCATTCCAATCTTTATTGTCAGGATATCAGCAGTCCAGGCCAAAGCATCAAACACAAATCAGTTAATGGCAGTCCAGTCCAACCAGCAAACACCAAACGCAAATCAGTAACAGCAGTTGATACAGAAGAAAAGTCAAGGCTCTGCCGCCAAATCAGTGCAAATCCATGGAAGCAGCAAGAAGCAAGCAGAACACCATGAGGCATGGTTCTTTCAACGAAGTCATGACAAGTGAAGATCAGTGAAGACCAGCAAAGCATGACAAGACGAACCAACACAAGAGTGTCGGTCGCCGTCTATTGGATTATACTTGCACTCTCTTCGAACATCATGCCTCCTCTCAATCGTCTGCTTCAGCAAAACACCCTCCCAAAAGACAGTTTCCTGAAAACCATCACATGACACCACTGGATCTCCAAAGAAACCAGAAATTTCCACTTAAATTATTCCCAAGCTATTAAAGTAATATACCATGTCTTCATTTGTCCTTGGGAAAAGTATGTTTGTTATGAAAGTATTAGGTAGCAGTGCTTGGAAACTGCAGCTCCAAAGACCTAAACTATCCCCAGAAGTACAGTGACACAATGTGATATCTACCAGTCCCTCCCGGTAAGAAGGTTCCTTTCTCAGCTCTACATTTCTACTGTACCTGCTTTCCACATGTAGCTCACAGAAGAGCCAGAAGATAGAACTCCCCAAAATTACTGCTACTGTACTGGCTTCAAAGATGGAGCAGGCAACTGGGCTTAGCATGTCTGGAGATGAAGCCTGAAATCATATATATATATATATATATATATATATATATATATATATATATATATATAAATTTTTTTTAGAAAGTCCTGTGCATGCTTCTGAAGCATAGCCAGACTTGGAAAGGCTTTTACTATAGTGTTAGAATATCCTTGGAGAATTTACTACAAATGATTATATCAGAACAACCAGATTATTTTCAAAGGGGTATTTACTGTTAAATTATACCATAAGGGAGTTTATTATAACACTCCAAGGATATTCTAAGACTACCATTTCCTCAAGTATAAATAGAAAGAAGAAGGTACAGGCACAGAAACTGACTGAATCGGTACCTATGTGCCTGAGACAGTGAAGCTTCTCTGCTCGCTTTGGGTCTTAGAGTTCCGAGTGTAGGGTCTCAGGCATCCAGACATCCAGAAGGTGCTCCCACCTGTGGGAGAGATTGACAGACAGCAACAGACCAGGAGGCAGACTGTTGTGCAAATGGGATGGCCAGGGCCATGCAGAGAGGGGCAGCTGAGTTTCACCTCCTCTCAACAAATGAGCACATGCCATGCAACGTGCACTGCATTGTCAGCTTCCCTCTTCTTTGTACATGTGTGCATGTGTGTGTGCATGCTTGTGTGCATGAGTGGGGGGGCTACAGGTGGATGACTTTGGTTCTGAACTGTGGTGTAAAGATGACTCCAAATTTAGAGTCTCCATATCTCCACCCTCTCAGAACATCTTTTGCTCCTGAGAAAACAAGTGGAGCAGAAGTATACACAGCATCTCTTGGCATTTCATGATTTCTCCATGAGCAGCTCACAAAGAAGCTTAATACATGGGGCCCCAGACTTGATAGACAGGTGTGTGTTGGAACAATCACTGCTGCCAATGCCGGACATGTGTGCAAGTGTGCATGTGTGCCTACATGTTCATGCATGTGTGAGAGTGTGCATGTATGCCTACATGTTCATGCATGTGTGAGAGTGTGCATGTGTGCCTACATGTTCATGCATGTGTGCGAGTGTGCATGTGTGCCTACATGTTCATGCATGTGTGAGAGTGTGCATGTGTGCCTACATGTTCATGCATGTATGAGTGTGCATGTGTGCCTCCATGTTCATGCATGCGTGTGTGAGTGTGTGTGTGTGTGTGTGTGTGTGTGTGTGTGTGTGTGTGTTTAGACATATGGGGACTTGAAAACAACAATCCATTGCAAAGAAAGATATATCAGATTCACAAGATTTAGTCATTTTCATACCATATGATGAATCTCAACTGAATTTCCTAACTCACTGGACTCCCCTATAAGCCACAAAAGCATTCTAATGACTTGTGAATCACTATAATAAACAGGATCTAGTCTTCATTTCCATCTTCCATTTAGCTGATTTAAGTGATTTATTTAGGAATATTAATGTCATATTCGAATACTTTTCTGAGCTTTCTACTTTTCAATAGATTATTCTGGAATTTCCCGGCACACCCCCCACCTCTCTCTGTGTCTCTGTGCGTGTGTGCATGTATATGAAGATGTGTGTGTGTGTGTGTGTGTGTGTTTCATGATGCATGTGCACACATGTGGAGGCCAGAAAACAACCTTGTGTGTCATTCCTCAGAACCTTTTTTTTTTTTTATTATTATTATTAACTTGAGGATTTCTTATATACATTTCGAGTGTTATTCCCTTTCCCGGTTTCCGGGCAAACATCCCCCCCCCCCTCCCCTTCCTTATGGGTGTTCCCCTCCCAACCCTCCCCCCATTGCTGCCCTCTCCCCAACAGTCTAGTTCACTGGGGGTTCAGTCTTAGCAGGACCCAGGGCTTCCCCTTCCACTGGTGCTCTTACTAGGATATTCATTGCTACCTATGAGGTCAGAGTCCAGGGTCAGTCCATGTATAGTCTTTGGGTAGTGGCTTAGTCCCTGGAAGCTCTGGTTGGTTGGCGTTGCTGTATATATGGGGTCTCGAGCTCCTTCAGGCTCTTCCAGTTCTTTCTCTGATTCCTTCAACGGGGGTCCTGTTCTCAGTTCAGTGGTTTCCTGCTGGCATACGCCTCTGTATTTGCTGTATTCTGGCTGTGTCTCTCAGGAGCGATCTGCATTCACATTTTGATCATCCGTCTTGAGTTTCATTTGTCCTCAGAACCTTTCTATTCTTTCATTTCTTCTTTGGGGGTGGAGTGGGGAGGTGGGTGAGCATCTTTTGCTGGCCTAAAATGGAGCTCAAGTAAGCCAAGCTGACTGTCCAGCAGCCCCCAGGCCTCCTCCTGTCTCTTGCTTCCCTAGTCATCATCCCCACCATGCCAGGCCAGGCTCTTTTTTATGAGCTATGGACATCTAACTTGACTGTCATGCTAGAAGGGCAAGTATTACTTACTGGGCTATCTCTCCAGCCATGAACTCTCTAGGCATCCAATCCTAGCTTGTCTTCTCTGTTCCTAGCCTTATGATTTCAAATTGTTTGGTTTATCTTACCTAATTGTTCTAGCTAATGCTACCAATATCAAATGCTAGTGGTGAAAACGACTGTCATTTCCATTTATTCCCAACTTCAGTCAGAAAACTTGTTTTTTAAAACCTTCATCTCAGTGATTATGACACTCAAACATACACAGACATTTCTGTACCCAAAAGAAGCATATAGTTAATGCATTGATTCTCTCTTTCTGTTCTCTTCAGTAAATTAAAAATGGAGATTGGATTTAATTTTTCAAATACTTTTTCTGTATCTAGAGACATACTATTATTTTTCTCCTTAAAAATTTTACATATCATCTTAAATTTATACTGTGAATGTTAGAACATCTTTGAGTAATAAAACATTTGATTTGGTTAGATGCTGTTCCTCTTTTTTAACGTAACAGAGCCCCAGATTTTAGTAGGACCCCAGACCTTAGCACAACTGACCCCACTGTGGAAGTACCATTCACGTCATAAAACACACAGACAGTGCCACCTGCCAAAATGACCTAATCCATCAGAGTCAATTTTTCTGGGAAAGTCTACTGTACTAAATGTACTAACCTTGTTTTTTTCTCTCTCATCTCATGCTTCTGGCTAACCGTTTTTGTTAACTGAAGTATCATTAACCCAGAACATGGTTTATGTGTTTGAAAGCTCACCCTGAGAAAAGCTTGGTGCCATACTGCAGTCCCAACCCAATGTCGTTGCTGGCTGGCTAATAAAGACTTCCCAAGAACTTAAACCCAAGTCCAGGCAGTCTCCCTGGTCGATACCCCACAACGCCATACTGTTCAATGATCCTTGCTGTATCCCATGTAATACAATTGCATCAATATTCAGTAGCCAGATTGATGATCTGGGGGTTTTCTTTTCAACCTTAATTGTTTGACAGTAACATTGTACCTGCTTCATAAAATAAATTTGAACACATTCTTGTTATTCGTTACAGTTATAAAAGCTTAAATAACATCAAATAGATTCTGTATAAACATACAGCTTTAAAAGCAGGTCCTGGCAACAGCTGAAGGGCTGTCTCATTTTGAGATTTTTCTGTTTCCTCTCAAGTCTTCCTGCTTCCTCCAGGTCCTCACTCACTATTTTATAGCACTTCTATTTGGAATCATGTACAGGCTTATTTTCCACTGCTCCATTTGCCGCCTTAAATGTTACTATACTACCTTAGGATTACTTACGACACAACTCTCAAGCTTCCTTTGCTTTCCGCCATCTTCCGTCTCCTTCTGCCCCATCTTTCATTGGGTTTCAATAATAAGCACAAATCACACGTCCTTATACACTGTCCCTGGCGCTGTGTTTATGTGGACTGGTTCCCTTAGCTTGTCTAGCACCGCCTCTTTAACTGTCTGTTGTTACAATTGCATCTTCAATATCTGAGACGGTCTATGTTTCTCATCTGAAACTGAGAGACCAGAACAACTCCATCTTGGGTGACCTAAGGTTGAACTCAAGAGTTAACCAACAAGCCTGCACCTAACACTAGTTTCCAAGTCACTCCCTAACAACCACCAATCCGGAAGAAAGCAGAAGTTAAGTTTATGGTTTGGATCCCAGCATCAGCCAATCATTTTAAAGGACAACAAAGTCCATAATAGCCCCCCACCAATCAGATGTGTGGTAGGCTAGAAACCCCCTTGCTTATTTGCTTGCCTCTGTAAATGCCTGCTTCACCCTTCCGCCCTGCTGCGTCAGGGTCAGCTGTGAGCCCAAACTAGAGCTAAATTCTTAAAAAGATCATAGTACGATTACATCAGGTCCTTGGTGATCTTTTGGGGTTCGAGAACACTTAACAGGTACAAAAAAAATCTCTGCCCATTCAAGAGATTTTGGCTTCCAACTCTAATCTTGAGAGAACCAAGCTTTATCGTACCCTATAGGCTTTGACTGTGGCTATTTTTAAAAGTATGTCATTAGTATTTTTTTTTCCTGATTACTTCGTTCGGGATTTTTGTTTGGTCTGTTTTTGGTGTTGGTGATGGTGGTTTTGCCTGTTTAATCAGATGATCTCACATTATTCTTCGAATTTGTTTTATTATTTTCTTTCCTTGTATTTTAAAATGATTCTGGATTGACTTTCTTAGGTGTATCTCACACTATTTCCCAAAAGTTGCCGTTTTTATTCTTTTTTTATTTTCTTCTTGATGTTTTTACTGGGTTTTCATGGCATCTAGTATTTCATATACTCCTTCTAAAAAAACTTGAATTTCACTTTTTTGAACGGTGTGGTGATACACACCTATGATCCCCACACTGGAAAAGGAAAGGCAAGAGAGTCGGGGTTTCCAGGACAGCCTTGGGCCACATAGCCTGTTTGAGGTCAGCCTAAGCTACATGAGCCTTTGTGTAAAAGTAAAAAACTGTATAAAATATAAAGTAATTGAAGTTTAATTTTTCCTCTTTGTTTTTTTCCTAATTCTGGAGCAAGAAGGGTGGAGGTACCAAAAGTTTTCTATAAAGAAACCTATGTGCTTGCTTTTGCTGTCCTTGTGATTTTGCTCCTTTATTTGTTACTTTATCTTTGTTTTTCTTATGGTAGAAACACATTTTCCAGGGAATTTTATTCCATTTTTTAACTCTTCTTATACTATGCCTGCTTCAGTGCCGGCTACTATTTGTCTATAGTTAAGTGGACTTCTTTCCCTCATGAGCCTCACCTCCTATAAAGGCCGTCTGGTAAATGGGAAGGGAAGATGAGTCAGTTCTCGGTCTATTTGTGCTGCAGTAGCAGGGTACCAGAGCCTGGCATTTATAGACAAAATGTGTTCTTCACACTTCTGCAGACTAAACTAAGAATGCTGGCAAGCTTGGTTTTCAGGCAAGACTGCTCTCCTTCTGAAGAGACTGTCTTGAATATCAGAAGGAGAGAGCATCACATCCTGTAGTGGACAAAATCACAGGGCAGAGGAAGACTCCCCACTCCGAAGGCTTCTGTAAGGAGACTTACCCTCACTTGTGAGGTTTGACTCAATCAGTTCCCAAAGGCCACACTCTAATTTTTTCCGTTAGGGAATGTATTCAGGCAGGAACATGGGTAGGACCAGAGACTCCAGTGCAGCGACTTCCCTGCGTTGGAGGGCTCTTCTGCCTTGTGTTGCAGGGCTCTGCCTTATGCTGTGACTGTGCTGTCTCTACTTTTTACTTACTCTTCTGAACCAAACCCACGGAGCTTTTCCTCCCACAAACTAAAATTCAACTCCCAGGACTCCAGCTAGACGGTCTCTCACACAAACTACCAACTTCAGCATAGATCTCCCAGGTGAAGGGGCTGGGTGTCATTAATATGACCCACAGCATAAGAACACCGCACTCCCATAACCACGTGTCAGCTTTATTAGTTTGCTAGGATTTCTCACAGAACTTGAAACCGAATCTTTTGCTCACATGAATTGCTTCATTGTAAAGGACGTGATTTCAGAGTGGAAAGGATCCTTGGAACAAGAAATGAGGGGCAAGGACCACATAGCCCTCTGTGCCCTTTCAGATCAGCCCAAACCCACAGCGCTTTAACGTGTTTGCCAGCAGAAGCGCTGCAGTGCTATCTGCGAAATCATACGGTGGTCCCATAGGTAACCGTGGTGATCTAATCGCTGTCGCCAACAGTTAGCTCACACGCCAGCTCCTGCCCCTCCCCAGAGATGTATTAGTGGTTGAAGCTAAAAGTTCCAAACTACAAATTACGTCTTGCTCTTTCTGCTGGCTACCTATCATTTCATTGGCTACAAAAGACAGTCCTACTAATCAAGAGAATCCAAACACTTCAGGGAAATCATGAGGGCAATCAGGACAAAGCCCAAATATACATAGATACATGTATATGTATGTATGTATGTATATATTTCACCACATTGTGACTGGACTTGTTTTACTTTTATTACCCCCTAACGCCACTCAGGGGTGAAGCTCCGCCCAGCGCATGTTCTCAGACACGCCCACAGAACACTCAGGCTCCTTCCTCTACAAGGTTAACTGTGCACTGATTTTCCTTGGGTTCTACCTTGTCTAGCAAATCTCACCCTCACTTCAGCCCTAGACCTGCCACCCTGCAACAGACATTCACGCCTTTCTTTCCCGGCTTGCATCTCATTGAGTCTGTGGATTGTGAGTGGTCTCCTTGTTATTGAAGGCTAGGGGAAGCTGTGGTTTTGTAATTGCTTCTGTTGTTTCTGTTGGAACCCAGAATTCCTTTAGAGCGCGTTTCGAGTTAGTAGTGCCTTTGTAGTTCTTGTTTCGTATTACCCTAGAGCCTGTGTTTTTTCACACTTATCAGCGCTCATCAATTTACCACAAAAAATCTGTAGGTTTTTACAGTCTGAGAAACAAGGCTCAAAGAGGAGGAAAAGAAAAGGTTGACAAAAGGGGACATGGGTCAACTGATGGATGCTTGCTGAATAAGCGTGAAGACCTGAGGCCAGATCCCCAGCATCAGGGTAAGAAGTTACATGTGTTGGTACCTTCTAGAGTTCTAGCATCTGCCTCTAAGTTGCTGCTTGAGTTCCTGCCCTGACTTCCCTCAATGATGGACAGGCAGCTGTACTAGGAAATAAAGCCTTTCACCCCAAGTTGTGGAGAAGTACTCAACATAGCCTGGGGTTTGACATACTTCTATGCAAAATTGCCTGGTAGGCTGTTGCCTATGCAGCCTGGGCTGCACTGAGGTAATTGTTCCTCCTAGAATCTGTCAGCTTTAATACAAAAACTCTGTATGCTGAAGCCACTGTAGCAAACTGTAAGCAAAATAGAAATCTGGCTTTTCTCTTAATAGAGGACTATTTTAAAACAGGAACTTCACCAAGGTGTGCAATAATTGGTGTGCACTGTAATCACTTCTGACTCTTAATCAATTTTAAAATATACTAGAAATCCCTTGTAGTTTTCTGGAGAGAAAAGAGAGGTTAACAGCAAGATAGTAGTCCCTACAGTTGCTTAATTTACATTAAATTCATAAGCATGAAGCACAGTGTCCCCCTTAGCATGTTCCTACTAAATAAAAAAGATAAAGGGAAAAGAATGATGATAGATATTTGGCCTAAAGGGAGAGAGGTGCAGTGAAGTAACACAGTAATGGCCGATAGTCATGATATGAGACTTCCCAGAATTGAGGCTTCCTACATCTTCGTGATACCAGCCACCTTATGTGCTGTGCAGACCATGCTATGAAGGAACCAGACATCTGTCTGGTGTCCAGTAAAGAACAGAGTAAGTCTCTGACCACACAAGGCAGGTGCACAGCCTCCCTCAAACGTCATGTCACTTGGTATCTTCATAGCTAGCCACTGAGTTATCAAGATAGAATCTAGTTTGAAAATGGACAATTGGTGTGTCTTAAGAGGAAGGAAAAGAGCTGATCCGAAGGGAAAGGCCTGTTTCTACACAAGTGTTTGATTTTAACCCAGGAAAAGACACAGTAAAATAGCTGCTTACCTACTGCTGTGTTTCTTTGGAGAATTCCAACACAGAATCTAGTGAAATTCAAAGCATCCACTTGTATTGTAACACAGTCAGTCAGGTGAGTGAACCTTAACCACCCACATTTCCCAGATCAGGAGTTGCAGGTCCTGAGGTTTTAAGTCACTGTTGATGGCCATGTGGAATTAAGTCTGAAGGGAGGAAGGAGAATCAAGGGTTTCTACCCTCAACTTAAACATTTGCTCCCCTGAGCCAGTATGGAGATGTGAGAGACGGCTGAAAGGTTTGCAGATAATAAGGCGTTTAAACGATGCTGCCCGGCTCTCTAGGACAGGTCTAAGCTCGATGAAGACCAATACCTGTAAGGGAGGTTCAGTCACTAACATCATTTCCCCAATTGGCCAATAAAGAAGGCTGGGGAGCCAATTGCTCGCTCAGAGTACAGATGGGACTTCTGGGTCCTAGGAGTAAAAGGCAAGGAAGGAGAGAGGCCTCTCTGCCATGCTTTGGAGGAAGAAGGACACAGCAATCATGTAAGGCCTCAGGGAGAGCTAGGGCCTGCAGCCTCCGCTACGGGCAGGTGGCCAAAGATGTTTGGCAAAGGCTAGTTGGAACTAGCCACTAAGTTTAGGGTAGAAGGAGAGACGGAGGTAATGAATTGGTAAGGACACGCCTTTCCGGGCAGGCGGTATCTGCACCCAGCAATTGTGCCACGGAAGGCAAGCTGTAAAGTGAGAAGCTGGGTGTGTGTTTTTCATCCGTGGATTCGAGGGTCTTCGGTTAGGGGTAGCGGGTCCATTCCAGAGCTAAGGAACTAAGCCAGGTGAAACAAAAGGCGGCCAGGAGGGGCTGGTATCCTGGCAGTGGTTCCAGGTAAAGGCAATAGTGATTTTTAAAACTACACACAGCACAATACCCAACACTGTAAACCAAGCATACAGCCCTAGTTCCTAATATCTTCAAAACAATGACCATATTACCTTGGGTCTTCTGTATTTTCCTCTGTAATTCTGAAGCTCCTCATCTCTTCATCTGGTCAGTGGCTGAGTGTTAAGAGGAAAGACTGGTGATTGTTAATTAGACATATGCCTAAATTTTCACATTAAACAAGATGCTTATATAAGGATTAAGACTAATTGCATTTCCATTTATAAATATACCCCAGTAGATTAAAATTAATTGACCTAAACCCACACAAATGGTCTACCAAGATGATATCTAAAGTATACCCTGTTAGTAGTCTATATTTACAAAATCCTAATTTGAACATGAATTAAATAACTCTGATCTTTAAATCTGAACAAAAAAACATTATGTAAATTGACCAAGAAAGCCATCACGTATTAAGAGATGCTACATTTGCAATGAATATCCTAGTAAGAGCACCAGTGGAAGGAGAAGCCCTGGGTCCTGCTAAGACTGAACCCCCAGTGAACTAGACTGTCGGGGAGGCGGCAATGGGGGAGGGTGGGGAGGAACACCCATAAGGAAGGGGGGGAGGGAAGGGGATGTTTGCCAAATGTACATAAGAAATACTCAAGTTAATAAAAAAAAAAATGAAAAATGAAAAAAAAATAAAAATTATTTTCAGCAAAAAAAAAAAGAGATGCTACATTTGTTTTGAGGATTATATTAGAGCACCGTGTTTTTATTAATATTTTATATTTTCTTTTCTCATGAGATGGTCAATGTTTTGAGAATTTCATATGCGACTATTGTATCTACGTTATTTCCACCCTTCCTTTTCCCATTAAATTCTCTCTTAAATTCGTGGTATCTTATTCTTTAATTATTATTGTCACTGTGTGTATACAAACAAATGTTTGCCCTCAACTGGCTAGGTCCCTTCTGTGTTACTTGCATGGGTGTGTTTGTGTCTAACTCATCCCTGGAGAAGATGGATTCTTCCTCTCTCCACAGCCATTACTTGCCTACTGCTCCCCGTAAAGGAATAGGGCCTTATAAGATCTCCCTCATCCACTCTGATGTGACAGCTGCCGCTGTCTTTGTTCCTGTCTTTTTAAGGAAGCCATACTGTTGAGATTTCATGGGTGCAGCTTTCCTATCATGTACAAAAGACACTACCTTGCATCAGACTTCCCAGTCCTCTGGCTTTTGTAATCCTTCCGTCTCCTCTTCCTCAATGTTCCCTCAGCTTTAGGGCCTGTGCTGTAGATGTCCTGGTAATGCTACAGTGAGTTACTCTCGGGGTTTTGCCTGGTTGGTCACCGTGTGATAGCCTCTTCCTGCTGCAGAAAGAAAGTTCTTTGATGATGGTTGAGAGCTGTACTTACCGGTGGGTGTAAGAAAAATGTTTAGAATGCAGTGAGAAGTTATACTGGTTTAGGAAAACTGTAGCAATAAGTTCTCCTCGAGAGCTATGACTTTAATAGTCACGGGCACTGGGCTAGGTTTCAGAACCAGGTACGAAATCCCTCTTATGTAATGGGCTTTAGGCCCAATTGCATGGCCCCAGGGTAAGTGTGCCTTTGTTGCACATTTCAAGATATCTCGTCCTTCTAGTCATCTGGTGGCTCATACACACCGGCGTGGGATGTTGAGACCTGTGGGCAGATCACAGGGAATGGGATAGCTGGGTCATATGTAGACCTTTTTAAGCTTTTGAGACTTCTCCACACTGATGTCAAGAGCAGCTGTGCCAGCCTGCAATGCCGCCGGTTTGTTTTGTTGATCGTAGCTTTTTTGATTGTGCTAAGATGCAATGTCCAAGTAATTTTAATTCGCATTTCTGTAATAGCTAAGGGGAATGAACACTTTTGAGTAATTTGTTAGATATCTTTATTTCTTATTTTGGGAATCCCTGTTCATATCCATATCCCACATTTAAATTGTTTTCTCGACTTCATTTTTTTGAGTTCTTTATATATCTGGATGTTAATCCTCCATCGGTTATATAACTAGACAATATTCTCTCCCATTCTGTGGGCTTCCTCTTCATCTCAATGACTGTTCCATTTTGCAATGCAAGAGCTTTTATGAGATTCAGTTGTTGGCCTTAATTCCTGGGCTAAATGTTAGTGACCACAGCCTTAGGTTATCCTGAGTGGCATGCTCCAATGTAGAAGACATATGAACTTGTTATGGTCACAGGACAAAAGAAAACCATAAACCAGTGTACTGACCAAACACACTGGTGAGGGGAGCAGATGGCTGGGGTACAGCAGAGTGACAAAATCCCTGCTACAGGTTTCCGATACTACGGGACGACGTGCTTAGCTTTGGGCACGATGGAAGTTAGTGGCCTGCTAAATGGATACATTTGAGAAGGTTTTAACTAATAGTTGAATGATGCTATGTTAGATAAAGAGGTGGGTAATAAGTGGCTACTGAGGGGACTAAACAGAATCCTAGGTAATGTTGGCAATTAATCTGCACCATTCCAACTCCTCACAATTGTGAAGTTCTAGTCCACCTTGTGAAATATCCGACTTATGCCCAGTTTTTAGTGTTTTGGTTTGGTTTGTTTTCCCATGAGCAAAGTTTCAATTCAGAACAGCAAGGACCAACCATTGTGACTAGAGACTATGAGAAAAACGACTTTGGGAAGTGCTCAGTGACCCCATGAGGAGGAAGGAATACTGGCATGGATTCCAGCCTCCTCACTCAAATCTGCTTCTCCTTTCCAGATAAAGCCAGAGCAAACAGGACAGAATGGAGGTTTTGGTGAAAAGGGACAACGGAGTGCAGCCCTAAGAAAAGTTTTCTCCCTAGGTCGGTTCCCTTGGGGGGCGGGGTTGGTTTGAGTTCTTTGAAGCCCCCCGCCTGTTTTTCCCATCTCCCCACTCCTGATCCCGCTCAGCCGGGCGCCTTCTGTTTGTTGACAGCTCTGGGTTTTAAAGTTAGTACTACCACCAGGCATCCCTGCTAATGGAAGAAGTCCAAACTCCGCTTGGCCACGAATACAATTACACCCACAGAAGTGTATTTTTGCTCGCAGCTTTAGTCTTTATTTTGCCAGGTAGGTAATTTATACAGAGCTAGAAAAAGAGTGTTTGGGGCAAGGATACAGTGCATTGCCACTGAGAGACACAGCCTCTGTGTCTGAGAGCAAGACGATGCGCGCGGCTCCCCCCACTGGGCCAGTTTCCATTGTCCTTTGAATTGAAGTGAAATTGCTGCTTCCTCACCAACAAGGGCAGGAGAGGTGTCCTGAGGACACCCAACGTTCTCTTAAACATCCAGACCAGAGATGGCTTGAGAGTACTGTGAGGTTCTTCATCTTCTTGAGCTTCTTTGTATGTGTTTCTTACTTTCAACGAGCACAGCTGTGCAGTGCAGCCACAGTCGGCTCACTCAGAAAACTTGCCCACGGGTCACCAGATTCCTTCAAGTGATCTATCCAAGTTGATGTCCATCAAATACAGCAGGAGACTAATCCTCTTGTTTTTCTTACTTTTATTTTCTGCTGCTGGAGTTGCAGACAAATTAAAAAGTGTTTCTCGGCAGCTGTCAAAAGGTCTATGGTACTCAGACTTCTATTTTGTATTCGGAACCCACAAAATCATAAAGCATATTCATTCTAATAGAAAATTTAGTAGTTCTTTATGCTGTTTACTTGTGGACAACTCTGCTCCAATTATCAATTTCTTAAGATTATGTCTGGGGGCATTGCAGGAATGGGTAACTATGAAGTAACACACATACTATCAAACACTCTCAGAAACCTCCTTTTCCCTAGCTGTATTTTCCTAAAGAAATTCTCACGAATGACGTAAGAGCCCACTGAGCATGCGCAATCTCACAGTGGCGCCCCTTGCTGGAGAACACAGAATAGTGAGACGCAAACCTTTCAGGTGAGGTGTGAGATTGGGTTAGAGAGTAAAGACAAGGAAAATAGACTGGGGATTAGCCGGAATAAAACGGGCTGTGTGAATTGCCACCTGATGAGGAAACAACAGATGAAAGCTGGGAACTTTACATCTCCAGGTTCTTCTGCCGTTTCCTCCTGCAGGAAAATCTGACCCTGTGAGTGTGTGTTCTTCAGAAACTGAGAATGTGTGTTTAGTGTAGCAAGTGGATTTCCTTGGGATTTTTGTTCACTCTGTCTTTTCTTTTTCTTCCTTGAGAGAAAGGAAGAGGAGAGAAATGTTTCTGTTTTACTAGGAACCACACAAGGGAAAGAAAAAACTTTGAGCTTCTGAACCTGGTTTTCATTTAGCTTTATTCTGTCGTGATTTCCTAATCAGTGAAAAAGTTATATTACCAGTCTTCCCCCACACTAGACTTACTCAACCACAGGACATAATGTACACAAAACATTCTGAAAAACGCAACAGTGTGCAAACACTGAGTGAAAATTGATGTTTTATACTATTTTCAGTAATAGTATTATCCTCCCTGTGCGCATGAATGGCTGCCCTGAACAAACTTCCAAGACAAATCTTTAGCATTTGTTTATACAGTTGTGCACTGCTATTTCCATCCGTGAATATATTCATCTCTGTCCAGCCTCTGGCAAGACATCACTGCACCTTATGAGGCCAGAGAGAAAGAACAGTTCTGAATAAAAAATAAGGGTCAAGCATCCAATTGACATTCATCTCCCCTGGTTCAGTCACTTGCCTATCAAAAGCCTTCAACTATTCTTGGTAGGAAGTACAGAGCAGGACAAGCAGTCAGGAACGGAAAAGCCTGAGCAATCACACGTAGCACATTCTTTTCCTTCTGTGAGAGAACATTCCTCAGTCTGTGTTTCAAGAAAGTATTTTAGTTAAGGATTTTTTTTTGTAGGTTTCCCAATATATAACCTTTTGATGATGTAACCTGCATCTCTATAAATTATAAACCATGTGTCAGAATCAAATGTTCTTAAAATATTATCAGCAGTTGCTAAATATATTTTGCACATTCCTTCCTAATTCTATGTTATATAGTAATTGATACACAGCCCACAAACACCTAAAAATACTTTTTACAGCAAAATAAATGCCTACAATTCCTTTCTACTCTATGGTACATGTAAGCCACAAAAACCAATGCAGAAATTTGTAACTACAGTTCAGGAAGGAAAGAGAGGGAATTATGAAGCAATGGTTTCCACAACTCAACACTGACTCTGTCTCCCCCTAATTACCGATCCACACAGTTCAAAGGCTTAGAATCCACTAAGATTATGCCTCAGCTGTTGCAGGGTTCCTCCTCCAGGTGAAGATTCCACTTTCCATTCAAAACAAACGGGGAAAAGGGAACACATTGTTTGGGCACACTGTTGTCTGCCTACTCAACATTCAAGTCCCTCCATCTGTCCCAGTAGAACTATGGAGAACTATTTTTTCCCCAGATATCTATGCTGCCTTTCCAAGCTCATCTCGCTCTCTGACAGAACTCCTTCACTCAGCAGGCAACAGTATGTAGGTCATGCCTTTGTTCCTGGGTAGGAGATGTTATATCCTGCGTTATACTGATCGGGTTGATGGAATGAACTGATTCTGTACTGTGACGGGACTCTCACCCACTCATATGGATTCACATTGTCTAACACATATGTGGAATCTTCAAAAGTCAAACTCAAATAGAGAACATATTGATGTTATCTGGGCCTTGCACTGAGAGGTACATTGAATTGGAGAGACATTGATAGAAGAATTCAAAGTTTCTGCTCCACACAAAAATTTCTCATAATCAATCTGTATACACAATAGTCATTGAAATGATTATACTATTGATATCTCAAAATTTATAAAGATTGTATTTTAAATGTTCTCAGGATAAAAAAGGCCAATTAGAGATAACTATTTAAATTATCTTGGGTTTAATCATTCCACAATGTAAATATATACTAAAACATTATATTATATCCTATAAAGGTATTCAATTTTTCTCAAGTAAAATGTAAAACAAAATCTAGGGCTAAGGAAGTCTGATATCCTGACTTTGATCTCTGGGATCCATATAGTGGAAGAAAAAAATTGACTATCAAAAGTTGTTCTCATGTGTGTACACACATACACACACACACATACACACACACCCCATTTGTAATAAATAACTGAAATTAAAGGAAAGAAAAATTAAAAAGACTGAGAAACAACAGAAACTGACTAGAAAAAACTGGAATATTATACTGTTGTTGGTCTCAAGAATTAACCATTGTAAGGAACAGGCAAAGATAAAGCTGACATTGAGTGTTACAGAGCTCAAGGCTACAAACACCTGGTCCTGAGACACTTCATGCCTGCCCTATGGTGTGAATGCTATGCCTTGCTCCTGGAACCTTCCTATTTATTCGATTTCACTGGCATTTCCTGTTGCTACCTGCATGCCTGCGCTCTGTTAACCACATTAGCCCCGATTCTTACTTTGTTCAACTTATTAATGGGTAGAACTATTCAAACAAATCAACGTTAGATTTGCACTCCTGTTGAATGTGAGTGACAACCATTAACAGCCAAGCTGTCAACAATGAGAATGTCTCCTGCATCTCCACATGAAGAGTCAGCTTCAGCACTTCTTTCCTGAGAAGTCTTCTCTCGGTTTAAGATGGAGACCGCTGAGCTAGGCTGTAGAGCTGGGCAGCAGAACGTGTTCAAACCTGTCTGCTGTTCCCACTCCCCCACAGTATGCTTGCTGCCTGTGTTCCAGGAGGAGTCTTCCTCTCTACTTGATCCCTCTGAATTTCACTCATGTTTAAGGTTTAATTTCCCTTTCTCTTCTCCACAAAAGCCCCTTTGACCCAGGACGGCTCTGCTCGTTCCCTCCCTGTACACTCGCTTACCTTTCTTGACTCATCCCAGCCCCAGGTCTTAGGACCTGACAATGATCTTGTTTTGTGTTCTCCATGAGCATATGCATTTCCTTGAGAACATGGGCGTCTTTAGTCACCTGTTACATTCATGATAGCTGTCACCACATCTGCTTAACAAAGTGCTCGATGAATATGTGAAGAATGGACACAAACCCACAGTTTCTATAGGACAAGAAAGAACTAGAATATAAAGTAATCATTCCCTTTACAAAATTAAATTTTAAAATGTTTTAAGAAAAAGGTATTCATTGACCTAAACATTGAGCATTTCTTTTAAGATTTACCTATTTATTTTAATGAGTACACTGTCACTCTCTTCAGACACACCAGAGGAGGGCACCGGATACCATTACAGATGCTTGTGAGCCACCAAGTGGTTGCTGGGAACTGAACTCAAGACCTCCGGAGAGCTGTCAGTGCTCTTAACTGCTGCACCATCTCTCCAGCCACAATAAGCATTTTAAACAGAATATTTCAAATATTTAATAAAGGCTCTAGTGCAAGAAAAAGTATACGAGAAGATGCTATCAGCTATATTTAAAGATATAATACAAAGTAAAGTACGAGGAGATGTGTGCTTGAAGCAGAGTTGGTGCCCTTTGCCCCACAGGTTTACTATCCATCTGTTTATTAGAAACAATGGAGAGCTAGGTCAAAGCTTGGACCATACCCTTGTGTTTATTAGAAACAACGGAGAGCTAGGTCAAAGCTTGGACCATACCCTTGTGTCTGTGAATGAAAATGGCGACATGACCACTCCAAGGAATGGTTGAGGAGAAAGTTTTTATTGTAGATATGAAGGAGATGGAGGCATCTGGAAGAGTCTAGACTGAACCTGGGTGAAGCGGGTGGAGTGGAGAGGGAGAGGAGAGAGGAAGAAGTAAGGAAGAGAGAAAGGGAGGGCAATGGAAGAGGGGGGAGACTGGGAGGAGAGAGATAGAGAGAGGACATAGGGAAAGAGGAGGAAAAAGAGAGGAAAGAGAAAGAGGAAGAGAAAAACAAAGAGACAGACAGACAGACAGACAGGAGCAAGAGCAAAGAAGGGGCCAAGACAGAAACAAGCCAAGCCTGGAGGACCCAGACAGCAGACAGCCTAGATGGTGGGTTTTTTTTTTTTTTTTTTTTTTTTTTTAAGGAATCAGAAGCTGGGGAGGGGAAATGAAGGTGCTAGGCTGAAGAGGTTTAGGGCACACAGCTGGGTAGGAAGAACTGAGAGGAACCATCTCTAAGTGAACTTGGCTACCAGCCTGCTCTTTTAGCCTGCTAATAGGCACCACAGTTAGCATTTTGTCCTGAGTTTCTTTGGGATCTAAAAGTTTGTTGTTATTGAATGTACAGTTCTGTGATGTTTGGAGCCTTGAATTAGAGAGCTCTCTTCAGTTGTTTGGATATGGGTATACTTACTGACTGCTTCATGCCCAAGACACCACTGCCCAGAAATAGCCATTGCTTTTATATATGTAACTTTCAATAATAATTACCATTTAAAGTTAAATTTGTCCCAGATTACATACCACCCCAGAGGTTGATGACTATTTAAAATAGAACAAGGGACTACCAAAAATAATATCATTACACCATAATTTCTGTATCAAATAATAATCACAAAAAATTCAATCATCATTTTAAAGCGTCACTCTAATATAGCACTTTTTAAAAATAGAATTTCTTGTATGCCATTATGAAATGTCAAAATTTTAATAATATAAATTGTAACAGAAGGCTTTCATTTTGCCTAATTAAAGCAAAGAAGTTTTTGTTTTGTTTTTAAAGTAATATTTTTATTCATGAATAGCAACACCCCAAAGAGGCAATGGAGGGTGTGAAAAGCAAGCTTGAGATAAAGCAGCTTACACTGTATATCCAGCTTGTCCGCATGTTGCTTTTTACTTGATGCTTATTTCCACTCAAGTCTACTTGTCTAGCGATAAGATTTTTTCATTTTACTTCTGCTGAGAGATAATGACCACTGTCACAAATTGCAACATAACACACAAGTGTTTAGAGGCCAGTCAAGGTGCCCCTAAATAAAGGCTCTCCAAGTAGAATGTATTACAGTAACAAGCAAGGCAGCTTAACTTGGCCTATCTTGCACACTACTCTTCTGGTTTATACAGAGCCTGTTTTAGTCATCATTCTGCCCCTGTAGAGGAACAAAGAAGCAACAATTTCACTTTTATCTGGTATCCTAGCATCTGGGATCTTAGCTTGTTCAAAAGTAAGAAAGATCAAGAAAGTTCCTAGAAAGAGAGCTCAAGTTAGTAGCTAAGACTAACCTAGTATGAGCCAGGATCAGTTGGACGCTCTCCCAATTACTAGGAACAGTTGGGGGTCGCATTTTTAAAAGATGCATTTCTATTGTTTTTAATTACGTGCGGGGATGTGCCTGAGTAAGATGCCTTTGGACCTTAAGGGGGTGTTGGATCCCCTGCAGCTGGAGTTACAGGATGCTGCTGTGAGCCACATGGCCTAGGCGCTATGGACCAACATGGATCCTTTGTAAGAGCAGTGCTTGCTCTTAACCACCAAGCCGTTTCTCCAGACTTGTTGATGCTGTTGTTTTGGTGATGCTGGTTGTTGCTTTGTGAGTGTGTGTGTGTGTGTGTGTGTGTGTGTGTGTGTGTGTGTGTGTGTGTGTGTGTGTGTATGAGGGGTGGGGAGAGCATTGACCACAGGGGGCTGGAAAAGGGCACTAGATCCACTGACGTGGAAGTTACAAGGATTATGGCTACTCATTCTAGGGCTTGGAATGAAATCCATTCCTCTAAAAAAAGAGCAATTAGCCCCTGAGCCATCCACCAGCCCCTTAATTAAGTATGCACACTCTTCAGTCTTCCTTAACTCGGGAGGCCTGTCCTGCCACTGGGTATTTCTATCAGTAGATTGGCTCACTGATTTTGTGATGAGGACAACAGTAGTTTTCCTGTTTCCTACACATGGTGCACACAGACAGCTTGCTGTTCTACTACTCCTAAAATAAATATTATGTCTCCAGGGAGGCAAAGACAGGTGGATCTCTGAGTCCAAGGCCAGCCTGATCTACAGGTCTGGATAGCCAGGGCTACACAAAGAAACCCAATCTCAAAATAAAATAAATATGCATGAAATACATGCCCCAGAGTTGCAATTATCCGGTATGTTTTTAAAAGATGAATAGATAGAAGAGAAATGGGAAAGTAGAAACCAGATGATTCCTCCATAGCAGAATGGGAAAGAGCCTCAAGATCACTGAGCTCCCCAACCTGAGCATGAGACTAAGACCCAAGAGAGAGAGCGCCTGGGGCCTTAATGTCTGTGAGGCTAATTTCACTGTGCACCACATAAGCCAAAAAGGCCACACGAAGGAGAAGGCATGGAAATATTAGATAGCTGACCTTTTGAAGGGAGAAAGGTAGAGGTTAAATGGGAGAGACAGACCACTGAAAACAGTTGGATAAGAAGCTGAGAGACGAAGGCTCATTAACCCTCTCCACTTCTGCCAAAAATGTATGATGTGCAAGTGGGAGGTAAGATGGAGCTGAAGCAGAAGAACTGATTTAAAGGTAAGTAATGCCATCGCCGAGCATGGAGAGAACAGTAAAATATCGGAGACGGAAATTATAAATTACGGAAGTCGGGTATGCATAGGATAGGGTTTATAGTCCTCAGCTGTGCATATGGCTGGAGTTTCTGTTTAGAAAAGCACGGATGGAAATAACAAGAGCTTCCCCCTGGAGTCCTTTCAGCTAGTAGAGGTGAGTCTCTGAATCAAGCCTTGCTATGCTTGCTTGCTAAGACGTTAATGTCAAAACCTAATGTTGATATTAAATAAATCACCAAATCTTTGCTAACGTCTGTAATACATAACTCGAAATAATTCCCTAAAAATGTGTGGATGAATGTGAATATTTATAACAGTGTGCTGTGTGCACCTCTATAAGCACTCCTCTTTGATATTTCAGTATCCAGCAGTGTGTAATTATATAATGTCAACCTGTTATGTTTGGAAATAATACCCCCACAGGGGTTGGCTTATATCACAAGATCTTTGAATATGAATGTAGTTACAAGAAATTTTCCTTTTGATTATACCTGGGTTGAAGTAGCGTGTTGCTATAGGTTGTCGTAATAACATTTCAAATTCTACGGCCTTTTCGTCCAGGGATTTGAGGACATGTTACTAAAAACAGGAGAGCGAAAATTCAACAACTTAAAAACCCAGAACTGCGAATCTTTCTTTACTTATTGCAGAGTATATTAAGGATAAGGATCTTTCTGTTGTTTTTCTATTTCTCAGATTTTTCTTCGCTTACACAGAGGATTATGCTAATATGAATATAACAACAATTACTTGAGTATACAATTGCATAATGAAGTAGAGTATATATAATAAGGGAAAAACATTTCTAGAACAAAGAAAGGACAATAAAATGGCTTTGAATTCTAGTGAAAACACGTTGCATTTTAAACATGACAAAAGTGTGCCTCTTTCTGAATTGCTTCCTGAGAATATAACCAGACTTATGTTTGCAGAAGAGCAGAAGTGTAAGCTATGTCTGAGGGCAAACTCACCAGGAGGAGATGAATCTGCAACTGCTCTGAAAACATTCCCCACCGAGCTAATCCATACTGGACAGAGGCAGCACATTTTCAAGGCAAGGGACAAAGAGCTTTGAACAGAGCAGCGAAAGAATGAGATCTAGCCTGTCAGAGTAGAAACATAGCAGATGGTTCAGTTCCACGTATTTATTGGTTATAATGAACATTAGGAACTAGAATACTGTTGCAATTATTTAAGGAGGAAAATATGATAGTTTTATATCAGCAATGAAGTATCATAATGTGAAACTGACTGTGTAATTTCTTTTTAGCTTGTCAAACTAAGACTTCCATGTAATCCCGTCGGCCGAGGGTTCACCTCTGTATGTTTCTTCTAAAGAATACACTCAGGTAGAAGACAATGCAGAATAACTCCAGGTGCATAATTCCATTCCTTATCATAATTCATTCCAAGAATTTTAGAAAGAGCTGGCATGGCCCAGTATTAGAGTAAGGGCTAAAGTGAGTTAGGCAAAGACAATCCAATGCTCCACATCCTAATGGTGTGAAGGACCGACACTGGGAAAACAAGAGCTGTCCTGAGGAGCAGGAGTGCTGGATCCATGAGTTCATGTAACGGGAGAGATGGAGGGGGTACTGGGCAAATCAGACTCTGAAGGAGCAATAGGAAGAAACGTGCAGCCCGACAGAGAGCCTTCCCAGGAGGAAGCCTGGCATACTCCAACGCTGAGGGGCAGCAGACCACATTCCGTGTGTGTTGGGGGTGGGGCTTCTACTGAGCAGGGAGTATGATGAACACAGAAGCTACACTAATTTGGGGACACAGTAAATACCCAGAAATTAGTCATCAGACGAATGTGCTTATGAGGTGAGTGACACAAAATGTTTCTATAGCAGGGGATGCAAGGAATAGAACAAACATGCAGGATGCTATGGACACGTTAAGGTGGTTCTGTTTTATTCTTAGAACAATGGGGAATTATTTGAAGTTTTAATGCATGGCAGGAACACATTCAGAATGATGATTTTTTTCCTGTTATCATATTTTATATCTCACTATAAAATGTACTGACATGTACTGCTATGCCCAAGTTGCAGGTACCCAAAGACCAGACCATGGAGGAGCCATTTCCTATGTAAAACACATTAAGGGTCTTTATTAAGAGCTCTCAAGCAAGGTCTCTCGGACTCTTACTGTGACAGCAGGTCAGCATGAGAGCCCTTGAGTCTAGGGGTGCAGGGATTTTATTGTGGTTACAGCAAACTTGGGGATTTTCCATACAGGTCAGCAAGCTAATATTTTTAAAACTGCATTTCTGGTTAATCTGCAGGAACTGAACATGAGGGCAGAACCAACTGGAAAACGGAATAGCCAGGCTACCTATTCTCTGCAGGATGTCTTGGGTTACCTCAATGTACCTTGGTCCTACTATTGTGGGCTGGCTGTTGCTAGGGGCTTAGGTGTCATAGGACGATTGCTCAGGTGTGATTTCCTTCCCAGAATTGGAGTTTAGCCCCTAGTAAACTGTTGTATCACGGTGAGCAATCCCGATGTTCCTACAAAGAGACAAGCTAGGTTAGCAGACTCCCAGGGTTTGAGGCCAGCTAGCCTGACTGAGACTGAGACAGAGGGTGGTTTTGATCATTTTTAGAGAAAGTATAGCTCATTGGTAACATGTCTAGCCCAGCACACATTGAGTCCTTCAGTACAATCCCCAGTGGTCGTTTAAGAGAAAAAAAATAGGAAATTAACTGTAAAAATATATTCTGAGTTCAGAGATGTTGAACTGCTTTTTAAAAAATGGGCGTGAAAGTTCAGTGGAAAGTATTCGGAAAGAGACCATATTAGAAGCCAAAACAGTGTGCACAGCAATGTTAGAGGGCGACTCTCACGGCACCCAGCGTCTTCCAGCCTATTGCAACAGTCTGAGACAGCCGGATTCGTGTCCATTAGAATAAAGGCAGTGGGCGGAAGTGAAAGCTGTCTAGGAAGGAGAGCTTGTACCAATGCAGTAAAAGTGAGGAGGTCAGAGACCTCCTCTGCAAAGCTACTGGAGTTTACTGAGCCAGAAACAGTGTGGAAACTCTGAATCCGGCTGCAGACGGAAATTTGCAATTTATCAGCATTCAGGTGGTGAATGAGTTTGTAGGAGGCGAAGAGATTTCTTTTCCCCTAGGGCAGCAGTTTTTCAGTCAACGGTAATGACTCCAGCGGCACCGCCGAGTTTGAGCTGCAGAAATGGCGGTGATGGGAGACAGAGACAAGCGAAAGTACCAGAAGGGAAAATGAGGGTCTGACATGGGCATCTTTCCGCAGGAACAGAGAGAAAGTTCAGACAGAGTAAATCTGCAAACCCAGAACTCGGTGACTCAGCTACCAACGGAAACCGAGACACGATGAGAAGTCCTGGAGAAGACCTTGGCGCTGTAAGTTACAATGGAGGACAGAGGAACCAGTAAGAACTGATGGACACAGAAGGAAAGCAGCCCAGGTCCAGGTCTTTCCTCATGGACCCCTGGCTGTGGAATGTGCAAATAAACTTGTCACTAGGCAGACAAAACGGCAGTGTTACTCTAAGCTCTGCAGGAACTTACCGTCTCCTATACAGAACTCGGTGGAGGGACACCCTAGCCTCATCCACTTTGTTCAAGGAAAAGAGGCAGCAGCAGCTACGGGACAAACGAGATCTGTGGACGGATCTGAATTCGGCTCTTCCTTACTGGCCATTGACTTAGTTATTTGACTTGGACAAACTAATACCAGTATATAAAATATAATTGTTTGACAGGCAATAAATATTAAGGTATTTTCAAAGGTCTTGGACAAGACACTTAATATCTCTGAGCCTAATGGATAAATTGGAGGAAATGTCCGGTTTCTAAAGGTGTTTTATGAATTGGAACAGTGACAAGGGTTGGATAGGGGCTCACTCTTCTTTCGACTTGTCTGGGTGTTCCCATCAGCTCAGGAACAATTTCTTCCAGAGCTCATAACTGTATGTTTCCCTTTCTTTCATGAGTATTTATCGGACCCTGCTATGTGGGAGGTACTCACAGTCATCTGTGTATACTGTATCTTTCCTTGTCTTATTTAAGCTTCTGAGCTACAAGGTGCCGGCTGTATTCCTCCATGTTTCTGGTTCCTATAGTGTTTGACGGCTCCCTCTCCAGTAGGATCTCAGCTACAAGAAAATCATTAAAAGACACCCGGAGGTAAAGAAGAGCCGACCCAAGTTTGAACATAAGTTTCAACTAGACTTATGCGTTTAAAAGGGGAAATGTAACATCCACATCAGGGTCATTAGTCCTTCAAACAGACTGGGTCTCCTTGTCCACTGTAGCTCTGGGGAAATCACGTCAGTAGCTTTGGTTCTCTTTAACATTTGTAGTTTTAATCCTTGCTGGACCCATCTTTGGATGCAGGCAGACTTCAGTCTTCTTTATCACTACTTCCTGTCATTAAAAAGCTTGAAAACGAAGTCATTTTGAAGCTGTTCTTCCCTGAGCTTTTATTTCCTCCTTTTGTTTTTAACAGCCGTGTCTGAATTCTTAGCCAGAGCTGGCTGTTGGAAATTCCCCTTGCTAGAGAAGAGGTCAGCGTGGTTTCCATGAGATCTTCATGTGAACTCTTTCGTGGTTTAAAGATTCTCTTTGCTTCCTTGTTTTTAGAAAGCTGCCCAGTCTGCTGCTGTCTGCTAATTGCGTACTCAGATAACATTTCACTGTCTTCCTTTGAATTGGTTGCCTTTTTAAGAACTTTTGTCTTCTGGTGTTTATAGCCAATAGAATCTCCCAGAGCCTCTCTCAAGTGTCACATCCTGCATTAAGACACCCACAGCAAAACAGCGTGCTGTGTCAGGCTCTGGACTGATCGCCAGGGTCTCATCTGGGCTTTTTCAACAATTCTTCCCCTAAAGACCACACACTGTAAAATTAGAATATTAACATGTATCTTCTGTTTTCAGAAAGAAAAAAAAACATTTATTTGGTGTACTTTTACACAATGTCAGCATTGCAGTCCCTCCCTAACTATACGCACTGTATACACACACACACACACACACACACACACACACACACCAGAGAGACAGAAACAGACAGAGAAACAGAGACAGAGAAACAGAGGGGGACAGAGGGGAAGAGAGAAAGAATGCCATGCAAGTGTGTAAAAAAGATCAAGCAAAATGAATATACAAGCTATTCAGAAGCTAACAGAGTAAACGAATGCTTCTGATTTGATGGGTGAAAGAAAATTCCTGGGGATGGAGCCTTGGAAAGTAAGTCAAAACTCTTGTACAGTGCTAGCAAGGTAAAATTAATTTTAATTTTTAAGTAAACAATAATGTAGAAGTTTAAGAGAAATGAGCTACTAAGGACAAATTAAACAATTTGGCTAAGGTATAATTCATTCTCAATTTGAACATTATACCGTATGGGATGTTTCCACATTGGTCTCTGATTATCTAGGTACTTTACTTGTAATGCTAATCCTAAAGATCTGAGGAGAAAGACCACTGACACAAATCATCATAGCCAAATTAACCAAAGCAAGCTTTCTATCCGTGTAAACACGTTGTCTCTCCCTAAAAGCTGGGTTCAAGAGATCAGCATTAAATGTGAGGAAGACAAGGATTTTGTAGTTGGCGGGGGGAGGGGGGAGGTGTTTCCAAATAGGGAACTTGGCAGGAAAATAGACAGAGTTACAAAGGCAGAATGTAAGCACAACAGGTTAGCCATAATGACCCGAAACAAAGACGTGATTGTGAGGTGTTCATAACTAAGCCCTAACAGGTACTCATAACACAGTAGACCTAACAACCTTTGAAACAAAGGTAGGGTTGCAAGCACAGTTGCTGTTTCCTGGAACCGGCCATACAGAGCCATTGTGTTTAAGGTTACAGGGGTGGGGAAACAGGCCAATCCTTGAGAAACAGAAGTTTAATCATAAGCAGGAATAAACCTAGTTTGTCTTTGCTAGAATATGACTTTGAAGCCTAAAATGGAGTCAGGCTGGCTCGTCAGAAACCGTTAACAAATATCAACTTTCCTACCACTTGAAAGTAGGAATAAGGTCCAGAGATGCTCTTACCAGAAAAAAAAAAAAAAAGATGACCACTCAAAAGATCAACATGTTCCTTTTAAAAAGCAATGTTTGAAATGACTGTGAATGCTTGTGACTCCCCTTCCTGTGTGGACTATCTTCTAGGCAAGGGCCTTTCCCCTTGCTTTAAGGACAAGATGCTGTAGTTTCGATACACAAATGTTTTACAGAGACTCCCCAGTCATTAAATATCCCACTTGTGGCAAACTGTCTTTTGCAATAGCTCTTTCTTGCTTTCCAGGATCTTACTTATTTCCCATAATAAAGACTAAATCATTGCGTATGGAGAGGTTTTAACAAGGGTGTCCAGATACAGGGCCAACTGGAAGCAGCGAGTCATTCTGAGAGAGCCCAAAGAGAAACACAGTAAGAAACCTCTGTATATCTTCAATCTCTATTAAGGACCAGAAACTTCATTTTCTATGAAACAGAAGAGCTGCAATATTTTAGGGAATATAATCCTGACCTAGAGAAAAGTTTCAATTAGAACAAAACTTCCCCAGGGCAAGCTTAATAATTTCAAATACAAACCAAAAAACTTCAATGACAAAGTAGGAAAATTAAAATTTACTTTTGGGGGTTGGGGATTTAGCTCAGCGGTAGAGCGCTTGCCTAGCGAGCGCAAGGCCCTGGGTTCGGTCCCCAGCTCCGAAAAAAAAAAAAAAAAATTTACTTTTGTAGGAAAAGCACCTAAGAATTGACTGCTAAACAGAGAATGAGTGGATGTATATTGCATTTTTGTTTTTAATTTCATGAATTACTTGGCTTTGGAAAACAGTGGGTTGCTCATACCTGGGGACAAAACCTTGATATTTAAAGTTAAAGGGGTTGGGGAAGTGTTTTCCAAAATGTGGGCCTTTGTGCCAGGTAGAGTGACTTTTAATTCTAACTCTGTCATTTCTTGTTACTTCCACATTTTCCTCATCTATATTAATACCTGCTGTGGACGTTTCTCTTGATGTACATAATGCACCTGAAAATTCCAGTGAGAAATGGTAAACTGAACACACCTGCTTTATGTTTCCTCCCTGAAAATTCTAGACTTTTTTTTTTTTAATAGAAAGAACAAAAGAAGGGGTTGGGGATTTAGCTCAGTGGTAGAGCGCTTGCCTATGCAAGCGCAAGGCCCTGAGTTCGGTCCCCAGCTCCGGAAAAAAAAGAAAAGGAAAAAAAAAAAAAAGAAAGAACAAAAAAAAAAACGACAAATCCACAAGGGCGTCAGCACTGGGAAGGAGAAATGCTTAAAGACATGAGCAGAAGACATGACATCGTAGCACAAAAAGCAAGTGTATGGGCTGCCTTGAAATCTCCGAGAAATATAAAACTTACATCTACAGCCAATCATGCCATAGACTTGGAAACTCCACAAACGGCCGGTGCCAGGCCCTGCCGAATGACGGTGTGGACTGAGACAGAACTGGAGTTGTCTTCCTCCATCAGTCACGGTACTGGCTGGAGACCATGAACTCATGAAGTTCTGCAGTGAGGGCAGAAGGAACAGCACACAACCAGGCGAAGACCGGAAGACTCTGGATGAGCTTCGGTCTGAGCAGCCCTTCCCCAAACCCTCTCCTCACTTGGCTGTCAAAAAATCAGCAGTCATAGTGTGGCCCCACGACAAAAGATTGCAAGAGTGTTCTCTGAATAAACTGAACCAGCTGGACGGGGGTCGGGGGGGAGGGGAGACAATGTTAAAAATATTGATCCATGCAGGAGATCAAATATCAAGATATCAAGAATTCTGGAAAGGTGAGAGGAAAGGGAAGAAAAGTTTCTAAACTATGTCATGAATGAGAAATCAGGCCAAAGTTTGCTGCTTTGAAAAGAGCATCAAGGCAAGGAGAGGAGGAAGTCACAGAGAAGGTAACTGGCAGTGTCCACCGCTGTGAGCGTACCTTTCCTCAGAAGCCTTCCAGTGGAAACCGCTGGAAGCTGGTACACAGCAACCAATCCACATCACTGCGGCAGTCTGCTGGGAAGCAGAAGGGGAAGTGCTCGAAGGCAAGCTATGTCTTCACCAAACTTTGTACGCTCAGAACATCTGCAAATCTGCACTGTGGTGCACCGAAGCACTCTGAAAGGGGTGAGAGTCTGCCAAACCTTGTGGTTTGGGAAGGCCAAAATTGGGTCAGAGACACCCCAGTATTTTTAGCTGAGAACCACATAAGAGGAAGAAGAACATGGAATTAAACCATTAGCAAATGGACCAAGACAAGAAATCTCTTCCTAAATGCCTTCTTCAAGGGAACAGGATAGTCTCTCTGGGAACATATAAAATCCCAAGAACCTCAATTATTTTTAACTTACAGTGTCCAGCATTTAGTGAAAAATTATCAGAGAAGCCATAAAATGAACTGACCTGATCAGAAATGTGAATAAATTAGAAATGCATTCTTTGGAGTTGTCAAAAGTTTTTAAATATCTATAATTATATATTCAAGATGGCAAGAGGAAGCATTTCATCTACTCTGGCATCTATATTTTCAAACATCAAAAGAAAATTCTAGAATTGACAAATAACTGAATTTAAGAAATCAGTAGAGAGCTGGAGAGATGGCTCAGTGGTTAAGAGCACTGTCTGCTCTTCCAGAGGTCCTGAGTTCAATTCCCAGCACCCACATGGTGGCTCATAACCATCTGTAATGGGATCCGATGCCTTCTTCTGATGTGTCTGAAGATAGCAACATTGTACTGGAATAAAATAAATAAATCTTTAGAATAATCAATATATAAATTTAATGATAGATCAGATAAGTGTAGGAAAGGAATGATAAATAAAGAAAAGACTCATTAGAGGAAATACAACTGAAACACAAGGTGGAGAAATGGCCCAGTACCTAGGTTTGGTTCCCAGCAACTACAAGGCAGCTCACAACCAGCTTTAATTCGAGTTTGAGAGAATCAGAAACCCTCTTCTGCTATCAACAGTGATTGCACAAGTGTGCTGCACATACATATTTGCCAGCAAAACATTTACACACATAAAATAAAAATAAATAGTTCTTTTTAAAAGTACTTGAATATAAGGAGGATAAAAAAATTGAAAAAAGTCAAAAAACACCATCATCAAAGAGAGTAGAGAGGTGTGACTCACAAGTGACCATGCCCAGGAGAGCACTGTGTGTCTGCATGAGCAGCAGCCAGGTGGGAAGACAAGACTGCAGGCATCTGTACCACATACCACAGAGGGCATCATGACACAGACCTGGTGACAGCACAGTCCTGCTGAAGGATTGTGGTGACTTAATAATGTATATATAGAAAAGCAAGAACAAACTTAGAAATAAAGTGTGTGTGTGTGTGTGTGTGTGTGTGTGTGTGTGTGTGTGTGTGTGTGTTGGAGATTGAGCCCCAGAATTTTTAATTTCAGAAAAACATTTCTATTATAAAATAAATCAAACAAGATAATTTGTGGTTCATTGCTTATGCTAAATAAGTACATGTTCCTAAGAATGTGAACAAACACTGATTTTAGTTAAAATGGTTACATGATTTTATTGGAAAGATGTGAAAGGGTAATTAATATTCCTTTATTTAAAAAAAAACAAGGAAAGAAGAAAGCTATGCTATCTCTTTTTAATAAGAAGTAGGAATGAATCATATTTAGAACTGACAAATCGAGAAATAGTACTAGAAGTTGTTCGTTAGATAAAAACAATCACTAGAGTAAACAGCTAAAAATATAGTTGTCTCCAGAGAGAAGGAAAGAGGAGAGGAGTAAAGCAAATCCAACTACTGTGTAATGAGTGTTGAAGTCTTGTTTGACTTCCTAAGCATATGCAAGCAAGGCTTTAAGAAGAAAATTTTATACTAGAATTTAAATATGAAGAAACGATCCCTAACGTGCCTGCATATGACATGCTTAGCATATAGATTACGGGACCCCAGGGTCTGTGGTGAAAGGGGGGGGGCTCCAGTATGGACCAGTATCGTCAGGTAGAGTGAAGTATCGCTGAAACTGTGCCCTTGGTTTTGTTTTTTTTAAATTTCATTCGAACTCATAAATACTCCAGCTCCTAGCCAATTGGTGAGCTCTCTTGGCTTTCTTTAGTTGATTATTAAACCTCCCAGAAACTTCTGACCTTAAATTTCTTTATGCTAAGTGTCTCAGGTTGTGATCTATAAGCAAGAGATCCTCTGTGGAGAACTGGGAAAGTTTATCAGAAAGGAACAGCATGGTAGTGCTGATGTCTTCTCAGAGTCTGCTTGGGGGACTACCTGAAGAATGACGCTCGGAGTGCGGAAATGTGTAGTTTCCAATGGCACAGCAGGCCCGACAGGTGCCCTTAGAAACAAGGCAACTCTCAGAAGTCACTTGCTTTGTTGCTAGGATGAGTGCTCTGGTAGATAGATAAATATATAAAGATGTAAGTTTATTCAGGGTACAAAAAAGTATCCTAGGAAGAGCAGCCCCAACACCAACATGTAGACTTGGAGCTCATGATAGTGACGTCATGATGGTGACGTGACGCCGTACCTCCTGAACGCTGTCCTCCCCACTTGGATACAATTGGATCCAAATAGAGTTGTCTTATGAAGGCCCTGGTCTTAGAAACAGTGTTTGGAAATGACTTAGTTACCTTTAATAGATGACAACGTAAAAGTGTTGAAGTCAAGATAGGGAGATTATGGGGAGACAATGATAGCAGATGCCTGTTTTGAACCCCCACTTCACCGCCAAGCTCCAACATAAAAAAAGTAAAGAAAGTTATGTAAGCAAACCCGAAAACCCACAGACAAGGTCTCAAACACAAGAGGCCATGAATTAAATGACAGAGGTCCCAGTTTAAATAAACAAGGACAAAGCTTCCTCAGCCCCAAGACTGGGTGGACCGAGCACTTGTGTATGTAAATGGGAGATGTTGCCTGTCAAGCCTGAGGAAAGCACAAGACTTCCCAACGAAAATAAAGTGCTGCTTTGAAGCGCTTTGCAGACTTCCTTAAGAGCACAAAAGATGGATGAGGCACACCCCAGCTTGAAGACTGGGTCACAAAGCACTGTAAAGAGTAAGTCAAAAAGTTATAAAACTCCATTAAGTTGACAGCATTGTAAAACTTGGTAAGAAAAATGAAAGAATATGTGTGTATGTGCAGCCTTGTCTACGTCTGTCTATTGATATTCTCATATAATCTTCTGCTTAAGCAATCACAGTCATATTCTGTCAGAAACCAGCGAATCTGGAAAATCACTATATTATAACTTTAAAATTGGCACATGAAGATGACCTTTCCAAACACAAGCGTTTCGGTGAAATTCTCAAGTGCCCTTGTAGCATCAGGAATGTTTGTCTCATCTTGGGAATATCAAAACTGCTGTTTTCCCCCTCAAAATGCATTAGAAGAACATTGATATGGTGCCCCGAGGATGTCACTATTTATAATGTGAAACATCCCATGCACAATTCTGGTTCCAGGCGATTGTGCTCAAGGCAGAACAGAGTGGCTTGTCCCCAGTGAGTTCCTCAGGTGGCCCCCTACAATGCAAATTGAACTGCCCTCAAGGTGCCCCATAAATTAATTATAAAAATCTAAAATAAATAACACAACATAACAAAAAAGTTTGTCTTACTAAACTAAAATCTATTCCCCTTGTTTAACTTTTAAACAGAGCAGAGCAAGAATTGCCAGAACAAGGAGATGGCTCACCTGGTAAAGGTGACGCCAAGGCCACAGCAGGAGTTCTATCCCTGGACCCCACATGCTGAAAAGCGAGAGCCACTTCTGTGCGTCGTCCTTTGACCTCCACAGGCACGTGGCTGCCCGCACTCTCGCACACACATGCACACGAGTACATGCACATGTGTGCGTGTATACACATGTGCATGTGTGCTAAATGTTTTTTAAAAGGAAAAGAAACTATGGGAAAGTTGTAAACCTATCTGACAGTCGCGATTTTTAAGGAGGTAAAGTGATTATGGTTAAATGTGCATGGCAACTGTGGCTTTTTGATATGAGCACTGACAATTTGAGCAGCTTAATGTGTGCCTGCCGTTCGTTTTAACAAATTTCTTATCACCTACTTTGGGGTTGGGTTCTAGACTTGGATTTCACTGAGTAAAGCTGGCTCTTGTACCAGCTTAGGAATCATAGTAACACACTAGTCACACGAAGGAATCACATCACGATTCACTTGTTTTGTGACGGAGTATGAAAGTAATTGCTTAAGTAAAAGATTATATGAGAATGTCAGTAGATGTAGACAAGGTTGCACGTGCACTTATTTTTTTATTTTTGGTTACTAAACCTTAATGCACTGCCGGAAATGTTCTGCCAAAGGTACTAAACAGAGTCATGAACCACCTAGAGATTGTTTGCTCACAGGGGGTGCACACACCATAGCAGTTCTACGAGACGACTGTGCCTAGAGGCGGAAGCCATTTTGGTTTGTGTGAGGGCGTTCAGCTATCAGCAGAGCAAGCAGAACAATGGAATCATGTAAGGATGGTTTCTCGGGCGTCTTCTGTTAATAGGGTGCACATGATTACAGTTACATGAGAATCTCAAACTACTGAGAAGTACTGTGTTCATATATTCTATAGCAGAGAGATGTGATCCAAAAGAGAAGCAATATGGCCTCCACCATTGGCCGGGCTCACTAGCTGGCCGTAGAGCGGGAGAACCAAACTGGGCTCTGAAGAGCAAAGACAGAAGCTGACTGAAGAAGATCAAAAAGGCTAGGATTTATGGGCAAGGTACTGAAAAGAAGACGTTACACAGAAATTTCCAGGAATCGGTGAAAGCTCCCTCAGACCCAGGGAGGTGTGCATGCAAGAGAACAGAGCAGCTCTGGGCAGAAAAGAGGAGGCCACGCCATCCCACAGCTCCTACCTGGCTGCAGTCAGGATAAGAAATGATCAGGTAATAAGTGAGAATTGAGAAGCCTCTAAGGAGGAACTTCCTTGGGGCTGTTCTGCCCAGCAATATTGAAGGGTGGGCTTCAGAAACTGTGATTCCTAAGCTGGGACAAGAGCCAACTTCACTCAAAGAAATCCAAGTCTAGAACCCAATTCATGCCAAGTATCCAGTCTTCAGTTGTGGGCATTAAAAGATGCAGAGGACAGGGATGAAGGAGGGACCAGCGTGGATGTGATGAAGTAGAGTGCGCGCTTAGAATGCTACTTGGCTGAGACGGACATTTTAGCTCCTAAAATCTACCAGACAGGCCTAAAGGCAGAGTAAACACTGCATACAAAAATCACTGAGTTAAAGATATGCACTAATGACCGACCAGGGAAGGAAGGGTAACGAGTAAGGAAAGCCTTTGAGACACTGTCAAATCGTCCATCATTGTGCGAACCTGAGATCCACAAGAAAAGAAAAGATACTGAAAAACAGTGCCTTGAAATTTTCCAAGTGTGACAATTTGTTGTTTGTTTGTTTGTTTGTTTGTAATGTCTCCAAAAAAAACAATTCACTCTAATGTTGGGGAAGCCTGATCCTTATTCTGGGCAAACCAAAAGTCAAAAATTTAAAGCTGGTACCGGAAAAATTCACATGGAATCTGAATATTTTACCCAGAAAAGAGAAAGAAAAAGAACAGAAATAACAATTCTTAACTCACAGAAGTGAATTAAGGCTGAAATGCCATGTGATATTTTAACCTTATTCTGAATTTCCTTGTTCTGATCAATCTAAATCAGGCCTTAATGAGATTTAAATGTAGCTACTTCTAATTCCCATAATAGGCAAACAAAGGAGAGGTTAAAATAATTCTATTATTTCACAATGATGAAACAGACTGAATATTTCAATTATTCTACTTATTATAGAACACATAGAACAACACGCTGTAATCGGCTTCGATATATATAGGCTCCTTAACCACACCACAGTGGGGCTAACACAGCCACGCCGGTTGAGCTGCGCTAGCTGATTCAGTGTTGGAATAAAGTACTTCACAGATTAGCTTAGTCTGCAGCGCTTAAAGGTCAGGATTTATTGTAATGTAAATCACAAAGCAATTTCATCTTGACAGAGATTACATACTGTTACAATATTTCTCGCTGAATCTGGTGATGCGTTTGCTTTTTCTTTGCAACTGCTGTGCAAATTGGACCGTAGCCCAGAAAAGAAAGAGATGGCAGGCTGCTATGGCTTTTTAGAAACAACTTAATTCTCTCCATTTTTCAAAGTTCCACAAGGGGAAAAAAAAAAACTCTGAAAATACACATAAAATCCTCCACAGTACTTGTAGACCTTTCCAGAGCCTGAGCTCTAGTGCACACAGGCACCCACCCTGAGTGGCCACCTCTCAAATGTTTGCATGCATTTTAAAAACGAAGGTAATTGTTAATAACTTATTTCCGATTACTCGAAGCAAGTATCTTGATATACTATGTAAACCATCTCCACTCAAAGCAAACAAACAGAAACAATAGGAAGAGCCCATGCTTTCAGCAGAAGAAACTACAAACAGAAGAGAAAGAATCCAGGCTAAACAAAGGAAGGCGGGGGTTGGATAGAGCAGTGCTGCCTCTCCGGCCCAGGCAGGAAGGAAAGGTAGACACTAACCCTTCCGGTACCGCCCTGCTGAGGCTTTGCTCTAAGAATGGCAGACCCTGGACTAGATATCAGCAAGAAATTTGATTTCCAGGGTCCTAGACAAACCCAAAGCGTGTGAGGACTTTTTAATCCCCATATCCCCAGGTCCATCTCCCCGTGGAGACTGAGTTGGTCACTCCGGTCATCCCACCACGACAGGATCATCAGTGGCTGCTCATTCTTGAGACCCATTGTGCTCTTATACCGATGTTCCTTTCTAAAAGCTCGTCTTCCATTGTCCACGAAATTTATTTTCCAAATTCATGAGTCAAAGAGCCCAAAAGGCACTGGCTCAGAGGGACTTCTGTAGCTGTGGAGTGAGTGTCCAAGAACCAAGCCGCAGAGTCTAAGGAGGACTCAGCACCGCCACATACTCCAGGAGTCCTTTGTTCCCATATCACAAACAAGGCACTGCTCACTGCATGGAGCCTTTGTGTGGACCCAGCACATTTGATTTGCCTAGAAAAGTTCTAGTCCCGTCCTGTAAGAATCACCTTACTCCTTTTCTCTCAAAAGTATCCTGATTTAGTCAAGGCCTCCAGTGGAGCGACTGCAAAGGCAACCCAGTCATAAAATCCCCAACCTACACTTTGTCTTGCCTGCTTATGAGCTGGGGCAGTCTAGAGTAATTGTCATCAGAGAGACCGGAGACTTCATCCAGCAACGGAGCAGAACTCAGGAAGCTCTGTGGAGGAGAGGGAGGAGGGATTGGAGGAGCCGGAGGGATGGAGAACACTACAAGAACATGGCCCACAGAATCAACTGATCAGGGCTCAGGTACGTACAGAGACCAGGGAGCCTGTACTGTCTGACTTAGGTCCTCTGCATGTTATGGTTACATAGCTCCATGTTCTTGTGAGACGCCTAGCGGTGGGGGCAGGGGCTGTCTCTGGCCCTTTTGCCTGCCTTCGGGACCCTTTTCCTCCTACTGGGTTGCCTCATCCAGCCTTGACGTGAGAATATTGCCTGGTCTTATTGTAGCTTGTTGTGCCCTATTTGGTTGATGTCCCTGGGAGGCCTGCTCCTTTCTGAGGGGAGGTAGAAGGCAAGTGTATGAATCAGTAGAAAGGGGAAGTTGTGAGGAGAGACTCAGGGGAGGGGGGGGAACTGCAGATGAGATGCAATATATGAAAGAGGACTAAATAAAAGGGAAAAATAATTTTTGAAAAAGTCATGATTTGGATGGAACTCAAAGGATACACCAAGTCATTCTCCAGGAAGCTAGACAGTGCACACATTTCTGCTTTGACTTATTCTTCACTATGAGAGAGCTCAATGACACGCTAGAATTTATAACATGCATTATCTTGATCTTCTCAACAACTCTGACTCTAAACTCAGAACTCTAAATTAGAAATGGAGAAACAGTGAGTCAGGGAGACTCCTCTGGGGAGCCCACAGCTACTGCCAAAGAAATTCAAACTCCCATCTAAGTATCTACTCTGTATCATCTTTTTATGGAAAATTGGGGGAAGTGCAGTCTTGAAAGGAGAAGGATGGGGTTAGGGATGGAGAGAGAGTCTGATTTGTTTTGCTGATTTGAAGGGAGGTCAAACTATGTCACTCACACTGGCCTTCAACTCTCCATCCTCTGTCTCAACATCCAGGATGTCAGAATTTCATGCAGGAAGCATCCCAGCTGCCAAGAAACATTCTGAAAGCCATTCTCTTTCACTGAAGATACTGAGAAATGGGACAGCGTGTCTGAAAGTTACTGTTGCCAGAAAGTTTGGGGGACCCATATTGAATGTCATACATTACCAGAGAAATGATGGGTTTTCCCTTTGGGTTTGTAGTCACTTTCATATAAGTAGGCACAGCAGGAAGCTCCAGGACAACAGGGCAAAGAAGCTTCAACCCCCGGAAGGGTGTTGGGAGTGGTATATGGCAAAGAGAAAGAGTCGTGTCTTCTGAGTTACACTGGCATGCTCAGTAAAGGAAGGGTAACCAAGACAGCACATGGCAACACACTGCTACACAACAGAAAGAGGGTAGTCTCAGAGAACCAGTGAGAAAGCCCACAGTGCAGAGGAAAACATGTTTAGACTCTGATCAGCATCTGAAGAAAGAAATAGAAAAGAGAAACAGGAAAGTTATGATTTTCTGAGTGAGGACTCAGATAGGCAGGCAGAGTCGAAAGAGCTTGGAGAATCTCTGTAAGCAAGTGAACCAAAGGAGGTAACATTTCTGAGGAGGTAGGTGCATTATCTCATAACCGGATACTCATCCCTCCCATCTCTTCAGAGCGGCTTTAGCAGAGTCACCTGCTTGAGCAAGCGATTGACAGGCCCAGCTCAATTATATCTTAAAGGAGACAAACTACATGTTTCAATCTTTAGAGCATAAAGGTCCATCGAGGGTGGAGATCCTGAAATAATTGAGAAAGGCTGTAATGTGGAAATAGTTGTGGCTGATTGACACCATCGAAGTCCAGATGTGCAGTTCCAAAGCTGTTCACCAGCAGAAATTAACATCTGGGCTGGTGTCTCGAAATTGTTCTCAGGTATGGCTTCTAACCAGAGATGCTCCTTTAGGTGAAGCTAAAACCATAGTCCTCTTCCAGCATTCCTGGCCTCCAGCAAGGTCAATTTTGGAACTGCTGCCTTGGGGTCCCAAGTTTTCTCTTTTCTATCCTGTCCTCATTATTACCACCCTCCCAGGTCATTAAAGAAAAAAAAATCTTCCACTTAGCCCTATGTAATAAGTGATTGCCAGAGTTAGCCAACAGGTCCAGTGAATTAAATCAGCTTTTTGTTTAACCCTGGAAATATAACCAGACTCTTCATTAAAAGCTAAATGTATATCTGGCCTTGTTTTCAGATGATGAGAAGGGAAGAATGAAGAGACACGGGCAGCACCCCGTGCAGCCTGGGAGACAGAAAGAGAAGAGAGGAGGACAAGAAAGAAATAGCCTGCATCCCTCTCCACACCCCGCCTTTCCTCCTGTGCCACCTTGAGTGTTACACCAAACACGTCTGTCTACCCTCCCTGCTCACGTGGGGGAGGGCCAAAAGCTTTACATTACACCACTGGTTAACACCCTGAGAAACGTCTTGTGAGCTGCAAAATACACTTCGAAGCAACTTTCTAAAAGGCACATCTATATTTACCAATGTGTTCCACATGATTAAACTGTGAAATTTGTCTCCAGTTTGGCAATACCTTAGAGAGATGTTGTGAGGTTTAGAGAGAAAATGCCTGTGAAATGCCTTACATTCCAGGGAAGGGAAGCACCATAGACTTCCAAGGTGCTGTTACATTCTCTGGGGCTCCGTTGGTGCAACAGCGAGCAAAGGCTCGTAAGCTATGATGTCACAATGTTGTCACGCAGCATCATCCACAGTGAGACCAAGAAAGAGCTGTTTTTAAAGAGCTTCTTTTCCCCTCTTCCTCAGCTTGTTAAAGCATATGGTCTTCAAAAGTAGTTCACAGTGAACTTCATCTCTGCCACTGCTGTAAATGAAGTTTCTTCTCAGGCAGATGTCAGTGCTAAAAGTTTGGTGCTCGGAAATACCAAATTTACATAAAATCTATATAGCTTTTTGCAAAAGTCTTTTTGGTTGACGTAGGCTGATTGGCTGGGAATCATGGTTCACTCGATTCTTCTTGTAGTCATAATATAGCCCACTAATTAGAAAACAATAATTTTGATTGATCCACGGAGGCCACTCCTGGGGCTCCGTTGGTGCAACAGCAAGCAAAGGCTTGTAAGCTCTGATGTCACAAAGTCCTCTCTGTCTTTAATGTCATCTGTTACACTGAAAGAAAGAAATTATCAAGTAGGCACAGAGAGATTCTTGGGTCATTAAGTTAGGCCTGATGCAAATGCTTCACTCCTTCTTTAAAAAGGGAACAAGAATACCCTTGGAAGGGAATAGGGAGGCAAAGTTTAGAACAGGGGCAGAAGGAACACCCATTCAGAGCCTGCCCCACATGTGGCTCATACATATACAGTCACCCAATTAGATAAGATGGATGAAGCAAAGAAATGCAGACCAACAGGAACCGGATGTAGATCTCTCCTGAGAGACACACCCAGAATACAGCAAATACATAGGCGAATGCCAGCAGCAAACCACTGAACTGAGAACAGGACCCCCGTTGAAGGAATCAGAGAAAGGACTGGAAGAGCTTGAAGGGACTCGAGACCCCATATGAACAACAATGCCAACCAACCAGAGCTTTCAGGGACTAAGCCACTACCCAAAGACTATACATGGACTGACCCTGGGCTCCAACCTCATAGGTAGCAATGAATAGCCTAGTAAGAGCACCAGTGGAAGGGGAAGCCCTTGGTCCTGCCAAGACTGAACACCTAGTGAACGTGACTGTTGGGGGGAAGGTGGTATTGGGGGGAGGATGGGGAGGGAAACACCCATAGAGGGGGGGAGGGGTTAGGGGAACGTTGGCCCGGATACCAGGAAAGGGAATAACAATCGAAATATAAATAAGAAATACCCAAGTTAATAAAGATGGAGAAAAAAAAAGAAAAAGTTAGGCCTGTGACTTCAAACTATGGGTCACTACTTTTAAAAAATGCATAACAGAATTTAGTGAGAATTGACTGCATAGATATTTTGCTCCCATAAAAACAACTTCTTGATTAAGCCCCAATTAACTCTTGCCAAGGTAGGAGCAGCCACCAACTTGACTAGAATTGCTGTCTCAGAAGAGGAAAAAGTAGAAAGTATTTATGAATTGGGAGTCTGACTGAAGCTATGAAGTAGGTGGGGGCTGGTGGAAAAGAATTTCAAATCAACTTTTAAAGAATAAGCAGTGATTTGATGTTACGTTCAGTGGCATAATCTGACCCAGGCCTAGTGGCATAGACTGTCATTCCAGAACTCTGGAGGTAGAAGCAGTAGAATCATGACTTCATGCCCAGCCTGGCCTTAGCTGTTGAAGAAAATATGGCCAAATACAATATTTATTTAAGTTATTTTTTGGAAACTTTCTGAAATGAACAATAAAATTGCTTACAACTTCTAACTTCCTGGCAATAATTTTCAAAATTAAGAGTGACATTAGTGAAGCAAGTTAAAGGCTCTGTTAATGTAACTGTGAGCTATGTCACGGGCCTGCTGTCACCTGCAGCACAGGACCTACTGAGTCTCTTCAGATGGACCTGGGAAAGCCCAGCACAGCAGGGGCCTCAGGAAAGGCTCTAGCTCAGGTGGGATGTTCTCAAAGGCACCACTCTCCTTACACCTCATTTGCTGACTACCTTGAGGTCACAGTCGGTCATTTGCTCCTCTCTTTACTTGATGCAGCGCTTCTTTATATGCATACCATAGCTTACATGTTTAAGAAAAACCGCAAGTGGTTTGGAAACGTTCCACGGTCATCCCCACAACAAAAGAGCACAACTCTGCTTGAAACTTTAGAAGGCCTTTTTTGACGTCTAGATCAAGTGTAAACTTCTGAATGTCCATTTTGCACAGCATTTCCAAATTCTCCGTTCTCTCTCACATGCTGTGCACTCATTCGAGCGGAAGCCTGTACATCCATCGAGCAGGCCTAAGCTCCAGTTTCAGAAGCTCGCCTCCTCTTCCGTCCCGTAAAGGGCTCTTGCAAGGATGTGTTGTCTGGTTGGACACCTCTTTCTTTTCTTTTTCCCTGATTAAGAAGTTTAGATGCTAAGAAGTCGTTTCCTCTAGTAGGCTTTGCTACGTCTGAAAATTAACTCTTTTGTCTGTATTTAAATAGTTAATCAAGATGTATTTCTTATAAGCCTTATCTCATGACTTGAGATGGAATAGAAAGACTGGATGGGTAAGTGTACCAATGTCATGTGAGTGAGAAATTCCTGAGGATAACATTCAAGGCAGTTTCCAGAGCCTTCTCCCAAACCCTGCCACAACTCTTAAAGGGTCACCTGCAAAGAAAAGGTCCTTAGGGAAAAAAACTCCTGTTCATTTTATAAAAATAGATTCTGTCTTTTTTAAAAAATATTTTATTAAATACAATCAAGTAAAATCTGCATTTAACAAAAGCTTTAAATAGATATATTATAAAATGTCACCAGATGTGACATTTACACCTTACACCTTTAATCCCTGCACTTAGAGCCAGGCAGATCTCCATGAGTTCTAGGCCAGCTCTGCCTACATAGGGAATTCTCAGAGGCAACTAGGGCTATGTAATGAGACCCCATCAAAAAGAAAAGAAAAGAAAAAGAAAAAGAGAAAGAAAAAAGAAAACTGTCTCTCTCCTGTCATTGCCTTATAAATCACACCCCCTTGTGGTAATAAATGTTTATGACTTAACCCTTCATGGTTCTCTGTCAGATAGTTTCTATAAGCACTACATACAAATTTTGTTAAAACCTAAGTAAAATAAAGAGGGTGGGAAATGTGAATTTTTAAAAGTGCTTGCAGCAAGGAAAAGCAAGAAGGAATAAAATCAGACAAATTCAAACTGATGTAAGTTAAATAAGTGGTCCTTTGACTGTGATCAGATGATGTTCTGAGAAATAATACATCATTGGGTGAGCACTCGCGCTGTGTGGACAGCCTAGAGAGGCTATTCATACAACCCTGGCTGCTGCAACAAACAACATACACGGCTGGTCTGGAATGTCACGGCCTGGCCTCTTACTTCTGGAATGACAATGGAAAAAAAAAAAGTAAACTTGAGTCAAGAACAGGAAGAACCATGCGTGCATTCAGGAAACAAAGGAAGCCCAGCCCAAACTGCTGCACGTGTCACATACCATATTCCCAGGAAAATGTTAGCACTCTAGGACAATGAAGAAGTACAAAGGGCACACAGCAATTTATCAAGTATATATTGGGAGCACATAACTGTGTGCAGTGATAGTGCAGTAAGTCTTATTTTCATACCCGTTTCACCTGTGAGAAATGCATGGTGCTGTATCCTTTCAACTGTCATCTGTGTGGCCTGCCATGGGTCAATATATCTTAGTGCGTTTTATGAGTGTAAGTTAAGTTAACTTACATTTGAGTTGTTTGTAAGGTACTCTGTCACTGAGCTACTCCCAGAACGACTACTGGCTTTCTACTTTACTGTCCCTGATAAAAGAGATCCAATAATTTCTGAATGACAATTAGAACCAGCGTAGAAATGATTATTTTATAATGTAATCTCATACCACTTGGTGAAAAGTTGATCAGTTCCATAATTTATTTTATTTTATATATTGCTGTTTGCCTACATGTGTATCAGTTCCCCACAGAGAATAAAAGAAGGTGTTTGGTCCCCCAGAACTTAAGTTACAGACAGATTATGGGTGCTAGAGACCAAACTGAGGTCCTCTGCAGAAGCAGCAAGTGCTCATAATCACTAGGCCATCTCTTCAGCCCAATTTCATAATTTTAATCAACCTTCTGTTTGCCCATTGTAATGATTACAAATAAAAACCAAAAAAGTATACTTCAAAGTTATTCACAGGAGTGATTTCCAGGACAGGAAACAAAGGTCCCTGTGTAACTTTCTCCATTGCTGTTATGAAAACCATGAGAACAACCAATAAAGAAGCATGGTCACTCAACTCCCTGCCTTCGGGTAAAATGCCATATGGTAGGAAGATGGGCTGGAGGACAACAAGAAGCAGAGATTAGAGCAAACAGGAAGAGCTCAAAGCGAGAAATACCCAAGAATATGCTCTGCCCTCAATGACTATCCCCCAGGCCAAAGTCCTACTCCACAACCTTCTAATAAAGCCTTCATATTATGACTTTACTAAATGATTGACTTCATTCAATCCATTGACTTGGTCAGAGCTCTCATGATCTCGTTGTCTCTGGTATAGTCACTCAAGACACACCCAAGTATGCCTTAGTAATCTGCTGGGGATGTCTTAGTACAATCAAGTTGACAAGACTAACCAGTACCACTTGATAGCCTATGACTTTGCAGTGAAGATTAGTAAATATCTAGAAACAAACAGCATTCTTTCACCTCATTGTCTTGGATATAGACATGTCTTGCTATGCATGGTGGCATCTAGCTCTGATTCTGTAGAAACTTCTATTTCTTTTAAAGATGACTGTTCCCCAGAGAGTGTCATTGGTACACATTTCTGGCCAGACAATCTCATGGTATACCTTCAACAACTCTTCTAAATTTGCTTTGATTATTACTGAATCTGCTTTTATCTTCCTTTCCAGTTGACAATGTCTCCCCCATTGAGTTACCTAAAACACGTGAGGGTAAAGATCATGTCTGCTGTATTCTGGCACTAAATGGAAGCACTTGTTTGGCGCACATCAAAAGGTCAGTGATTTGAGCAAGATGTTCTTTAGTTTGCTACTTTGATGCATGTGTCCTTACATAGAACAAGAGATTAGCATTTCATACTGTGACTAGAAAGAACAATCAATTTAGCAGGAAAACACCCTTAGTCATCATCACGCTACCCATTAGAAAGATGGAAACACAAATGGGAATTTGAATATGACAAATGCCTTTAGTCAAGTTAAATCCATCTCAAACAAAAATTAGATACAAATTGTATAAAGAAAAGAACAGAAATAGGATGGCAAATTTCTGTGTTGAATCCAAACAAAAACCTCATAGCTCAGACATCATCTCCATTTAACATGAGGCATCTGAGACCCACAAACTGAATGTCTGGCTTCCTACACCTATTAAGGCAGAAATGAAATGCACATTCAATTTTATTTCAAAGCTAATGCTTTTTCTACTGTACCATGATGAAATATGGGAGTGCAAAAATAAGAAAGTTAGATGAAGTTTTAATTATATTCGAACTAAAAACAGAGCATAGAAATCAAACAAAACAAACAAAAGACCCCAAAACGTAAAAGGCAAAATCAGCACTAGCAGCTAATTCTACTAACAGGCACCCTGAGCTTTACACACATTGCACTCCCTCATTCCCGGCCATGAAGGAGTTGAGTCTTTTGAATAAATTTGCCTCTTTCCCAACTCTTTTTCAATAAGCAGAGATAACGTTATTGTATACAAAACTCACTTTAGAGAACTTGCTATAGTGTGGATTCGAGGTCTCTATCTTAGGATTTACAACCAAGAGTAGACCACCAAGACTACTCTTATTTAAAACATCCTAAAGTAACCCATAAGAGCAGGAGTGGAGAACCCACACTGCCATGAACTACTTGGATTACTGATTTTCCCATTCACTGAGATGATCGCAGAGGCAGAGTGTTACACAGCAACCAGGTGCCTTATCCCAGAGTTAATCAGTGAATATGACGAAAGGTTTTCCAGTAACATTATCTTCCCAGGAAGTTATATTTATAATTAAATAATTTTAACTTACTTCCAGTGGTGGTGAAAGAGTGGTTATTGGGTAGATGCTCGTAGATTTGACAATGGGTTTCTATGGAAATCCCTTTTAGAATTTTTACAAAGTAGTCAGAGGGGTTATTAGCTAAATGGAATGGAAAATACTGAAAGCATAATGTGAGTGGAAAGTTATTAGCTGATAGAAAAGAATGCCAAGTACCCAAAGTATTATATGAGAGGAAATGTACAAAAGTAATCGTCTATTTTCTCTCTCACCTCGTGGATTAGATCGATATACTTATATATTCATTATATGCATCATGAGGTCCTATAAGAGATGTGTGGTCTTAGATCCCAAAGAAAGCTAATCAGTAAGGTTGTGTGTCTTTTACTGAATAGTTACAAGTCTGGAATAAACAATTGGAAGCTTGGATTTAAGCAAGTCTGTGGTTTGGGCTCTGCAAGGAATCAGAGAGGGGAAAAAAAGAATCCAATAAAGTCATTTTCTAGGCTGGATTATATGTCTGTAAGGTAAGTAAGGGAAGAAACGTGGCTGCCAAGATGGTGAGACTTGGTGTGGTAGGAGGGGCGTGGGTGAGAAGGTTCGGTGAGCCTAAGAGTTAGGGCACCAGGAAGAGAAAGACAGAAGGATAGTGACTGCTGGTCAGAGAACAGAATCCATGAAGCTGGCTTGCCATATTAGTCCAGATCTGAGCTGTAACTACTGGAGTGCTCTGGCCTTTGTCTTCAGTTCCTAGAGGGTGGTCCTGAAAACCTCCTAAATGTCAGGTGTAACCTTGCCCACGATCCTTATAACTTATACCAACTAGGTGATGGATGATCTATACCAATAAAATGACGCAGGGTTAGGGCCTGGCTATTCCTCATGAAACTAGGGAATTGGGGGTCTCAAGACGTGACATTAGCCAGATAACAGATCCAGTGGGAGGCTGAACTCAACCAGTGGCTAGAGACTCAATCACTCTTGCTTATGTAATAAAATCTCAATAAGTACTTTGAACATCAATGCCTGGGTGATCTTTGGTAGGCATTTATTTGTCTGTGTATGTCATTGGACAGCACTGGGCCAAGTTAGTGGGTGTATCCTAACTCCACAGGACAAAGATACTAGAGACTTTCCACATGGTGGCCTGCCGGCTGAGAGACAGTATTATCCTATGCATCTACTCTTAGCTGACCTGGATTTGTGTCTCTTTTACTGCAATAAAACTGTAATCATAAGAAAATCAAAACAAAACAGACAATAACAACTCTAGAACTTTGGGATGAAAAAAAAGTGAAACCAGAAAAAGCAGTAAAACAAACAAATGCCCCAGGAAAGTGTGCAATCATAGACAGTCACTCTGTGTTACCTTTTCTTTAAATCTTTTATCATCTTTGTTTTTAGTGCGCTCTCTCTCTCTCTCTCTCTCTCTCTTTCTCTCTCTCTCTCTCTCTCTCTCTCTCTGTGTGTGTGTGTGTGTGTGTGTGTGTGTGTGTGTGTGTGTACACCATTGTATGCATTCTGAGGTGGGGAACACCTTGCAGGAGTTGGATCTTTTCATTTTCTATGAGTCCTGGGATCAACCTCAGATCATCAAACTTGGTGGCAAATACCTTTTTATCCACTGAGCTATCTTCCCAACCCTCATAATTATCTTCTTCATAAGAGTATTTGGGGTGTGGCTTGTCTTTATACTAGATGTCTTACAGGCAAATAAGGCAAAGATTGTCACAACTTACCTGAAATATAAGATTGTTATAATTCAGGAGCTAAACTGAGATCCATAGCATCAGGCTTAGAAACTGCTAGTTTGACAATTATTACATAGTAAATCATTTATTACATAAGTAAATAAATAAACGCACTAAGCTGTCTCCATTCTCCTTCGTCAAGATTTGAAAGATTCTTCACACAACTATTTCTAAAGCAATGATTTCATTTATACATGGAGGCAGCTGCTGCTGCTGCTTCTCCTTCTCCTCCTCCTTCTCCTCCTCCTCCTCCTCCTCCTCCTCCTCCTCCTCCTTCTTCTTCTTCTTCTTCCTCCTCCTCTTCCTCTTCTTCCTCTTCCTCTTCCTCTTCCTCCTCTTCTCCCCCTCCCCCACCCCTCCTCCTCCTCCTAAACTATAAAAGAGTTCACCAGATGCTCTTCATTTATAGGCTTTTCTGAAACAATTCCCACTGCACAGGAAATACATAGGACAAGTCTGGGCCACAGAGGAAGCTGTCCTTGGAATGCTTCCTGCCCTAAGAGAGAATAATCTGTTTGATGTTGGAGATTTTAAAGATCAGTAACTCTTTCTGACTCATTATTATATAATCACCAGTTGGGTGCTTTTTTAAAATTATTATTCAACCTACTTGAAAGAATATGTTGTTCCGTGATGGCTTGTGAATAAAAATTTGTATCATTATGATTTTAGCTTTAATTTTTAGTTTGCAGTATATGATAATAAACCACTTGCAAAATACAGCACAGAGCTGGGGGTGGTGGTGCACACCTGTAGACCCAGCATTTGGGAGGCAGAGACAGGAAAATCACTCAAAGTATGAAGGTCCATCACTTACAAAGTGAGTTCTAGGTCAGCCAGGACATTGTCACTGTGTTCAAGGACAAACTACTATAGGAAATAGCAGGATTCATTTTTGAGAGAAAGAAAAGCATGAAATTGAGTGGCTAATGAGGTGCAAGGATCTGGGAAGGGTTGTGATCAGAATATGGTATATAGAAAGACATTTAAAAAATTAAATTGCAACAGAATGTAACAAATTCAATTATTCATATAATTAATAATTGTTACCTGTGAAACTCTAAGGTTTCCCTCTTTTTTCATGGGCTAGTCTAGCACAGAACTTGTTTTGTAACCCAGTCTGCCCTATAACATGCGATCCTAATGTACCATGTAGAAGGTCACTGCCCTCTCCAGGTGTGTGTCCCTGCACCTGACCTGGGATTTCAATCGTAAACTACTAAGAGGAAGAAGCTTAAATGTGGACGGTAATGAAACGAATGCTGATAAGAGGCACACAAGCTTCTGACACTCAGCCTCAACTCTCATTGACACTTCTCAGGCTGCATTCATTGCAAGTGACTTAGTCTACCTCACTCCAGAAGAAAGGGACTTTAATCCTGTTGTGTGACTGCAAGTAGAGTGGAAGACGACTGTAAATTCACTGTGACATCCATCTAATATGTACCCCCCAAAAGTACTGACATTTTTAGAATTCCTTTTAATTTTTGAAGATTTATTTTGAATTGTGGGTATAGGGGTGGGGTGTGTGCACCTATGAGTCTGCATACAGAGGCCGGAAGAGGGTGGAGCCCCTGGAATATAGGCATCGTAAGCCACCCTTCTTGGGTCATGAGAACCAAGCCCAGGTCTTCTGCTAGAGTGGCATACTCTTTTAACCACCGGTCCATTTACCCATCTCCATCTTTTGTATCCTTTAACACAAGTGGCTTACTTATAAAATACACTTGGTCAGGAACTCTATCTTCGTCTCTGCATCAACAGAGGCAAAACTTCGAGTGCACATAGTATGAGCTGCCGGGAATGTGCTAAGCACTTTTCAGAATACAGCGTGCTTTCAAATACAAGCATTTCTATCAGAACTAAGTCTATTACATGTTGCTATGATGCTATGATCTGATACTTAGCTGACTTGTTTCTATGCAAAAGAATAGATACGCTTAGCAGGACCCCTTCCCGGGAAGCAGTAGTTTGAAAGACACAGATTGGCTTTTCATTCCACTTCCCCAGAAACTTTATCCCGGGACTTTCTTCTGGATTCAAGGATTTATTTGATGATCTTGAAGCAAGAAGAAGAAATCTACTCAACAGGCAGCATGATTATGTTCTCTTAAAGCCTGTATAGGATTCGGATGCCTGTAAACAACAGTAGGTAGCGTGAACAATATGTCAGCACATGCATGTGCACCCTGCTAGTCACGTGAACAATATGTCAGCACATGCGTGTGCACCCTGCTAGTCACGTGAACAATATGTCAGCACATGCGTGTGCACCCTGCTAGTCACGTGAACAATATGTCAGCACATGCGTGTGCACCCTGCTAGTCACGGAGTCCCAGTGGCAGTCACATTTTCTCTCACAGTAACAGTCTCTTACATTCTTCAAGTTACCTCGTTCAGAACGCACACTCTTTCTTTCCCATTTCCACCCATCATCCCGAAGTGGCCTTTCACAAATCCTCTGGCTTTTCTGGCTCCCTTCTCCCTAACCAGCCCAAACACAGCATACATGCAGTAGTTTAATATAAAGCTTCTATGTCCCAGTTCCTAAATTAAGGCCTTTCACAAAGCTTTTAATAATATGGTCCATGCTCCTGGAATTATAGGCAAAGTTAAAAATCATCCCCCTTTGCCTTTCAACAAATTTCAGTTCTCGCCTCTGACAGGGTGCATGTAAATTCTATTAATGTTAATAGAGGCAAAGCTCCTGCGTTTGGAGTGGAGTGTTTCTCTAAGTCTCACTTTAATCTCTGGCTACATAAATCTGGCCTGTGTTCAACTGATACATGTGCCTCCAAAACACACTGTATGTCTGGGGTTTTTTTCTCTCTGTATATTAAAATTTATTCATGTCTCTTTAGCAGCTATTACAACATTTTGGCCAACAAATTTTTCTTAATATTGTTATACATCTGTTGAGTTTAAACTGGATACTACGTGTGGCCATAAATATTCTTGACTTACTGTAATGCAATTAGAAAATAAATCTGATGCCGAATAGGTTATATTTGTTTTAAATGATAGAAATTTACTGTTGTTTTCCGCCTAGGTAAGCATATATAGTAAGAAAAAATATATAATGCAAAAGAGGGAGAGAAAAATGACCTGGTAGATTGTTTCTGTGTGAATCATAATTATATAATACACTTTATATAATGAAAATGCATTGGAATGCATGCATCATGCAGCTAAATAAACCCATACTTGCCTTTTTGTATACTAAAAAAATTCACCAAGCATTTAACTTGCTTAAAAAATTGACTAGCTAATTAACCTTATTTTACATAATCCTAAATGATGCTTTCTGAAAGTGTGCATATCTAGTTTTTCTTGAAGACCCACAGCTTCCCATCCTCACCTTTCATTCTTTTTCCACTTGCCCACAGATATTCCTCAAGGGGCTAAAAAAAAAAATTAGTGAAATGCACAGAATTAGGCTGACTCAAATACTTTGAGGTGAGGATTACTAGTACACTTGGTATGTTAGTGACATTTACTTCTGCAGTCCCATCCCAGTACAACACAAACTCATGGGTTAAGTAACTCAACTTAATTGTCTTTGGAACAATAACTACTCAGTCAAGGCTAAGTAAAAGTCTCTGCTTCTCATCTCCCTTTCTTGAGAAAACAGAGCAGAGAGCTTTTCATGTGTTCAGGCAGTTCAAGGAGAAAGACCCCACTGTGGTTCCACAGACTCTATCCATTATTATCATTATTATTATTGTTGTTGTTGTTGTTGGCTATATTATTTATTTACATTTCGAATGTAATCCCCCCTTCCCAGTTTACCGTCCGCAAACTCCCTATTCCATCTCCCCTTCCCCGGTTCTATGAGGGTGCTCGCCCACCTATCCACCCACTCCCGTGGCACTGCCCTAGCATTCCCCTAGACTGGAGCATCCAGCCTTCACAGGACCAAGGGCCTCTTCTCCACTGCTGCCCAACAAGGCCATCCTCTGCTACATACGCAGCTGGAGCCATGGGTCACTCCATATGTACTCTTTGGTTGGTGGATTGGTCATTGGGAGCTGGGGGGGGGTGTCTGGTTGTTCTTCTTATGGGGTTGCAAACCCCTTCAGCTCCTTCAATCCTTTCCCTAACTCCTCCCTTGGGATTCCCATGCTCAGTTCAATGGTTGCTGCAGGCCTCCACCTCTGTATTTGTCAGGCACTGGCAGAGTCTCACAGGAGACAGCTGTATCAGACTCCTGTCAGCATGCACTTCTTGGTATCCACAATAGTGTCTGGGTTTGGTGTCTGTACATGGGATAGATCCCCAGGTGGAACAGTGTCTGGATGGCCTTCCTTTAGACTCTACTCCACATTTTGTCCCCATATTTTCTTTTAGACAGGAAAATTCTGGGTTAAAATTTTTGGAGATAGGTAGAGACCCTATCCCTCTACCAAGGGCTATGCCTAACCTCTGGATATGGTTGCCACAGATTCTCTCTTCCCTTTGTTGGTTATTTCAGCTAATGTTATCCTTGTTGGGTCCTGAGACCCTCTTGCTTTCCTGGCATATGGAACTTTCTGGTGGCTACCCTCAGTTCCCCATCCTGCCATTGCCTCACACATTTGTTCAATTTCCTGTCCCTATATACATGTCCCCTGTTATTTTGTTCCTCCTTCTAAGTAGAAATGAAGCACCCATACCTTAATTTTTCTTCTTCTTGAGCTTCATATCGTCTGTGGGTTATATCATGAGTATTCTGAACTTTTTTCCTAATATCCACTAATCAGTGAGTACATACCATGTGTGTTCTTTTATGATTGGGTTACCTCACTCAGGATAATATTTCTAGGTCCAACCATTCATTTCATGAAGTCATTGTTTTTAATAGCTGAGTAGTACTCCATTGGGTAGATGTACCACATTTTCTGTATCCATTCCTCTGTTGAGGGACATGTGAGTTGTTTCCAGCTTCTGGCTATTATACAGAAGGCTCCTATGAACACAGTGGAGCACGTGTCTTTGTTGTATGCTGGAGCATCTTTTGAGTATTTGCCCAGGAGAGATATAGCTGTGTCCTTAGGTAGTACTATGTCCAATTCTCTGAGGAACCTCCAGACTGATTTCCAGAGTGGTTGTATCAGCCTGCAATCCCACAAACAATGGAGGAGTGTTGTTTCTCTCCATATCCTCACCAACATCTGCTGTCACCTGAATTTTGATCTTAGCCATTCTGACTGCTGTGAGGTGGAATCTCAGGGTCGTTTTGATCTTCATTTCCCTGATGACTAAAGATGTTGAACATTTCTTTAGGTGCTTCTCAGCCATTTGGTATTCTTCAGTTGAGAATTCTTTGTTTAGATTTGTACCACCTTTTTAATACGGTTATTTGATTCTCTGAGTATAACTTCTGAGGTCTTTGTATATATTGGATATTAGCCTTCTATCAGATGTAGGGTTGGCAAAGACACTGTCATCAGAACAAAACAGCAACCTCCAGACTGGGTTAAGATCTTTTCTACTCCTATATCTGAGATCCCTCAGCCATCTTCTCTTCCATGACACAAGCCAGATGTCCTTGGATTTAGTCCATTTCCCACACTGACTTGAGAATCAGTGCTGAGCCCTTCTAGGCATTCAGTACTTCTGTCCTCAGTCTGGTCTGTAATACTCCTCTCAAGCTTAAAGTCAGAGAACTGGGGAATTAATATCTGAACCTTCCTCTTTTCTCTCTCCTCCTCCAGTGAAAGTTTTTACTTTTCCTGATACTGACCAGAACTATCTCTCACGACACATGTCTTCTTCCTTTACCATGCCTCATGGCTTTCTCCTGGATTCCTCTCTGACATAGTCATGATTTTGGCCTAACAATTTGGATTAGACAAACAGAACAAGTGTATCACTCTTCCCAGCTGCCAAAAGAATGACATATGATACCATTATGACCATAAGAGAAGGCATGTTAAGGGAGCAGACTATAGCTCCATCTAAAGTGCTGTTGTCTTTTGTTTTAAATAGTGTATGCTAAATGTAAAAAAAGTATTATATTTCACTGTATAATAATAATAACAACAACAGCAACAATAATAATAAAAGCAGAGCTGGGGTTGTTCACCACCTCTGTGCCAGGATCATGCCCAGAAAGAACTGGTCTCCTAGGGTGCTCTCACCCTAAAAGGTGGGACCACACTTCCTCTCCAGTGACTGTCCAAAGAGGAACCCACCAAGCATGTCAAGGCACAAGAACTGCAGAGCAGCCTGGGACCAGATCCTTCTGGTCTCCATCTGCACCCAGATATAAGGCTGTCCCCACAGCCCCTCAGTACCCCAATTCTGCCCAGAGACAGCTGGTCTCCCAGGAGTACTCTCACTTCTAAGATCACATGCTCACAGGCCCACAGGAGGGAGAAAGCCCAGTAAGACACAGTAAGAACAACTAACACCAAAGACATCCAGAGGACAGAGGCAAGGGCAAGAACTTAAGAAATAGAAACCAAGGCTCCTTGGCACAGTCAGAATCCAGTTCTCCCCACCACATCAACTCCTGGATACCCCAACATGCCAAAAGATCAAGATTTGGATTTAAAATCACATCTCATGATGATGATAAGAGGACTTCCAGGACATAAATAACTCCCTTAAAGAGATGCAGGACAACACAGGTTAACAAGTAAAGGCCCTTAAAAAGAAACAAAAAAAATCCCTTTAAAATATTACAGGAAAACAAAAACAAATAGGCAGAGGAATTGAACAAAACCATCCAAGATATAATAATGGCAATAAAAACAAGAAAGAAATCACAAAGAGAGACAACCCTGAAGTTAGAAAACCTTGAAAGAGATCAAGAGGCATAAATGGAAGCATCACAAACAGAATATCAGAGTCAGAAAAGAGAATCTCAGGGGAGAAGATATCATAGAAAATATTAATACAACTGTCAAAGAAAATGCAAAATTCAAAAAGCTCCTAACCCAAAACATCCAGGAAATCCAATACACAATGCGAAGACCAAACCTAAAAGTAATAGGAATAGAAGAGAGCAAAGATTCCCAATTTAAAGGAGCAGTAAATATCTTCAACAAAATTATAGAAGAAAATTCCCCTAGCCTAAAGAAAGAAATGTCCATGAATATACAAGAAGCCTACAGAACTCCAAATAGATTGGGCCAGAAAACAAACTCCTCCCATCACATAATCCTCAAAACACCAAATGCAAAAAACAAAGAATATTAAGAACAATAAGGGGGATAGGTCAGGTAACAAACAAAGGCAGACCTATCAGAATTACACCGGACTTGTAAATAAAAACTATGAAAGCTAGAAGGTCTTGGCCAGATGTCACACAGACACTAAGAGAACACAAATGCCAGCCAAGGCCACTATAGCCAGCAAAATTCTCAATTAGCATAGATGGAGAAACCAAGATATTTCACCACAAAACTAAATTTACACAGTATCTTTCCACAAGTCCAGCCCTACAAAAGATAATAGATGGAAAACTCTGACACAAGAAACTATACACTAGAAGAAAAAAAAAAAGAAAGAAAGAAATCTTCAACAAACCCAAAAGAAGATAGCCAGACAAACATAATTCCACCTCTAACAACAACAGAAAGCAACAATCACTTTTTCTTAATATCTCTTTTTTTTTTTAAGTATTTTTTCAGGATATTTTTATGTTTCAAATGTTATCCCCTTTCCTAGTTTCCAATGCATATAGTCCCTAATTCATCTACTTTGCCCCTTATTCTATGAGGGTGTTCCCCTTCCCCAACTACCCACCCCTTCCCACCTCCCAGCCCTGACATTCCCCTATACTGGGAGGCAGGACTAAGGGCTTCTCCTCCCATTGGTGCCCCCAAAAAGGCCATTCTCTGCTACATATACAGCTGGAGCCATGGGTCTGTCCATGTGTACTCTTTGTGCAGTGGATTAGTCCCTGGAAGCTCTGGTTGGTTGGTATGGTTGTGGTTATGGGGTTGCCAACCCCTTTACCTCCTAGTCCTTTCCCTAATTCCTCCAGTGAGGACCCTGTTCTCAGTTTGCTGCTAGCATTCACCTCTGTATTTGTCATGCTCTGACTGAGCCCCTCAGGAGACAGCTATATCTGGCTCCTGTCAGCATGCACTTCTTGGCATCAGCAATATTGTCTAGGTTTGGTGGCTGTGTGTATATGGGTTGGATGCCTAGGTGGGACAGGCATTGAATGGCCATTCCTTCGGTATTTGCTCCAAACTTTGTCTCCATATCTCCTCCTATGAATATTTTTGTTACGCCTTTTAAGAAGGACTGAAGCATCTGCACTTTGGTCTTCCTTAAGTGTCACATAGTCTGTGGATTGTATCATTGGGTAATCTGAGATTTTAGACAAATGTTCACTTAACAGTGAGTGCATACCACATGTGTTTTTGTGGATTGGGTTACCTCACTCAGGATATTTTCTAGTTCCATCCATTTGCCTATGAATTTAATGAAGTCACTGTTTTTGATAGCTGAGTAGTATTCCATTGTGTAGATGTACCATATTTTCTGTATCCATTCCTCTGTTGAAGGGAATTTGGGTTCTTTCCAGCTTCTGACTATTATACAGAAGGCTGCTATGAACATAGTGGAACATGGGTCTTTGTTATATGTTGGAGTTTCTTGTGGGTATATGCCAAGGAGTGGTATAGCAGTGTCCTCAGGTAGTACTAATCCAAATTTCTGAGGAACCTCCAGATTGGTTTCCAGAATGGTTGTACCAGCTTGCAATCCCACCAACAATGGAGGAGTGTTCCTCTTCCTCCACATCCTCTCTATCATCTGTTGTCACCTGAGTTTTTGATCTTAGCCATTCTGATGGTGTGAGGTGGAATATCAAGGTTGTTTTGTTTTGCATTTCCCTGATGACTAAGGATGTTGAACATTTCCTTAGGTACTTCTCAGCCATTCGATATTCCTCAGCTGAGAATTCTATGTTTAGCTCTGTATCCTGTTTTTTAATGGAGTTATTTGATTCTCTGAAATGTAATTTCTTGAGTTCTTTGTATAAATTGGATATTAGCCCTCTATCAGATGTAGGATTGGGAAATATCTTTTCCCAATCTGTTGGTTGCCATTTTGTAGTAATGACAGTGTGCTTTGTCTTACAGAAGCTTTGCAATTTTATGAAGTCCCATCTGTCAACTCTTGAACTTAGAGCATAAGCCATTGGTGGTCTGTTCAGGAAATTTTCTCCAGTGCCCATGTGTTCAAGGTTCTTCCTCACTTTTTCTTCTATTAGTTTGAATGTATCTGGTTTTATGTGGAAGTTCTTGAGCGACTTGAACCTGAGCTTTGTAAAAGATAATAAGAATGGATCAATCTGCATTCTTCTACATGCTGACTGCCAGTTGAATCAGCACCATTTGTTGAAAATGCTCTTTTTTCCACTTGATGGTTTTAGCCCATTTGTCAAAGATCAAGTGACCATAGGTATATGGGTTCATTTGTCAGTCTTTGATGCTATTTATTCCATTGATCTACCTGCCTGTCTCTGTGCCAGTACCATACAGTTTTTATCACTATTGTTTCATAATACTGCTTGAGTTCAGGGATGGTGATTCCCCCAGAAGTTCTTTTATTGTTGAGGATAGTTTTCCCTATCCTGGGTTTTTTGTTATTCTGAATGAATTTGGATATTGCTCTTTCCAACTCTATGAGGAATTGAGTTGGAATTTTGATGGGGATTTCATTGAATTTGTAGATTGGCTTTGACAAAATGGCCATTTTTATTATGTTAATCCTGCCAATCCATGAACATGGGAGATCTTTCTATCTTCTGAGATCTTCTTCAATTTCTTTCTTTAGAGACTTGAAGTTCTTGTCATACAGATCTTTCACTTGCTTGGTTAGAGTCACACCCAGGTATTTTATTATTTGTGACTATTGTGAAGGGTGTCATTCCCCTAATTTCTTTCTCAGCCTGTCTATCCTTTGAGTTCAGGATGGCTAGTGATATATTTGAGTTAATTTTATACCCAGTCAGTTTGCTGAAGCTGTTTATCAGGCTTTGTAATTCTCTGGTGAAATTTTTGGGGTCACCTAAGTATCCTATCATATCATCTGCAAATAGTGATATTTTGACTTCTTCCTTTCCAATTTGTATCCCTTTGACCTCCTTTTGTTGTCTGATTGCTCTGGCTAAGACTTCGAGTACTATACTGAATAAATAGTGAAAGAGTGGGCAGCCTTGCCTTGTCCTTGATTTTAGTGGGATTGCTTCAAGTTTCTCTCCATTTAGTTAAATGTTGGCTACTGGTTTGCTGTATATTGCTTTTACTATGTTTAACAATGGGCCTTGAATTTCTGATCTTTCCAAGACTTTTAATGTGAAGGGGTGTTAAATTTTGTCGCATCTAATGAGATGATCATGTGATTTTTTTCCTTTGAGTTTGTTTATATAGTGGATTTCATTGATAGATGCAGGGATATATTGAACCATCCCTGCATCCCTGGAATGAAGTCTACTTGATCATGATGGATGGTATTTTGATGTGTTCTTGGATTTGGTCTGCGAGAATTTTATTGAGTATTTCTGCATTGATATTCATAAGGGAAATTGGACTGAAATTCTCTTTCTTTGTTGGTTCTATGTGTGGTATAGGTGTAAGCATAATTGTGGTTTCATAGAAGGAATTTGGTGTTTCAATTCTGTTCCTTCTGTTTCAATTCTGTGGAATAATTTGGACAGTATTGGTATTAGATCTTCTGATATTAGAAGGTCAGATAGAATCCTCCACTAAACTTACCTGGTCCTGGGATTTTTTTGGTTGGGAGACTTAACTGCTTCGATTTCTTTAGGAGTTATGGACTTTTTAGATGATTTATCTGATCCTGATTTAACTTTGGTACCTGATATCTGTCTAGAAAAGTGCCCATTTCATCCAGATTTTCCTGTTTTGTTGAATATAGGCTTTTGTAGTAGGATCTGATTTTTTTTTAATTTCCTCAGATTGTATTGCTATAACTCCTTTTTCATTTCTGATTTTGTTGATTTAGATACTCTCTCTGTGTGCCCTATGGTTAGTCTGGCTAAGGATTTATCTATATTGTTGATTTTCTCAAAGAACCAACTCCTGGCTTTGTTGATTTTTAGTATAGTTCTTTTTTTTTCCTACTTGGTCGGTTTTAGTCCTGAATTTGATTTTTCCTGCCTTTCACTCCTTTTAGGTGTATTTGCTTCTTTTTGTTTCGAGCTTTTAGGTATGTGATCAGGCTGCTAAGGTATACTCTCTCCAGTTTCTTTTTGGAAACACTCAGGAGGTCAAAGGGAAACAAATTGGAAAGGAAGACGTCAAAATAACACTATTGGCAGATGATAGGATAGCAAGTGACACCAAAAATTCCACCAGAGAACTACTAAGCCTGATAAACAACTTCAGCATAGTGACTGGATATAAAATTAACTCAAACAAATCAGTAGCCTTCCTCTATTCAAAGGATAGCCAGGCTGAGAAAGAAAATGGGGAGATGACACCCTTTACAATAAACACAAATAATATAAAACACCTTGGTGTGACACTAATCAAGCAAGTGAAAGATCTAGATGACAAGAATTTCAAGTCTCTGAAGAAATTGAAGAAGAACTCAGAAGATGGAAATGTCTTCCATACTCATGGACTGGCAGAATTAATACAGTAAAAATGGCCATTTTACCAAAAGCGATCTTCAGCTTCGATGCAATCCCCATCAAAATTCCAACTCAATTCTTTATAGTTAGAAAGAGCAATTGGCAAATTCATTTGGAATAAATTTTTAAAAAAAAACAGGATATCAAAAACTATTCTCAACAATAAAAGAACTTCTGGGGGAATCACCATCCCTGACTTCAAGTTGTATTATACAACAATCATGATAAAAACTTTATAGTATTGGTACAGATACAAGCAGGTAGATCAATGGAATAGAACCCACACACCTATGGTCACTTGATCTTTGACAATGGAGCTAAAACCATCCAGTGGAAAAACGACAGCATTTTCAAAAAATAGTGCTTGGTCAACTGGCAATCAACATGTAGAAGAATGCAAATTGATCCATTCTTCTCTCCTTGTACAAAGCTCAAGTCCAAGTGGATCAACAACCTTCACATAAAACCAGATACACTGAAACTAATGGAAGATAAAGAGGAGAAGAGCCTTGAACACATGGGTACTGGGAAAATTTTCCTGAACAGAACACCAATGGCTTATGCTCTAAGATCAAGAATAAACAAAGCCTCAAACACATGGGCAAATGCAAATCATAAAATTGCAAAGCTTCTGTAAGGCAAAGGACACTGTCAATAGGACAAAATAGCAACCAACAAATTGGGAAAAGATCTTTACCAATCCTATATCTTATAGAGGGCTAATATCTAATATATACAAAGAACTCAAGAAGTTAGACTCCAGGGAAGCAAATCATCCTAAAGAGTTAGAAAGAGCAACTTGTAAATTCATTTGGAATAACAAAAAACCCAGTATAGCTAACTATCCTCAACGGTAGGAGAACTTCTGGGTAATAACTATCCCTAACCTCAAGCAGTACTACAAAGCAAAAGTGATAAACACTGAATGGTATTGGTACAGAGACAGGCAGGTAGATCAATGGAATAGAACCAAAGGCCCAGAAATGAACCCACACATGTATAGTCACTTGATCTTTGACAAAGGAGCTAAAACCATCAACTGGAAAAAAGAAAGCATTTTCAACAAATAGTGCTGGTTCAACTGGTGGTCAGCATGTAGAAGAATGCAAATCGATCCACTCTTACTACCCTTTACAAAGCTCAAGTCCAAGTGGATCAAGGACCTCCACATAAAACCAGATACACTCAAACTAATAGAAGAAAAAGTGGGGAAGAGTCTTGAACATATAGGCACTGGGGAAATTTTCGTGAGCAGAACACCAATGGCTTATGCTCCAAGATCAAGAATTGACAAATGGCACCTCATAAAATTGCAAAGCTTCTGTAAGGCAAAGGACACTTTCAATAACAAAATGGCAATCAACAGATTGGGAAAAGATCTTTATCAATCCTGCATCTGATAGAGGGATAATATCCAGTATGTACAAAGAACTCAAAAAGTTACACTCCAGAGAATCAAATAATTATATTTAAAATATGAGATACAGAGCTAAACAAATATATCTCAGCTGAGGAATATCAAATGACTAAGAAGTACTTAAAAAAATATTCTGCACTGAACCTGTCTGGACCTCGGCTCTTTTTGGTTGGGAGACCTTTAATGACTGCTGCTATTTCTTTAGGAGTTATGGGGTTGTTTAAATGGTTTATCTGTTCCTGATTTAATTTCAGTACCTGGTATCTGTCTAGGAAATTGTCCACTTCCTGCAGTTTTCAAGTTTTGTTGAATATAGATTTTGTAGTAGGATCTGATGATTTTTTTGAATTTCCTCTGATTCTATAGTTATGTCTCCCTTTTCATTTCTGATTTTGTTAATTTGTACACACTCTCTGTGTCCTCTCATTAGTCTGGCTAAGGGTTTATTTACATTGTTGACTTTCTCAAAGAACCAACTTTTGGTTCTGTTGATTCTTTCTATGGTCCTTTTTGTTTCTACTTGTTTGATTTCAGCTCTGAGTTTGATTATTTCCTGCCTTCTACTCCTCCTGGGTGTATTTGCTTCTTTTTGTTCTAGAGCTTTTAGGTGTGCTGTCAAGCTGCTGACATATGCTCTCTCCTGTTTCTTTCTCCAGGCACTTAGAGCTTTGAGTTTTCCTCTTAGCACGGCTTTCATTGTGTCCCATAAGTTTGGGTATGCTGTACCTTCATTTTCATTAAATTCTATGAAGTCTTTAATTTCTTTCTTTATTTCTTCCTTGACCAGGTTATCCTTGAGTAGAGCATTGTTCAATTTCCATGTATATGTGGGCGTTCTTCCCTTGCTGTTGTTGAAGACCAGCTTTAGCCCGTGGTAGTCTGATAGGATGCATGGGATTATTTCTATCTTTCTGTATCTATTGAGGCCTGTTTTCTGACCAATTATATGGTCAATTTTGGAGAAAGTACCATGAGGTGTTGAGAAGACGGTATATCCTTTTGTTTTAGGATAGAATGTTCTATAAATATCTGTTAAGTCCATTTGGTTCATGACTTCTCTTAGTCTGTCTATGTCTCTGTTTAATTTCTGTTTCCATGACCTGTCCGTTGATGAGAGTGAGGTGTTGAAATCTCCTACTATTATTGTGTGAGGTGCAATGTGTGCTTTGAGCTTTAGTAAGGTTTCTTTTATGTATGTAGGTGCCCTTGTATTTGGAGCATAGATATTTAGGATTGAGAGTTCATCTTGGTGGATTTTTCCGTTGATGAATATGAAGTGTGCTTTCTTATCTTTTTTGATGACTTTTAGTTGGAAATTGATTTTATCTGATATTAGAATGGCTACTCCAGCTTGCTTCTTCTGACCATTTGCTTGGAAAGTTGTTTTCCAGCCTTTCACTCTGAGGTAGTGTCTGTCTTTGTCTCTGAGGTGTGTTTCCTGTAGGCAGCAGAATGCAGGGTCCTCATTGTGTATCCAGTTTGTTAATCTATGTCTCTTTATTCGAGAGTTGAGACCATTGATGTTGAGAGATATTAAGGAATAGTGATTATTGCTTCCTGTTATACTCATATTTGGATGTGAGATTATGTTTGCATGCTTTTCTTCTCTTCGTTTTGTTGCCAAGACGATCAATTTCTTGCTTTTTCTAGGGTGTAGCTTGCCTCCTTATGTTGGGCTTTACCATTTATTATCCTTTGTAGCACTGGAGTTGTAGAAAGATATTGTGTAAATTTGGTTTTGTCATGGAATATCTTGGTTTCTCCATCTATGTTAATTGAGGGTTTTGCAGGATACAGTAACCTGGACTGGCATTTGTGTTCTCTTAGGGTCTGTATGACATCGGTCCAGGATCTTCTGGTTTCATAGTCTCTGGTGAGAAGTCTGGTGTGATTCTGATAGGTCTGCCTTTATATGTTACTTGACCTTTTTCCCTTACTGCTTTTAATATTCTTTCTTTATTTTGTGCAATTGGTGTTTTGACTATTATGTGACCAGAGGATTTTCTTTTCTGGTCCAATCTATTCAAAAGTTCCACCAGAGAACTACTAAACCTGATAAACACCTTCAGCAAAGTGGCTAGGTATAAAATTAACTCAAATAAATCAGTAGCCTTCCTCTACACAAAAGAGAAACAAGCCGAGAAAGAAATTAGGGAAACGACACCCTTCATAATAGTCCCAAATGATATAAAATACCTCGGTGTGACTTTAACCAAGCAAGTGAAAGATCTGTATGATAAGAACTTCAAGCCTCTGAAGAAAGAAATTGAAGAAGATCTCAGAAGATGGGAAGATCCCCCATGCTCATGGATTGGCAGGATTAATATAGTAAAAATGGCATTTTACCAAAAGCGATCTACAAATTCAATGCAATCCCCATCAAAATACCGATCCAATTCTTCAGAGAATTAGAGAGAACAATTTGCAAATTCATCTGGAATAACAAAAAAAAAAAAAACAGGATAGCTAAAACTATCCTCAACAATAAAAGGACTTCTGGAGGAATCACTATCCCTGAACTCAAGCAGTATTACAGAGCAATAGTGATAAAAACTGCATGGTATTGGTACAGAGACAGACAGATAGACCAGTGGAATAGAATTGAAGATCCAGAAATGAACCCACACACCTATGGTCACTTGATTTTTGACAAAGGAGCCAAAACCATCAAATGAAAAAAGATAGCATTTTCAGCAAATGGTGCTGGTTCAACTGGAGGTCAGCATGTAGAAGAATGCAGATCGATCCATTCTTATCACCCTGTACAAAGCTTAAGTCCAAGTGGATCAAGGACCTCCACATCAAACCAGACACTCTCAAATAGAAGAAAAAGTGGGGAAGCATCTCGAACACATGGGCACTGGAGAAAATTTCCTGAACAAACCACCAATGGCTTATGCTCTAAGACCAAGAATCGACAAATGGGATCTCATAAAACTGCAAAGCTTCTGTAAGGCAAAGGACACTGTGGTTAGGACAAAACGGCAACCAACAGATTGGGAAAAGATCTTTACCAATCCTTAGAGGGCTTATATCCAAAATATACAAAGAACTCAAGAAGTTAGACCACAGGGAGACAAATAACCCTATTAAAAAAATGGGGTTCAAAGCTTAACAAAGAATTCACAGCTGAGGAATGCCAAATGGCTGAGAAACACCTAAAGAAATGTTCAACATCTTTAGTCATAAGGGAAATGCAAATCAAAACAACCCTGAGATTTCACCTCACACCAGTGAGAATGGCTAAGATCAAAAACTCAGGTGACAACAGATACTGGCAAGAATGTGGAGAAAGAGGAACACTCCTCCATTGTTGGTGGAATTGCAGACTGGTACAACCATTCTGGAAATCAGTCTGGAGGTTCCTCAGAATATTGGACATTGAACTACCTGAGGATCCAGCTATACCTCTCTTGGGCATATACCCAAAAGATGCCCCAACATATAACAAAGACACGTGCTCCACTATGTTCATAGCAGCCTTATTTATAATAGCCAGAAGCTGGAAAGAACCAGATGCCCTTCAACAGAGGAATGGATACAGAAAATGTGGTACATCTACACAATGGAATACTACTCAGCTATCAAAAACAATGACTTTATGAAATTCATAGGCAAATGGATGGAACTGGAAAATATCATCCCCAGTGAGGTAACCCAATCACAGAAAAACACACATCGTATGCACTCATTGATAAGTGGATATTAGCCCAAATGCTTGAATTACCCTAGATGCACAGAATACATGAAACTCAAGAAGGATGACCAAAATGCGAATGCTTCACTCCTTCTTTAAAAGAGGAACAAGAATACCCTTGGAAGGGAATAGGGAGGCAAAGTTTAGAACAGAGACAGAAGGAACACCCATTCAGAGCCTGCCCCACATGTGGCCCATGCCTATACAGCCAACAAACTAGGTAAGATGGATGAAGCAAAGAAGTGCATCCTGACAGGAACCAGATGTAGATCTCTCCTGTCTGTCCTGAGAGACATATCCAGAATACAGCAAGTACATAGGCGAATGCCAGCAGCAATCCACTGAACTGAGAACGGGACCCCAGTTGAAGGAATCAGAGAAAGGACTGGAAGAGTTTGAAGGGGCTCGAGACCCCATATGAACAACAGTGCCAACCAACCAGAGCTTCCAGGGACTAAGCCACTACCCAAAGACTATACATGGGCTGACCCTGGGCTCCAACCTCATAGGTAGCAAAGAAGAGCCTAGTAAGAGCACCAGTGGAAGTGGAAACCCTTGGCCCTCCCAATACTGAACCTCCAGTGAACGTGATTGTTGGGGGAAGGGTGGTAATGGGGGGAGGATGGGGAAGGGAAGCCCATATAGAAGGAGAGGGGGAGGAGTTAGGGGGATGTTGGCCCGGAAACTGAGAAGGGGAATAACAATCGAAATGTAAATAAGAAATACTCAAGTTAATAAAGTTAAAAAAATATTCGACATCCTTAGTCATCAGGGAAATGTAAATCAAAAAAACCTTGATATTCCACCTCACACCAATTAGAATGGCTAAGATCAAAAATTCAGGTGACAACAGATACTGGCAAGGATATGGAGAAAGAGAAACCATTGTTGTGGCATTGCAAGCTGGTACAACCACTCTGGATATCAGTCTGGAGGTTCCTCATTAAAATTCAGATACTACTACCTGGGGACCCATCTATACCTCTCCTGGGCATATACCCAAAAGATGCTCCAAAATATAACAAGGACACATTCTCCACTATGTTCATAGCAGCCTTATTTATAATAGCCAGAAGCCAGAAAGAACCCATATGTCCTTCAACAGAGGAATGGATACAGAAAATGTGGTACATTTATACAATATAATACTACTCAGCTATTAAAAATAATGACTTCATGAATTTCATAGGCAAGTGGATGGAACTAGAAAATATCATCGTGAAATGAGGTTACTCAGTCACAAAAGAACACATGTGGTATGCACTCACTTATAAGTAGATATTAGCCCAAAAGTTCAGAATATTCAAAATACAATTCACACACCATATGATGCTCAAGGAGGAAGACCAAAATGTGGATGTATCAGTCTTTCTTAGAAGGGGGACCAAAATACTCATGGAGGGAAATACAGGAACATACAGTGGAGCAGAGACTGAAGGTAAAGCCATCCAGAGACTGCCCCACCTGGGGATCCATCCCATATTCAGCCACCCAACCCAGTCACTATTGCTGATGTCAGGAAGTGCTTGCTGACAGGAGCCTGATACGGATGTCTCCTGAGAGGCTCCTCTAGAGCCTTACTGATTCAGATTAAGATGCTTGCAGCTAACCATCAGACTGAGCATGGGAACCCTTGTGGAGGAGTTAGAGAAAGGACTGACGGAGCTGAAAGGTTTTGCAACTTCATAGGATGAACAATATCAGTCAGACAACCCCCACTCCCCAGAGCTCCCAGAGACTAAACCACCAACCAAAGTATACACAAGGAAGGACCCATGGCTTCAGCTGCATATGTGAAAGAGGATGGCATTGTCTGGCATCAATAGGAGGAGAAGCCCTTGGTCCTGTGAAGGCTCATTTCCCCAGTGAAGGAGAATGCCTCCACAGTGAGGTTGGAGTGGGTGGGTGGGACCTCACAGAAGCAGGGGAAAGGGTATGGGACAGGAGGAACCGGGAAAGGAAATAACATTTGAAATGTAAATACAGAAACTATCCAATAAAAAATAAATAAATACAAAACAAAATATGAAGTGTCTCTATGTAGCTCTGGTTGGCCCGGAATTCACTATGTAGAACAGGCTAGCCTTGGTGGTCTGCCTGCCCCTAGCATAAGTGCTGAGGTTAAGGCATGTACCACACACCTACCTATGACACTTTTATACACATTAATAATGTCTATAAAGTTTACTTTCATCACATTCTCTCCTCTGCCTCCCCCACCCCACTAGGCCCTTTACTCTTTCCCAACACTTCTTTGCTTTTCTGCCTACTCCAGCTTGCACGCGTGACAGATGATGTGGATGCTGGTCTTGCTGGGTCTGGTTTTGTCATTGGACATGATGGACACCAATTTGAACAATTTTCCTGAACATAATATGCTTTTGTACTTGATAGTTGAATAATTCTCACATATATTTTATTAATATATTAATGTATATTTTCATGTCTGTTAGCACTAAAATAGTTTGGCTGGTGTGCATAGTGCTGCAGACTGTGAATATGTAAGTGTCTCTAATGTACATTGACTTAGACTCCATCAAGGACATGACGATAGGGTCCGCCTCCATGCTGTGTCTAAGGGAAAACCATAATGGCACCAGTGAAAGACTCAGTGAATTAATTAAGAGATAAATATTAGGATCTCAACAATAGAACTAAAATAAATTTTAAAAAATCATACTCCATTCTTTTATTGTAAATTCTCACCCTTTCAACTCTACAACACACACACACACACACATGTTCGCCCACACATATAGGACCATCTTCCTATACTATTTCATTAATCTTATTTAAATCAGTATTAGGTGTTCATATTTTGCGATGTTCATTACAGTCAAGCACCACACACTATTTCTCATGAGTTTTCATTCTAGCTTGTTTTGTTTTTTTTTTCGTAACTGTGGTTGATTTAACCTTAAACTCTCTGAAAACTATGCAATCTCCAGTTGATCTTGACAAAAGGCAAAGAAACAACTGGGAACTTGTTAATTCCCTCTCACTTTTCGTTCACATCATACCATCTAGTAATTTTGTTTATTCAAGTAAGTTCTGCCAGAGTCTTCAGACTTTCTCCACTTTGGACCAGTTACTCTCTATGCCTAAAGCACAGCCTCTGTCATGTTATGCTTAAACACCATGGAAATTTTTGCTTGGCTTGGCTTGGATTTGAGTTAGAGTCTTCTGCACAGCCACGGTGCTGCACAACTATAATTCTGCCACAGAGGAGGCTGAAGCAGGCAGATGGTGAGTTCAAGACCAGCTGGGGAAATATAACAAAACATTTCTTTCAGAGACACAACTTTGTGGTATTGTGCTGGTGAAGGGCGTGTGTGTGTGTGTGTGTGTGTGTGTGTGTGTGTGTGTGTGTGTGTGTGTGTGTGTGTGTGTGTGAATCAAACCTAGGTTCTTTGGCCTGAGATGTCTAGTGACTACTACTAGTATTCTAAACTTTTCCTTTAACATTCATAAACTAAGCTTGGAAACTTAAGAGGTGTTTATGTTCCTTGAATGTTGACTTCTCATGGTTCTTTGCTGTTGTATTAGAGATGTAACACAGCCTCCTATCTAGGACCTCTTTTATCCTACATGTTGTTTCTTAGGTTTGAATTCTATTGTTGGTTTCCTGAAGTTTCCTGGGTCCAAAATGCCAAGCAGATGATTAACTGGGGAGTGTCCTTGAGAAACAATGCCTTTCTGTTACTGTAGCATTTTTATTGAATCTGTTAAGACACACACAGAGACACTGTGCATACTGACCATTCTCAACTCCCACTTCCTAAACCCATTATTATCCACTTCTCTTTACAAATTCCTCTCACATTCATGTGTAAAGAATGCTTTTGAGGAATGAGTGTGCTGAAGACAAGTGAAAATGTAAGCTGTGATGCAGCTGTCACTGCTGGGGGCTGAAACTGGACTCTCAGAATGGTTCCACCAGGAAACTAAACTAGAGCTTTACGTTCGAGTTTCTGCCCTACATCTCATCAGGAAAGCCCGGATAAAGGAAGCCATCTTTATCACGTAGCACCATTCACCTGTTGCCAGCTTAGCCCAACAGCTAGAGGAAATGTTCAGTCTTGGAAGCACCAATCTTCATGATGCAACATATCCTCTATGGTCAATCTTCTGTTCGGGGCATTTTGTCAGTTAACTGGTGATCCCTTAAGAAGGTCATCTCTCTAAAAGCAGCTTTGAAAACATTCAGTGCCAGCTGGCTGTTGGCTGCAAACACTGTGATCTCTACTGCAGTGTTTTGGCTCTCCATGTCATTGGTTCTCAGTTATCTTTCTGTTAACGGGTCAGATTCCATAAGGAAGCATCTTCTGTCTAAACTGGGTTCCCAGCACCCTGGTACTCAAGTGGAGAGATATGCGGGAGGGTTTGAACATTCACAAATACAGACTTTATCACACTGCTTTCAATTCAACTTCAAATAACTGCCCTTCTTGTCATCATGTGTGGTTTCTCAATCCAGACAGGTTTTGTTCCTTTTAAATGTTATCTACTCTGGAAATTAAATCTCTGATATTCTGTCAGATTGTAGAAGGAAAGCTCTCTATGTAACTGGGTATTTATTTAAATATTTCATATGAAGATTTTAGCCAATTATCCTATTTTTAGTTCCATCCTCAAACCCATTTCCACACATTGGCAATGCCAATTCCTGGACCTCCTGGGTATTTCACAGGGTGGGAGCATCTCAGATTTTCCCTCTGTCAGCACAGACTTTGGTGCCCTAGGCCTGCTGAGGTTAGAAACCCTCACTTGACTGCTTTCTAGCTTCCAATTTGCTTCCTTTTTCCATTCCTTTTGTCCTGTGGGTGTATGCTTTTTAGAAAAATCTAATATTATTTTAGGAAGCAAACATATAATCTTGTACTTTAGAATTAGTAAAACAATGATTTGCATATTCTCCCCCTCGTCTCTCATATTCACATTTTTAAGTAAGTAGAATGCTCTCATTGTTGTAAAGAAAATTATTGTCTCTTAAACCTCTTTTGCCCTTTTGTTCCTAATTCCAATATTGCCAATATTAGTCCTTTGTTCATCCCTCAAGAGTTTCTCCAAGAAATTAAAGAGATACATATCCTACTGCTCTATTGTATGAAAAGTAGCTCACTGGGAAACCGTCGTGCAGTTGGGAGTTTTTGTTTACCATTGTCTGACCTTTGTTCTTTACATGTCACCATAGACACCAGGACATCTGTCTCTCTAACTCCTATATGGTGTATCGGCAAGGCAATTCTCTATGACAGGATATTTATTTCTAATCTCTGCTCTAACACACTTTTAATAAATAGTCTTGGATGAAATTAATTTGACATATATACAAGTATACACATCGAAGTTTCAACAAACATGTCATGTCAGGGGAGATGTTAATCCATCTTGTCAATCATCCTGAATGAGGGTTGCACTAGCTCTTATCCCTAATAGGAAACAGAATCTGGGGCTGGGTTTTTTTTTTTTTTGATTGTTTGTTTTTTGTTTGGTTGGTTGGTTTTTGTTTTTATGTTTTACCTCCTTTATAATATGGGCCAGAGTATCTCACAAAAATAAATATGAAGAAAGTGCTTTCCAATACAGTTTAATTTCACATTTCCTTAGACAATGTTTATACATCTTAAAATATATCTCCCTTTGTTCTACTTCTGTTGCATTGTGTACTAATAGTTAACTATTAAGAAAGGGAAAGTGTGTATATTATGTATGTTATGTATGAGTGTAAGCATCAGCTAGTTCAAAGGTATCATTACAATATTGTTGAGCCAAATACAGAAGTTTGGTATGGAAAAAATATCTCCTCTCCATCTAAAATATTCAAATTTAGTAAGGACAATGAAATAGTCAGAAGCAGTTACCAGAGCAAGGCATTTCTCACACAGCCCATGTCTGTGACAGCATGCACACTCAGGCTCTAATTACAAGTTCGCTTCGTCTATCTTGGTTAGGAAGCATGCTTAGACCGATAGTTACTTGATGTCTGGAAAATGTTATTCATCAACTGCATATTTTGGAAAGAACATTGGTCTTAAATTCACAATGCACAAAATGTCACATTAGCCAAATAATGTGATCATTCTCTGCCCCATTTCTTTATCTGGAAAGTGGAGGGAGGAACTCTTTTGCAATGCTTGCCAATGTTCACCATTGAAACCTCAACACCAAGTTTTCTAATTGATAAAGTCAGGATGAAGGTAGTCATCTGAGTCAGGTAAAAGCATGTGCAATATAAAAATTATGTAAAATAGCTTTCTCAAGAACAACATTTGGATCATAAAAAAATAAGAAAGACTGAGAGACTGAGTATAAACTAACAGAGTAGTACTTGATGCTGAGAAATGTGCATAATACAAAATCACAAAATAAAATATCCTCATAACAAAAAGTAAGGAGAAGGAATTTACTTATTTTGTGGGCATAGAACTTTCCCATTTTGTCAGTATAAATGTTATAGTATGAAAATGATTCACAAAAAAAATCTTTAAATACCAAAAGAATAAAATACAGTGAATTAGGGCTGGAGATATGGCTCAGTGGTTAAGAGCACTGACTGCTCTTCCAGAGGTCCTGAGTTCAAATCCCAGCAACCACATAGTGGCTCACAACCATCTGTAAAGGGATCCGATGTCCTGTTCTGGTGTGTCTGAAGACAGCAACAGTGTACTTACATAAAATAAATGAAAAAAATATAGTGAATTAGGAAATTTTAGAAAGTACCTTATGAAAAAATATTTTCTTTCTAAATGCAATTGTGTAATATTTGAAATATAAATTATCTTCAAAGACTTACTATACCATGATCTCATAATTACTTAAAAAGACTGACACTAACAAGTAGCAAAAGTCTCCGATTATTTGTATATCTAATTGTATATTCTGTTGGATAAAATAACATGAAATACCATTATGAGGAATAGAAAAGCTCTTTTTTTTTTTTTTCAAATAGGTGTGTACATGTTTTACCTAACATCTGTAGTGCTGGGGTGTAGCTCGGTATTTGAGCACTTGCCTAGCACACACAGGCTTTTATTCGATCCCCAACAACATGAAATACAAACACAATAAAACTATAATAGCGTGTAACTCTCTTGCAAAATGCCAAGTTCTTCCTCAGTTGTTTTTTGTTTTTTTTTTTAAGTTGCAACAATAGGTCCCCCTGGTGGAGATTAAAAATATGTGTCCTATTTTTCTGTGGTTCCAAATAACAATCTAATTCGAGCATTTTGATTAAAGTGCCATTCTTCTTTAAATAAATGTATATTGAAAGTTGTATGAAAAGAAGGTGCCCGATTAAAGGACAGTGGGCAAGAAAAAGGTTGACTATCTTTCCTACATGCAAATTTGTACTTAATAATACTCATAATTACAGAAATCAAAACCCCCTTTACCCTAAAAACTCCCCAAAGCATGAAGCTCCAATTGATAGCTAATACAATCTCCAATATACGATGCCTTTTAAAATGAGATTTACAGATTATACACAAATTTTGCAAAATTCATCATACTTGGCCTATATTCATGTACATGCATATGTACATATATACATGTACATATTCCTGAGATGGGCAAGAACTAGCCTTGTTCACTGCTAGCTCCCAAGACAATCACCATGAGACTGTATGTTTCTTCGTTTACATTAGGCAATAATCTGCCCTAAGAACTGGAGATGCATGCGCCAACCCACAGAAGTGGGTGAGTAAAACAAAAGTTCTTGAAGCCCATGTTTCCAGTCAGTTTCATCAGTGGATGCCCACCCACAAGTTCAGTCATTTCGAAGAATCATGGAACTGACTTCATTCTGTACCCCCTTGGCAAACCAGCATGTGTTGTCAGCTGAGAGAAACAGTAGAAACTCTCAAAGCAGAATTAGGGGCTCCTGCTGCCATGAAAGGTCCTGGTGAAGCTGAAGAGCTCATATCTGTGTAGAGAAGTGCCAATCACTTGAACTCAGGCCAGTAAACACTTGGTGGCCTTTTCTCTGCCACTGCCCTGCTGCTGCTCAGTATTTGCCGGTGGCTTCTACTACATCAGTCCTAAATCTTTGACTTCCCTTAGTCACAGAAGCAGCCTTGGGAGACTACTGATATAGTTGGGGGATTTCCTGAAGCCTAACCCAATCGAATCCTTGAGTCAGAAGATACTAGGCCAAGTAATATACATAATGTTAATCCATTTGGGGATGGTAGCATTGAGCTACAGTCAACTCTGGAGTTCAGGTTGGCCTGAAATCCACTATGAAGCCCAGGCAGATCCTGAATTCATGGCAACCCCGCCTTGGCCTGAGTGCTGGTGTTACCAGCAGGAGCCACCATGTCTGAGTGCTGGTATCACCAGCACGAGTCACCATGTCTAGCTTCTTCTGAGGTGGGTCGATGAACCATGAGTATGGAAATTAGCATTCTGCATACATACCGTAAGTCACATTGTAAACCACACTATTACCTCTAGGTTCTCATCTTTGATTTCAACTTGGATTATTGGAACAGCTTATGGATCAAATAGGAGGAGGTTAACCTCTCTATAGTGGTCTAGCACTTTTCCCTTCCCTCTAAGCAGAAATCCTTATAAAAGTTCATTAACCATAAATGGAAACAAATAGTCAACAAGAAGGGACTAGAAGGCAGAAACCCCACATAGCAGCAGTAAGGAGAGATGAGCCCTCGGAAATCCTAGTTTGATTCTGAATGTGGGATCTGTAGATCTCTATTGTCTAATCGTTAGCCTCAAGATCCCTTTACCTGACCTTAAATAACTGAAGTTGTTGATATTTATTATTCTCATTCTTCCTGGCATTTTGTTTTTAATTTAATAATCCTAATATATTTGTGACATCTACCACTAACCTATTTTTGAAAAAAAAAAGTATAAAATATAAAATGGAAAATTGTAAAGAATTTGCTTTATCTTTTTTTCATCTAAATTATTCTTTTATAAACACAGACCCTATTGGATGGTTAAAAAGAGGTGTATATCACTTAAAAAAAATAAACAAAACCTCTGGCCCTTAATAACTACCCAAGTAGCTAGATATACAAATCATAACTTTTAAGTTTATTTGAACCAGCTGTTAATAGCATATGTCTAAGGAGTTCCTCAAACTGTACTTTCTCCAAACATTTAGCTTACTAGTGATGAATACTCAAAGAAATTAATCTAAACTTAACCCTTTTACCTCAAATGCACCAGGAACCTAAGACATCTAAGGTCAGATGCAAATCGCTTGAGCTCCCAGGCCAGTGATGGCTTGGCAGTCTTTCTGCCTCCATCAGAGGCCCAGCAGGCTTAGTATTCCCTGGGACTTCCACCATTCCCACTATCAACCCTCATCGACAGCTCAGTGGTAGAGCACCTGCCTGGTGTGCACCAGGTGCTGGGTAATAATGATAATAATAATTTACTTCTAAACAATACTCCAGCTATTCTGAGTCTGTGTATTTAAAAGGTCCCGAGAGGCCCTAAAGATCACAGACTTTCCAAGGCCAAATAATTACAGAATTATAGGCAGTTAGGCCCATGGACCAATAATTTAAACTACAGAATAACTCTGATTATAACAGCTTATATTTCTATTTGTCTTTATACTTCATATTGTCACAATAAAATTGCATTTATTTTTCCCCAAATAATATCTAATTCTTTAATTTTCTAGTTTAGCATTTTTCTTTTAATCTTTGGCATGGTGGTGAAGCCAATTAGATTTGAATACTTAAAATACAATCTTCATCTTTTCCCCCACTAATTTTGAGGGAGTTACTATGTTTTTATTGCCACTGTTGAAAATTATCCTACTATCCCTTAGGATTTAGAATCATAACAATTATCACCCAGCAAGACTGCTAGAGAAGAAATCTCCTATAGAGTATAGTCTGGGCCAGTTCCTCAGATTTAATTGAACACTTAATCTTCGAAGAAAATGAAGAGGGAAATGTATCTTGCTTAAAATATGCTTGCATCTACCTGTTTGGCAGAGACTTGAAAAGCATGAACTTTGAGAATAATCAAAATGCACACTTTACAATAAAAGATTACTCCTCAGTAGGCCAACCCCAAACCTTTAGCCTGCTGTTAAATCTGAGGTGCTTTCAGTGGTAGAGAACATGATTTGGAAATATTTTTATCACTCAGCATTTAGTTGATGGGCACTGAATGGTTTTTATTCTAAAGAGCCATCTATCAGTAGGCTTTCACTGCTAGGTCACGGGAGTTCACGTTCTACAGTGTACATGTTTCCTTGCTGTAAGGTTTGCATGGACCTTTCGGAAGACCCTGGGGACAGGCAGTCTATGGTAATGCCACACAGAGAAAATGGTCGCTTTCTTTAGAGAACACAGTGGTATGTTGGGCAAATGTTACAAGCATATTAAAATCAGAAATGTCGAACTCCAGGGATTCTATTAAGTATCCCTGATTTCTTTTATTATGGAATAAAGAAAATCTATTCTAAAATATTGTTAATTAACTATAAAATGAAGGTAACCTGCTGATCTTCAGTTCTATAAAATGTCATATTCCTAAAAATCACTGCATACTGAGAAATGTTTATAAATTCTCGGTATAAAATTTATAATTTCTGAAGTTCTAATAAAAAGGCAACATAGATTTTTATATACAGCAGTTACCTAATAACTAATTTCACATAGTATTTTGAGTGTTCCTCATTGGAGCGACTCTCACAATACATCAGATAAAACAAAGCCTTTACTTTACTTGTTTTAACTACTTTAACAGGCTCAAAATATTTCAGGTACCTCTAATTTTATTGTTTGTTTTGCTTTTGGTTTTGCTTGTTTTTGTAATTTAAAGAACAGTCTCTTGAATTAACAACTCAGATTTCTGTTGGGAGAGCTCCTATCATCAGAACTGGATCCTGAAGATGTGGTAGGCTACCATTTTTCTGTGACCTACCTCCCATACTCTTTTGTTTGCCCCTAATGTTCATTAGGCAGAATTGCCCAGTAACACTCGAAGACTCTATCACAACTGTTTGTGATACTTCATGGATTGTTTCTTTACCTGGATAAACCTAACCTTTAAGTGATTTCTGTGGCTTGCCATTTTCTTTTCCTCCATTGTCTTACCAAATGAAAATCAAAAGTTTGGCCCACAGCTCCCTGTACCCGAATCCCGTGGGGGACAGAGAAGAGCAGACAATGCTGAGAGCTCAGACGAGACCCCCACTTATTCTCACATTCCTGACCCATGGGGAACTTGCTTAGTGCCCTCTGGATACAGGAATATAGGAGCAGTCAGCAGCAGGATCCTTCTGGTTTCTGCCTGCACCCAGAACTGAACTGGTTCCACAGTTCTCTGTTCACAAATCCCATGGGGGAGAGAGCTGGTCTCACAGAAGTACGGACAATTCTGAGAGGTCAGGGGAGACTACCACTTCTGCCCACATTCCCGACCCAAGAGGAACCCAGCTAGTGCTCTCTGTGCCCTCTTGGCACAGAAACCTAGGAGCAGTCGGAGGCAGGACCCTTCTGGTTTCTTCCTGCATCTAGAGCTGAAAACCAGTCAACAGGAGCGCCGACACACCTGAAAGCTGAGGTAAGACCAACTCTTCTGCTCCAAGCAACCCACCTAGTAGCCTCAGGACACACAAAAGCAGAAGTCTTCTGAGACAGTACACTTTCGGTTTTTGCCTGTACCCACAGCTGAACCACTCCCTCAGCTCTCTGTACCCAAATCCCACAGGGGAGAGAGCTGGACTCACAGAAAGGCAAACAATCCGGAGAACTCAGTGGGGACTGTCACTTCTGCTCACATGAGAGGAACCTGCCCAGTGCTCTCTGGACACAGGAACCTAGGAGCAGTCAGAGGCAGCACCCTTCCTGTTTCTGCCTGAGGCCAGAACTGGAAGCCAGTGGCCAACAGCACTAACACACCTGAGAGCACAGGTAAGACCAACTTTTCTGCACTAAGCGGCCTGTCTGAAGGCTTCAAGACCCACAAACCCAGGTACACCTCTCTGTTCACAGATCCAGCTAAAAGGAAATAGGTCTACAAGAGTGCTGACACAGAGGCTTATAGGAGGGTCAAGCCACTGTCAGAGACAGTAAGACAAGCTAACACCAGAGACAACCTGATAGTGAGAGACAAGCACAGGAACCTAAGCAACAGAAACCAAGACTACTTCACATCATCAGAGCTCAGTTCTCCCACCAAAGCAAAAACTGGATATCCAAACACACGAGAAAAATCAAGATTTGGATTTAAAATCACATCTCATGGGGTTGGGGATTTAGCTCAGTGGTGGAGCGCTTGCCTAGCAAGCGCAAGGCCCTGAGTTTGGTCCTCAGCTTCAAAAAAAGAAAAGAAAAAAAATCACATCTCATGATGATGATAGAGGACTTTAAGAGGGACATAAATAACTCCCTTAAAGATATACAAGACAACGCAGGTAAACAAGTAGAAGCCCTTAAAGAGGAAACACAAAATCCTTTAAAGATACAGGAAAAGACAACCAAACCAGTGAAGGATTAAAAAAAAAAAAAAACCATCCAGGGTTTAAAAATGGAAATAGAAACAATAAAGAAAGCACAAAGGGAGACAACCATGGAGATAGAAAACCAAAGGAAGAGACAAGGAGCTATAGATACAAGTATCACCAACAGAATACAAGAGATAGAAGAGAGAATCTCAGGAGCAGAAGATTCCATGGAAATCATCGATGCAACTGTCAAAGATAATGTAAAAGGGAAAACGCTACTGGTCCAAAACATCTAGGAAATCCAGGACACAATGAGAAGATCAAACCTAAGGATAATCGGTATAGAAAAGAGGGAAGATTCCCACCTTAAAGGGCCTGTAAAATCTTCAACAAAACTATAGAAGAAAACTTCCCTAACCTAAAGAAAGAGATGCCCATAAACATACAAGAAGCCGACAGAACTCCAAATAGATTGGACCAGAAAAGAAAATCCTCTCGTCACATAATAGTCAAAACACCAAATGCACAAAACAAAGAAAGAATATTAAAAGCAGTAAGGGAAAAAGGTCAAGTAACATATAAAGGGCAGACCTATCAGAATCAAACCAGATTTCTCACCAGAGACTATGAAAGCCAGAAGATCCTGGACAGATGTCATACAGACCCTAAGAGAACACAAATGCCAGCCCAGGTTACTGTATTCTGCAAAACCCTCAATTAACATAGATGGAGAAACCAAGATATTCCATGACAAAATCAAATTTATGCAATATCTTTCTACAAATCCAGCCCTAGAAAGGATAATAAACGGTAAAGCCCAACATAAAAAGGAAAGCTACACCATAGAAAAAGCAAGAAACTAATAGTCTTGGCAACAAAATGAAGAGAAGAAAAGTACACAAACATAATCTCACATCCAAATATGAGTATAACAGGAAGCAATAATCACTATTCCTTAATATCTCTCAACATCAATGGTCTCAACTCTCGAATAAAGAGACATAGATTAACAAACTGGATACATAATGAGGACCCTGCATTCTGCTGCCTACAGGAAACACACCTCAGAGACAAAGACAGACACTACCTCAGAGTGAAAGGCTGGAAAACAACTTTCCTAGCAAATGGTCTCAAGAAGCAAGCTGGAGTAGCCATTCTAATGTCGAATAAAATCGATTTTCAACTAAAAGTCATCAAAAAAGATAAGGAAGGACACTTCATATTCATCAAAGGAAAAATCCACCAAGACGAACTCTCAATTCTAAATATCTATGCTCCAAATACAAGGGCACCTACATACATAAAAGAAACCTTACTAAAGCTCAAAGCACACATTGCACCTCACACAATAATAGTAGGAGATTTCAACACCCCATTCTCATCAACGGACAGGTCATGGAAACAGAAATTAAACAGAGACATAGAGAGACTAAGAGAAGTCATGAACCAAATGGACTTAACAGATATTTATAGAACATTCTATCCTAAAACAAAAGGATATACCATCTTCTCAACACCTCATGGTACTTTCTCCAAAATTGACCATATAATTGGTCATAAAACAGGCCTCAATAGATACAGAAAGATAGAAATAATCCCATGCATCCTATCAGACCACCACGGGCTAAAGCTGGTCTTCAACAACAGCAAGTGAAGAACATACATGGAAATTGAACAATGCTCTACTCAAGGATAACCTGGTCAAGGAAGAAATAAAAAAAGAAATTAAAGACTTCATAGAATTTAATGAAAATGAAGGTACAACATACCCAAACTTATGGGACACAATGAAAGCTGTGCTAAGAGGAAAACTCATAGCGCTGAGTGCCTGCAGAAAGAAACAGGAAAGAGCATATGTCAGCAGCTTGACAGCACACCTAAAAGCTCTAGAACAAAAAGAAGCAAATACACCCATGAGGAGTAGAAGGCAGGAAATAATCAAACTCAGAGCTGAAATCAACCAAGTAGAAACAAAAAGGACCATAGAAAGAATCAACAGAACCAAAAGTTGGTTCTTTGAGAAAGTCAACAATGTAAATAAACCCTTAGCCAGACTGATGAGAGGACACAGAGAGTGTGTCCAAATTAACAAAATCAGAAATGAAAAGGGAGACATAACTACAGAATCAGAGGAAATTAAAAAAATCATTAGATCCTACTACAAAAGCCTACATTCAACAAAACTTGAAAATCTGCAGGAAATGGACAATTTCCTACACAGATACCAGGTACCAAAGTTAAATCAAGAACAGATAAACCATTTAAACAACCCATAACTCCTAAAGAAATAGAAGCAATGATTAAACGTCTCCCAACCAAAAAGAGCCCAGGTCCAGATGGGTTCAGTAGAGAATTCTATCAGACCCTCATAGAAGACCACAGACCAATACTATCCAAACTATTCTACAAAATTGAAACGGGGCACTACAGAATTCCTTCTATGAAGCCACAATTACTCTTATACCTAAACCACACAAAGACCCAACAAAGAAAAAGAACTTCAGACCAATTTCCCTTATGAATATCAACACAAAAATACTCAATAAAATTCTGGCAAACCGAATCCAAGAGAACATCAAAACAATCATCCACCATGATCAAGTAGGCTTCATCCCAGGCCTACAGGGATGCTTTAATATATGGAAAACCAGCAATGTAATCCACTATATAAACAAACTGAAAGATAAAAACCACATGATCATTTCATTAGATGCTGAGAAAGCATTTGACAAAATTCAACACCCCTTCATGATAAAAGTCCTGGAAAGAATAGGAATTCAAGGCCCATACCTAAACATAGTAAAAGCCATATACAGCAAACCAGTCACTAACATTAAACTAAATGGAGAGAAACTTGAAGCAATCCCACTAAAATCAGGGACTAGACAAGGCTGCCAACTCTCTCCCTACTTATTCAATATAAGTTCTTGAAGTTCTAGCCAGAGCAATCAGACAACAAAAGGAGATCAAAGCGATACAGATTGGAAAAGAAGAAGTCAAAATATCACTATTTGAAGATGATATGATAGTATATTTAAGTGATCCCAAAAGTTCCACCAGAGAACTACCAAAGCTGATAAACAACTTCAGCAAAGTGGCTGGGTATAAAATTAACTCAAATAAATCAGTAGCCTTCCTCTACACAAAAGAGAAACAAGCCAAGAAAGAAATTAGGGAAACGACACCCTTCATAATAGTCCTAAATAATATAATATACCTCCATGTGACTTTAACCAAGCAAGTGAACGATCTGTATGATAAGAACTTCAAGCCTCTGAAGAAAGAAATTGAAGAAGATCTCAGAAGATGGAAAGATCTCCCATGCTCATGGATTGGCAGAATTAATACAGAAAAATGGCCATTTTACCAAAATCGATCTACAGATTCAATGTAATCCCCATCAAAATACCTATCCAGTTCTTCAGAGAGTTAGACAGAACAATTTGCAAATTCATCTGGAATAACAAAAAATCCAGGATAGCTAAAACTATCCTCAACAATAAAAGGACTTCTGGCGGAATCACTATCCCTGAACTCGAACAGTATTACAGAGCAATAGTGATAAAAACTGCATGGTATTGGTACAGCGACAGACAGATAGACCAGTGGAATAGAATTGAAGATCCAGAAATGAACCCACACACCTATGGTCACTTGATCTTTGACAAAGGAGCTAAAACCATCCAATGGAAAAAAGATAGCATTTTCAGCAAATGGTGCTGGTTCAACTGGAGGTCAGCATGTAGAAGAATGCAGATCGATCCATGCTTATCACCCTGTACAAAGCTTAAGTCCAAGTGGATCAAAGACCTCCACATCAAACCAGATACACTCAAACTAATAGCAAAGTGGGGAAGCATCTCGAACATGTGGGCACTGGAGAAATTTCCTGAACAAAACACCAATGGCTTATGCTGTAAAATCAGGAATTGACAAGTGGGATCTCATAAAACTGCAAAGCTTCTGTAAGGCAAAGGACACTGTTGCTAGGACAAAACAACAACCAACAGATTGGGAAAAGATCTTTACCAATCCTACAACTGATAGAGGGCTTATATCCAAAATATACAAAGAACTCAAGAAGTTAAACTGCAGGGAGACAAATAACCCTTTTTAAAAATGGGGTTCAGAGCTAAACAAAGAATGCACAGCTGAGGAATGCCAAATGGCTGAGAAACACCTAAAGAAATGTTCAACATCTTTAGTCATAAGGGAAATGCAAATCAAAACAACCCTGAGATTTCACCTCACACCAGTTAGAATGGCTAAGATCAAAAACTCAGGTGACAGCAAATGCTGGCAAGGATGTGGAGAAATAGGAACACTCCTCTATTGTTGGTGGGATTGCAGACTGGTACAACCATTCTGGAAATCAGTCTGGAGGGTCCTCAGAAAATTGGACATTGAACTACCTAAGGACCCAGCTATACCTCTCTTGGGCATATACCCAAAAGATGCCCCAACATATAACAAAGACATTTGCTCCACTATGTTCATCTCAGCCTTATTTATAATAGCCAGAAGCTGGAAAGAACCCAGATGCCCTTCAACAGAGGAATGGATACAGAAAATGTGGTACATCTACACAGTGGAATATTACTCAGCTATCAAAAACAATGACTTTATGAAATTCATAGCAAATAGATGGTACTGGAAAATATCATCCTGAGTGTGGTAATCACAGAAAAACACACATGGTATGCACTCATTGATAAGTGGCTATTAGCCCAAATGCTTGAATTACCCTAGATGCACAGAATACATGAAACTCAAGAAGGATGACCAAAATGCGAATGCTTCACTCCTTCTTTAAAAGGGGAACAAGAATACCCTTGGAAGGGAATAGGGAGGCAAAGTTTAGAACAGAGGCAGAAGGAACACCCATTCAGAGCCTGCCCCACATGTGGCCCATACACATACAGCCACCAAACTAGATAAGATGGATGAAGCAAAGAAGTGCAGGCTGACAGGAACTGGATGTAGATCTCTCCTGAGAGACACAGCAAATACAGCAAATACAGAGGCGAATGCCAGCAGCAAACCACTGAACTGAGAACCAGACCCCCGTTGAAGGAATCAGAGAAAGAACTGGAAAGCTTGAAGGGGCTCGAGACCCCATATAAACAACAATGCCAACCAACTAGAGCTTCCAGGGACTAAACCACTACCCAAAGACTATACATGGACTGACCCTGGGCTCCAACCTCATAGGTAGCAATGAATAGCCTACCTAGTAAGAGCACCAGTGGAACCGGAAGCCCTTGGTCCTGCCAAGACTGAACCCCCAGTGAACGTGATTGTTGGGGGGGAGGGCGGTAATGGGGGTAGGATGGGGAGGTGAACACCCATAGAGAAGGGGAGGGGAAGGGGTTAGGGGGATGTTGGCCCGGAAACCAGGAAAGGGAATAATAATCGAAATGTAAATAAAAAATACCCAAGTTAATAAAGATGAAAAACAAAAAAAGAGTAGATAGCAGGAAATAAACTCAGGGCTGAAATCAACCAAGTAGAAACAAAAAGAACTATATAAAGAATCAACAAAACCAAGAGATGGTTCTTTGGAAAAAATCAACACAATAGATAAACCCTAAGTCAGACTAATCAGACAGCACAGAGAGTATGTCCAAATTAACAAAATCAGAAGTGGAAAGTGAGACATAACAACAGAAACTGAGGAATTACAAAAATTCATCAGATCCTGCTGCAAAAGCCTATATTCAAAACTGGAAAATCTAGATGAAATCGATGATTTTCTAGAAAGATAACAGGTACCAAAGTTAAATCAGGATCAGATAAACCATCTCAACAGTCCCATAACTCCTAAAGAAATAGGAGCAATAATTAAAAGTCTCCCAACTAAAAAGAGCCCAGGACCAGATGGGTTTAGTGCAGAATTCTATCAGACCTTCAAAGAAGACCTAATACAAATACTCTTCAAACTATTCCACAGAATAGAAACAGAAGGGACATTACACAATTCGTTCTATGAAGCCATAGTTATGCTGATAACAAAACCACACAAAGTCCCAACAAAGAAAGAGAACTTTACACCAATTTTCCTTATGAATATCAATGCAAAAATACTAAATAAAATTCTCACAATGCAAATCCAAGAACACATCAAAATGATCATCGATCATAATCAAGTAGGATTCATCTCAGGGGTGCAGGGAATGGTTCAATATATGAAATCCATCAACGAAATCTACTATATAAACAAACTCCAAGGGAAAAACCCCATCCTCATTTCATTAAGTATTGAAAAAGCATTTGACAAAATTCACCACCCCTTCATGTTAAAAGTCTTGGAAAAAGCCCATACCTAAACATAGTAAAAGCAATATATAGCAAACCAGTAGCAAACATCAAACTAAATGGAAAGAAACTTGAAGCAATGCCACTGAAAGGGACAAGGCAAGGCTGCCCACTCTCTCCCTATCTATTCAATATTGTACTCAAAGTCCTAGCCAAAGCAATCAGACAACAAAAGGATGTAGAAGGGATACAAGTTGGAAAGGAAGAAGTTAAAATATCACTATTTGCAGATGATATGATAGTATATTTAAGTGACTCAAAAGTTCTACCAGAGAACTACTAAGCCTGATAAGCAACTTCAGCAAAGTAGCTGAGTATAAAATTAACTCAAACAAATCAGTAGCCTTCCTCTATTCAAAGGATAACCAGGCTGAGAAAGAAATTAGGGAAATGACACCCTTCATAATAGTCCCAAATAACGTAAAATGCTTCAGTGTGGCTTTAACCAAGCAAGTGAGAGATCTGTATGACAAGAACTTCAAGTCTCTGAAGAAACTGAAGAAGATCTCAGAAGATGGAAAGATCTCCCATGCTCATGGATTGGCAGGATTAATACAGTAAAAATGGCCATTTGGCGAAAAGCAATCTACAGATTCAATGCAATCCCCATCAAAATTCCACCTCAATTCTTCATAGAGTTAGAAAAAGCAATTTGCAAATTCATTTAGAACAAAAAAAAAAAAAAACAGGACAGCTAGAACTATTCTCAACAATAAAATAATTTCTGGAGGAATCACTATCCCTGACCTCAAGCTGTATTACAGAGCAATAGTGATAAAAACTGTATGGTATTCGTACAGAGACAGGCAGGTAGATCAATGGAATAGAATTGAAGACCCAGAAATGAACCCACACACCTATGGTCACTTGATCTTTGACAAAGGAGCTAAAACCATCCAATGGAAAAAAGATAGCATTTTCAGCAAATGGTGCTGGTTCAACTGGAGGTCAGCATGTAGAAGAATGCAGATCGATCCATGCTTATCACCCTGTACAAAGCTTAAGTCCAAGTGGATCAAAGACCTCCACATCAAACCAGATACACTCAAACTAATAGAAGAAAAAGTGGGGAAGCATCTCGAACACGTGGGCACTGGAGAAATTTCCTGAACAAAACACCAATGGCTTATGCTTTAAAAGCAACAATCAACAAATGAGACCTCATAAAACTGCAAAGCTTCTATAAGGCAAAGAACAACTTCATCAGGACAAAACGGCAACCAACAGATTGGGAAAAGATCTTTACCAATCCTACATCTGATAGTGGGCTAATATCCCATATATACAAAGAACTCAGACTCCAGAGAACCAAATAACCCTATTAAAAAATGGGGTATAGAGCTAAATGGAAGAAACTCAAATGGCTGAGTAGCACCTAAAGAAATGTTCAACATCTTTAGTCATAAGGGAAATGCAAATCTAAACAACCCTGAGATTCCACTCACACTACTTACTCACAATGGCTAAGATCAGGTGACCACAGATGCTGGCAAGGATGTGGAGAAAGAGGAACACTCCCCCATATTTGGTGGGACTGCAAGCTGGTACAAGCACTCTGTAAATCAGTCTGGCAGCTCCTCAGAAAATTGGACATAGTAGTGCCTGAGGACTCAGCTATACCACTCCTGGGCATATACCCAAACGATGCTCCAACATGTAATGAGGACATATGCTCCACTATGTTCACAGCAGTCATATTTATAATAGCCAGAAACTGGAAGCAACCCAGATGTCTCTCAGCAGAGGAATGGATACAGAAAATGTGCTACATTTACACAATGGAATAGTACTCAGCTATTAAAAACAATGACTTCATGAAATTTGCAGGCAAATGGATGAATCTAGAAAATATCATCTTGTGTGAGGTAACTCCATCATAAAAGCACACACATGGTATGTACTTCCTGATAACTGGAAATTAGGCAAAGAGCTTGGAATACCCAAGATACAATTTTCAGGCTACATGAAGCTCAAGAGGAAGAAAGACCAAAGAGTGGATGCTTCAGTTCTTCTTAGAAGAAGGAAAATAATCAAGGGAAGTAGAAGGTGGGAGGCACTTGAGAGGAAGAGGGAAGGGAGAGGGGGAAAAGTGGCAGAAGCAGGTACAGGAGGAGATGGAGGAGAGGTACAGTGGGTAGGGAATTGAACAAAGCTGTGTAGCAATGAGGGATGGGGAACTGGGAGTAGCAATTAGAAAGTACCAGATGCTGGGAAAGCAAGAGCCTCCCAAGACCCCATGTTGATGACACTAGCTGAAATATCCCACGAAGGGTAGAGAGAACCTGTCAAGACCATATCCAGAGGTTAGGCATGGCCTCCCCGGTTGAGGGATGGAGCCACCCACCCATCTCCAAACTTTTAACCCAGAATTGCTCCTGTCTAAAGGAAATCCAGACACAAAGAGTAGAGTAGAGACTGAAGGAAAGGCCATCCAGATACTGCCCCACGTGGGGATCCATCATACTTGTAGACATCAAACAACATTGTGGATGTCAAGAAGTGCATGCCGACAGGAGCCTGATACAGCTGTCTCCTGAGAGGCTCTGCAGAAGCCTGACTGATACAGATGCAGATGCTAGAGCCCTACCACTGGACAGAGCACAGGGATCCCACTGGAAGAGTTAGGAGAAGGACTGAAGGACCTGAAGGGGCCTTATCTGGCATCAATGGGAGGGGAGGCCCTTGGTCCTATGAAGGGTTGATGCCCCAGAGTAGAATGCTAGGGCTAGTGGTGGGTGGATGGGGGAGCACCTTCTTAGAAACAGGGTAAGGGGAGATGGGATAGGGAGTTTGCAGAGGGGAAATTTAAAAAACAATTTCTATTGTTAACAGATATCAGAAATCTAAAATAAAAAATTTACCAAACAATAAGATACTAATAAAATAAGTATTTTTTTTCAGAGTGTGATATTTTGTACCTGTTTATTACTTCTTTTTTTTTTTTTTTAACTTTTTTTTTTATTAACTTGAGTATTTCTTATATACATTTCAAGTGTTATTCCCTTTCCCGGTTTCGGGCAAACATCCCCTAAACCCTCCCCTTCCTTATGGGTGTTCCTCCCAACCTCCCCCCCATTACTGCCCTCCCCAACAGTCTAGTTCACCGGGGGGTCAGTCTTAGCAGGGCCCAGGGCTTCCCCTTCCACTGGTGTTCTTACTAGGATATTCATTGCTACCTTTGAGGTCAGAGTCCAGGGTCAGTCCATGTATAGTCTTTAGGTAGTGGCTTAGTCCCTGGAAGCTCTGGTTGCTTGGCATTGTTGTACATATGGGGTCTCGAGCCCCTTCAAGCTCTTCCAGTTCTTTCTCTGATTCCTTCAACGGGGGTCCTATTCTCAGTTCAGTGGTTTGCTGCTGGCATTCGCCTCTGTATTTGCTGTATTCTGGCTGTGTCTCTCAGGAGCGATCTACATCCGGCTCCTGTCGGTCTGCACTTCTTTGCTTCATCCATCTTGTCTAATTGGGTGGCTGTATATGTATGGGCCACATGTGGGGCAGGCTCTGAATGGGTGTTCCTTCAGTCTCTGTTTTAATCTTTGCCTCTCTCTTCCCTGCCAAGGGTATTCTTCTCCCCCTTTTAAAGAAGGAGTGAAGCATTCACATTTTGATCATCCATCTTGAGTTTCATTTGTTCTAGGGATCTAGGGTAATTCAAGCATTTGGGCTAATAGCCACTTATCAATGAGTGCATACCATGTATGTCTTTCTGTGATTGGGTTAGCTCACTCAGGATGATATTTTCCAGTTCCAACCATTTGCCTACGAATTTCATAAACTTGTTGTTTTTGATAGCTGAGTAATATTCCATTGTGTAGATGTACCATATTTTCTGTATCCATTCCTCTGTTGAACAGCATCTGGGTTCTTTCCAGCTTCTGGCTATTATAAATAAGGCTGCGATGAACATAGTGGAGCACGTGTCTTTTTTATATGTTGGGGCATCTTTTGGGTATATGCCCAAGAGAGGTATAGCTGATCCTCAGGCAGTTCAATGTCCAATTTTCTGAGGAACCTCCAGACTGATTTCCAGAATGGTTGTACCAGTCTGCAATCCCACCAACAATGGAGGAGTGTTCCTCTTTCTCCACATCCTCGCCAGCATCTGCTGTCACCTGAGTTTTTGATCTTAGCCATTCTCACTGGTGTGAGGTGAAATCTCAGGGTTGTTTTGATTTGCATTTCCCTTATGACTAAAGATGTTCAACATTTCTTTAGGTGTTTCTCAGCCATTCGGCATTCCTCAGCTGTGAATTCTTTGTTTAGCTCTGAACCCCATTTTTTAATAGGGTTATTTGTTTCCCTGCGGTCTAACTTCTTGAGTTCTTTGTATATTTTGAATATAAGGCCTCTATCTGTTGTAGGATTGGTAAAGATCTTTTCCCAATCTGTTGGTTGTTGTTTTGTCCTAACCACAGTGTCCTTTGCCTTACAGAAGCTTTGCAGTTTTATGAGATCCCATTTGTCGATTCTTGATCTTAGAGCGTAAGCCATTGGTGCTTTGTTCAGGAAATTTTTTCCAGTTCCCATGTGTTCCAGATGCTTCCCTAGTTTTTCTTCTATTAGTTTGAGTGTGTCTGGTTTGATGTGGAGGTCCTTGATCCACTTGGACTTAAGCTTTGTACAGGGTGATAAGCATGGATCGATCTGCATTCTTCTACATGTTGACCTCCAGTTGAACCAGCACCATTTGCTGAAAATGCTATCTTTTTTCCATTGGATAAAATAAGTATTTTATTAATGAATATCTAAAAACTGTGCATGAAAATAAAAGCAATTAGCTAATGATAAATTTAGAAGCCTCCAAATAATATACACCACATGATTTGATGTTTTAAAGCTTTATATAAACATGTATTATAAATGTGAAGTCAACTACTACATTGATGACATAAACTTAACAGTATTGAAATATACATACAAAGGATGCTTGGTTTGTTCCTTTCAGAAAAAGAACTAGGTTGGATTGTTTTGTTTTGTTTTCTTAAACAGGACTCCAGGCACACAAAGAGAAGAGAGATGGTAACCACAACATTTTGGTGTTCAGTCTTGTAATTCTTTATATGTCACCAGTCATAATAGCAATGAATTCCTCTTGATTTACTGTGGCAAGAAAGAAAATATAAACATTAGAGACATAGAAACCTTCTTAACCCAAGAAACACAATCGTCATTTTACAATGTATTAAACTTTATAGTATAGGAAAATCTTACAAGTCAAAACATAACTTTATTCAAAGGAACTTCTAAAATAAAAATATATATACAAATGTGATAAGCATTATAAATAAATGAGTATTCTATTAGATTAAGTAGGAACAACACATGACATCTGTTACCATAAAAGCTAGCCTCAGACATAATATTTGTCACAAACAGTTTAAGAAGTGACAGTTCTAATACAGTAGTTGAACAAGCACTCTTTATCATCATTACTAATATATCTAGTAAGGCTTCCCTTGCTAAGTAAGTCTGACTATACCATGCATGTGAACTAACACAATGCTAAAGAATGACAACATTTTGAAACTAGGAAAAAAATAACAAATTGTTGATTTTGAAAGCTTGTTTTAAAAAAAAAGAAAGAAACTGAAGCCAGGCCATGTAAGCTCAAAAACATCAATAGAAAGATAATTTAAGAAAACACAGATTATTACACATCAACTATAAAACAAGAAAACTACACATACAGAAAATAATCACTCCTGCTTACGACTTGGCACTTTACTAGAACTATATATAAACTTTTGCAAGGAACTTGAGTGTATAAGATGTGTTTAAGACAACAGCCTATAATAAACAGGACTGAATAATCCTAAATGTTATGTTTAAGAAGTACACATACTCTCATACATAGCAATGTGCAGCAAACAAAGTTTCCTCTGCGAACCAGGTGAGAATATGGACGAGCAGACTTAGTAAATCTGCAAGGCACAAGCTATAAATGGCAATTCTTATTATGGCAAAATCTGTCACAGAAAAACAGTGACCCAGCTTCTAGTCGCAGTTCTGTCCATACCAGTCTGCACCCCATCGTCCTCGTCTGAAAAGTAAAGTGCCAGAGGTGTGTTAGACTGTTTCTCTGGAAATCCTACACAGTGATTTACTGAGCCACACTCTGATTCCCAGGTGTCGAATGAAGGCCAACACCACACAGGTATTGTGAAATGCATCGAAACACATACACATGTGAATCACACAGAAGTGAATAAATGTCACTATAAAACTGTTCCAAACTGAATGAAAGAAAGGATCATTCTCAGGCACTGGGTGCTAAAACACTGGAGAGTCCTGTTCTTAGTAAGTGGATAAGGTCACTTCCATGCTATAAGTTACTCTCAAGTGGCTCAGAAAATGCTTAGTTAAGGCACATAGGCACATGTCAAGAATTAATCTAATAGGGTTGGGGATTTAGCTCAGTGGTAGGCGCTTGCCTAGGAAGCGCAAGGCCCTGGGTTGGTCCCCAGCTCCGGGGAAAAAAAAAAAAAAATTAATCTAATAAAAGTAAACCCAGAGCTGGTGCAATAATTATGTTCAGTTTGAAACAGAGAACAAATGGATGAAACCTAAAGTTTATAAACATGGATCAAACAGTATTGGGAAACACTACTACAGAAGAAATCATTAGTGCGGAGATTTTAGACATAAACAAATCAAGACTTGGACTGTAAATTATAAGTATGCCATTTCAAAGGAGCTAGGAAGCGAAGGCGAGGTAGGGAACGCCATCACAGGCACAGGAGGAGAACACGCACCTAGAAGGTAAAGCAGGAGTTACAACCAGTGAGATGTTCAGCAGCAGACAGACGTCCATGAACTCCTGCTCAGTCTTAAACATTTACAAGGTACTCTAGGAGACACAGAAGACCAGGATACAAACCTACAAACTCTTAAGCCACTCCCAGACCTGAGAAATGAGAATTGTGACCTCACATGTGAAGAGCTTATAAGGATATGACACGCTCATCTCCCAACAAGAATTCAAGTAGACAAGAGTCCACAGGCAGTGTAGCTTCATCTAGAAAACATACAAGAAAAAAGCAGCAAAGCCAGTGTCCTCAGGGTGTAGACGTTCTATACACAAGAGCTGACGCAGCAGGAATGACGCAAGCTCGGCACGATATGTGGACTTACTCTGCAGGTAGTGAGGATCCGCTCTCCCGTCTGAGCATGGACACGACAGCGCTAGAACCCACATTTAGGAAAAGAATAGAATCGACAGACTGCAAACAGAGGTGGAGGCCCCTAAGCCCCAGGGCGCGGGGAAGGCTGTGAGACACCAGCGTGTATCTGCAGGACAGGTAGGACGTACACAGGGCAGCCAAGGAAAGAACACTGTGACATTTTAAATAGAACTCATGACCCAAAACAGAGCAGCAGAGAAAAAAACAAACAAAAACAAATGAAAAGTGGTTGAAAGAAAAATCTACGAATTTAGTTATAGTTCAGAAGTGTAAACAGGTTAAGGGAGAAAGCACCGAAATCTAAACTTTTAGTAAATAGCGAAATTTCTTCTTCAGAGAAGTATGTGTGCTATTTCACATTACAGCTCATACAGGATCTGCTTCAGTATAAATGACGCTTACAGCGCTGGCATCCAGCAGGACTCTCACCATTCAGGAGGCTGGGATGAAAGGATCTGAAGTACAAGGTCAAACTCGAAATAACTTTTAAGGTATCATGAGTTTCATCTTTAAAACTGAAAGGGAAAGAAAGAGTGGAGTGGGGAGAACTCACTGGCGTCACAAAACTCAAGACTTCAGAAAAGTAAGGTGAACTTACTCTCCCCATCGCCGTCCTTATCAAACTCCTCGATCATGGCCCGGAGCTCCTCATCGCTCATATTCTCACCCAGCTCTCGGGCAACACGGCGCAAGTTTCTCAAGCTTATCTTTCCTGAATCATCATCATCAAATAGTTTAAATGCTTTCAGGATCTCCTCGTGTGGATCTCTTTCTAGTATCCAGTCTGTCACTAGAGTTAAAAGAGGACATTCATGTAAAAATCAGCTATTCATTGAGAGCAACACCCAGGAGTCTGTCAACACTCAGTCTAATAATTAAACGTCATGGTAGATCACTAAAACTCAGAAATAAACCTGAATTCTAAGTCCACATTTTACATGTTAACCATTTAATGTCCGTATTATAAATGTAAGTTAAATTATACTGTACAAAGGCCAAAAATGGGACAACATATATATATACACACTATATTTACTACTATTGTTTTTTTGTTGTTGTTGTTGTTCTTTTTTTCGGAGCTGGGGACCGAATCCAGGGCCTTGCGCTTCCTAGGCAAGCGCTCTACCACTGAGCTAAATCCCCAACCCCACTATTACTATTGTTAAGAATTAAACTGAGGATGAGAGATGGCTCAGCAGTTAGGAACACTTGTTCTTACAGAGGATCTAAGTTCAATTCCCACCAAGCACTTGGCAAACCATGACAGTCTATAACTCCAGTCCCAGGGGCCCAAAATACCCTCTTCTGACCTACGCCCTTCAAGTGCAAACACACATGAGCGAAACACTCATATATATGGTATATATGTAAATATACCACATAAAATAATTAAGTCCACAAAAACAATATACCACCTCTCTCAGGTCACTAAGTTTAAGTGAACAATTTGCCCTGGCCATGTGAAAGCTCTTAGCTTAGTTTAAGACCCTAATTCTTCCTCTATTGTATCCAACTAAGCCTGTGAAATTAACAGAAGTCAGTGCCAATACAGCCATAAGACATGTTAGTAAATGCAAACGTTATCAGCACTTTCAAGATCCAAAACACACTGGTTTCAGCAACAGTGAATAGGGGTTAAATCCCCTCTGGAACCAGGTCTAAATCATATTTCAGCAAAATAAAACAAGTTAAATAGATCTGAGTCATTAAAGATGTCAGTAACTAAATTTTAATATATAAAAAATAAGGGCACATATCAATATACTAAGTTTATATATTTTAATAGCATAGGCCTTTAATCAAGTCATAATAAAAACTAATGCCTAATGTCTATAGTATAAAATTTTAGGCTGCTTGACAGAATTCTCAAAATATCTAAGTAAACATTTATGAAGTAATGCCATATGTTATTCTACTACAAGAAAAGGCATTTATCATTCTATCATTAAAAGTAACTTGGTTTTATTGGGATCTACAGATTCATCTGAAAATTTCAACTGCCTGTAGATGGAAAGTGCTAGGATATTTATTGAATCTCAAGTGAAAAAACAAAGTCCCGTACCAGTTGCTGCCTGTCTCCTGCTCCTTCATCCCACTTGGCTGAGAAAGCACCTAGTCAAGCTAATGCTACATCAAATACACATGTATCCAAAATTATCTTTCGCCATTAATTTATCCAAAGAAAGTTTCCAAAAAACTAATTGAAGTCTATTACTATAAGTATGCAAATCAAAGCTCATAAATATTCAGTAACAGGAATTGGCATACCTACAGCCATAACACCAAAATAAAACACCACACTTAACTCTATGGCACACACTCAACTTATTTTGAATTCAGTCCCAACAAGAAAACAGGACAAGGAAAAAAACTGTTATGAAATTTTCTTCATCGATTAAGTAACATACATGACAGGTAAACCAGGAAGGCAGATGGCTAAAACACTAATGCACTTAAAGCCGCAGCACATAGGAGGCCAACATGTCCACACACTATCCCACTGACACACTCTATCAGTCTGTCAGACACATTTGTCGGTAAAGTCGCCTATCGATAGATAGTCTCTGACACGATGCACTTTTCTTAGGACTTCTAACTGCCATAACTCTGAGCAGCAGAAGCATCACCCTACATGACGTATTTCATGGTGACTCTCCTCTACACCATCCCCTTCCATTTCTCTCTGACAAGTACAACTTCTTTGTAAGACATCTTTTTCCAATGGAAATAAACCAGGCATGGTGGCCCACACCTATAATCTAATAGGAGACTTTAAGGCAATTAATACACACATAGCTAAGTCATTACCTGCTTCACAAAGTTCCAAACTTCTGTCCATGCAACTACTTTCTGTTGTTTTGATTTTTACATTGTAATGACATAAAGCACACTAAAACCAATTACAAAGGTACACAATTTAACTACACTGTCAAAAATTTTAGACCTTATAAAAATCACGTAAGGAAATATCAAATTCTAAAACAAATCAAAATCATGAAAGATAATGTTAAGGGTGGAGAGATGACTCAGTGGTTAAGAACACTGGCTGCTCTTCCAGAGGTCTTGAGTTCAATTCTTAGCAACCACATGGTGGCTCGCAATCATCTAAAAAGAGATCTATATAAAGGGATCTGACTCTCTTCTGGCATGTGGGTATACATGTAAACAGAGCACTTCTACATTAAAAAAATACATAAATAAATAAATATTCAAAAAAGATGTTAGAAAGTTTTTAACCGAACATATAATACTTATTTCAAACTCAAAAATGTTGGACTTTCAAGTCTTCCTATAGCGGCATATGGGATTCACAGCCTCTTATACCTCCACTGAAGGAAAGGTACCTGCATCATTGACTCTCAAACAGTAGCATCGCCCTCAACACCATAAATGTCCCTTAATTATCCAAGTATTGCACACTACAGTTCTGAAGGCACTATCTTGCCTTACTCTCAAATAGAGCGTCTTTCTTTCACACCAACAACCTTGACCATAAAGTCTAGAACTTTCTGCCTCCAAAATCCCCTTCAGCTCATCTTCAATCTTCTCATCAGCTACCATTGTAAAACACAGTCTCCCGTTCCTTAAACTCCACTGACTGAAGTCCCATCTTACTTCACTAGGTAAAATGATCAGTCTGACTGAGGCTGCCTGTGCAGTGCACTGATGATCCCTCATAGAAGGGACTGCATGAGCTGAAGCCTCTCCCGGTGCTGAACACCTAGTGCCACTCTGCTTTGTCACCGTCTACGCCTGGACTGCATCTCAGCTACTCCTACAATCTTCTTGGAAATCTTCAATCCCTAAAGATTTAAGTTTAAAAAAAATCCCCTTGGCAAAAACTTAAATTCCCTGGGTGAAGACTTAATAAATATTTCCTATAAAAGGTCTGATAGGAAACATATTAGGCTTTCGGAGTCCTAAGCTCACAGTCTAAACTACCACATGGTAGCGGAGAAGCAGCGTCCACAACGTGACACCAGATAACAGTGTCTCTCACACAGAATCAAAATGTCACCTACCCTGAAATCCTAAGCTCCTCAATGCACTTTCTTGGTAATTTTAACTCCCATTCCTCCTGCCAAATGCAAAAATTTCAGTGTTGGATAAATAATCAAAATGAAAACACTGTAATATTTCCTTTGAGATAAGAAGTACAAGCCAGGAACATATGAAGTAAAAACATTTCACTTCTATTGACCTTACCTTAAAAGCAGAAAATCCTGAAACACCTGCTACTCATTAGCCTCAGACAAATGATTCTACCTTCCACTGCACTAAATGTACTGTAATCCCTTTTTTCCCATAACTGGGAGATCCCGATATGGAGATATCTGTGGGACAGGGTCCTTAGGCAACAACACATCGTCCATAATGCTAAGGTTTAGGTAATATGAAAGTCTGTTCCTAAGTAGTACAATAGTAAACACTACAGTTCTTAAAATTGTACTTATGAAAAATAGGTTTCACAAAACTATGAATAATGCTTAAAGCAGCCTTCAAAATGAAAAACAGAAAATAAAACAATAGGATTATAGAACAGAATGCTTTAATGTCCCAACAATACAAATATATTTCCAACTTCTGAGTTCTGAAACAAAGAAAGCACTATTTTCTCTCCACTGACACAAACTCTATGTGTTTTGCTTGGAGACAGTGTCTCATAGCCCTGTCTGGCCTAGGGTTCCTTATGCAGAGTAGCCTGACCTCAAACTTACAGAGAATGGGTTACTTCTTCACCCTGAGTGCTGGGATTATTCTTAATCAGAATACCAACATTTAGTAGCTCTTACTATCCACTACAGTCTTTAAAATTTCACATGCTAATCACCCACTTACCTCCCAGAAACCTACAGCACAGTACACTGTTCTCCATTTCATACATGGAAATGAGTCACAGACAAGTAAACTAACAAAGTTTCACAGTCAGAGTCAGAACCAAGATCTGAAGCCTGGAATGTGGGTCCAGGGTAGCCTGTGCTAACACTCCACTGTGGTGCTTAATGTGCCTTCATTTTAGCTTTGTCATGAGAGCATCATTTCCACTACGTCCAGACACCTTGCTTCTCTAAACGCCCTATGTTAAATGACCTGGGTACTGTGATTGACCTGAGGACCACCCACACTGTGAGGAGAAAGGTGCTCTTGCTCTCCTCAAGGAAACAATCCTACAGACTGGGTGGGGACAGTCTGCCTTTGAAAAAGGCACACTACTCCCTAAAGATTTGTCCTTGAACTGCTGTCTCCTGTACTTTAGGTAGGAGTTTCCTAACAAGGGAGAAATTGCGGGGTGGCGGGGAGTCCCTCTGTCTTCTTATTACCCTTTCTTTTTCTTCCCTACATTACTTCTTTAATATTTAAATGTGCAGTTTTAGGTGCATGTATAATTGTATTAGTTTTAATTTTTTTAATATATAAAAATAACTATATGACATGTTTAGATTATGACCCCTAAATGGTATCATTGGCTTTAAGTTACAGTAGCCGACTCCTAGCCTTCCAAAATGTTCTACTGAAAACTCCTTAGCTGTATATATAGCCTGAGTAACTCGATAAGAATTACTACCCAAGACTCAATCACAATAAGCTCCCACCACCTTCAGGTGGCATTTCTGAGCTTCTCCTGCTTCGATCCTGCCGAGACATCCCTCACGACAGCCTGGCCAGCACCTCAGCTTTACAACGCGCACTCTCACTGAGATCAAGGTTACCGGGAGTACAGAGCCTAACAAACTGTCCACCTAACAAGATGGACTTCATGCCCCCGTCTCCCACCAAGACACAAAGTCCTACTTCCCTCTTCTGCACTGTACCAACAAGAGTCACAAAGCACGGCAGTCTTCGCAGATATTCCTAAACGTCAGGATATTAAGCTATCTATTGCACTGACAAAACAATTTTGGTCACCCTTTAGTGACATAATTTTAATAAACCCCCAAAAAACTGACAATAATTCTTTGTTAAAGAAATCATCAAGTCAAAACTAATTCTCACAGTAGAGCTGGAAATATTTTTTCTCTTTGAAAACATAAAAAAAAAACCTCATAATTTTCCAACAAGTACTGGGTATAAAGACGACTTAAGTACATACCAACTTCATTAAAATCTTCAAATGTGATCTTGCCTGTGGCTTCTCTGTCATAATCTTTAAGAATCTTCAATACATCCGCCTTTTTCACATCAAAACCCAAGGCTCTCATTGCCACCTTTTGGATTAAAAAGGAAAAACAAATTGTAAAGCACTCCTTACAAAAGAAGCATCGTTGATTTATCAAAAAGTTTTCCATCTTAAAAAGATGACAATAGATTTCTAAAGCACAATTATTCTGTATTTTTAATCTCTAAGTTAAGAATATGACACCATATTGGTTTTTCATTTTGAAATTAAATAGAAATTATTTTCATTGACATTTTGCTATTTTATATGACCAACTAATTAAAGAGTTTACAAAAAATACATAAAACAAAGCATTAAATACAAAGATAATAATTTGTTACATAACACATACAAATATATTTCCAACTTCTGAATTCTGAAACAAAGAAAGCACTATTTTCTCTCCTTTAACATAAACGCTATGTGTTTGTTTGGAGACAGGGTCTGTGCATCATGTAGTTATTTTCATATAGTAAAAAATTTTAAACTAATACAAATAACATTCAAATAAGGGATATAGAGACATGTCACAGTTATGCTCTTGGCGCATAAAAGCAATAAAAAGCATAAAAGTCTCAGGCATCCGTGGGTGACATAGTGGAACTGTATAATCTGATCACTCAAGAGACTGAAACAGGACTGTCATACATCTGAGACCAGCATGGGATACATATAAAGATCCTTTCTCAGCAAACAAGCAAGCAGTCGGCATTCCCAGCGGAGCAGGTATAATTAGCTCTGCGGTGCAATTAGTTTCAGATGACTGAGTTTACACAGAAAACCGCTGCTAATCCCAGGAAAGGAAAGCTGGGTTAGTAGTCAGTGAGGTCTTCTAAGTCCGTGGTCCCTTACTGAATAGAGGAAAGAAAGGACGTGGAGACGACGACTGGGACGAAGGTGTCCCCGTCTGGACCAGGAGGCTCTGGGCAGAAGAAATTCCTAACTAAGGACAAGTGGGTAGTGGGGACAGTAGCATTCAAAGGGCACTGAGCGGAGGAAGCTTTACTTAGCGTGCAGGGGGCAGTCAGGAACGTGCAGGGGGCAGCCAGGAACAGCTTATGAGCAAGGAACATGGTCAAAGGATTCAAGAACAACAGGAATTAATGGTGGTGTAAAAGACAAGTCAGAAATGAGGACGCTCCAGCTATGAGACAAAGTCCCCATCTGTGATGGTCAATGACAACGAATAGCTAAGACACTGGACAGGAAGAACTCATGCTAGGAGGGGAGCAGCAGCAAGAGAACAGTGGGAGAGGGAACGAGCTGAAGGAGGACCTCAAGACTGAGGCCAAAGCTTCAAGTCTATTATTACTTTTAAATAGTCTATCATCTCACTACATAGATTCCACCCCTACAATGTTGCCCAATTTAAAACTACTAAATGAACTTTTAAGGGTACTTAAAGAGATCAAAATGTGATCCTTCTTACTAGGCTGAACGTGAGAAATGTGTTCATAACCAATTTCCCCTTCCCTCTTTACTAGTAATTAAAGCCTTAGGTGGGACATTTTCCTTCCGCACGTAGCAACATTAGGCATCAGACAATTTATATCCTTTGTAACAGAGAAGAGTGTACTCTAAGAGTGTGCTAGTATTATCTTAAAAATTAAAAGTCAATCTCAAATGTCTGAGCAAAGTCAATGATCTCTCCATTTCAAAACTGTCAGTAAGAGTTCTCGCCCTAAAATCTTGAGGACCAGAGTTCAAATCCCCATCACTCATGTAAAGACAGGCACAGTTGTGGAGACAGCAGCGATCCCCAGAGTTCACCCTCAAGTGCTGAACTTCCAACTCAGGGAAATAGCCTATCTCAAGGCACTGGAGTAGAGTGATGGAAGATACACAAGGCCCTATTCTGCCCACCACATGATACACAAGGGGATGTACAGGCTGGAAGGGGCACATGCATATGCCAAAAAATTTTGTTTTGTTAAAAATCTGAGCTGTATCATCACACAGAAGAAAACAACTGTAGGAAGAACATGCTAAGAACTGTCCCTTTACTGGGTGAATGGAAAAGTTAGACTTCCCATCAAGATGCACTCTTACACTTAAATACAAGGTTCTAGAAGCCATACTCCATTTTTACTCCGTTTTCTTGTAGCTCCTGTGGGTGGGCACTACAAACAGCCTCACAGTTCTGAAACAAGCTTCTAAAGTAGACTTTAAAGCAACAGGCACAAACGCAATTGAGTTAAACAAAAATGGATCTTAAATACCCTGTTACCTTTAATTCATGATAATCTATGGCTTGGTCTTTGTCGGTATCAAACAGTTCAAAAGCATCTTTAATTTCTTGCTTCTGTTCTTCAGAGAGTTCTCTTCGTTTTTTCCTTTTTGTTTTGTCTACTACAAGCTCACCTCTAGGACACAGAAAAATGCCTTTAGTCTACTTTAACCCAACTTAGGACAAAGAATCATTTTCTAAATTTCAACAGAGTAGTCTGGCACATAAAGAAACTGAGCCTAAGTTAACGTCCTGTAGTCCAAATGTACTTTTATAACCGAAATCCTAATCAAAGTTGAAAGCATCATACATATTATTCCTGTCATCTACCAAGAACATAAAAATAACCAAAAAAAAAAAACATACGAAAGTGAAATTCACAAATGACAACCAACTCACAATTACTACAAAAATCATCCATAAAACTTAAAAGATTACTTTAGCATTCTAAGTCCAAAATGTTTTTCGATTATACATTTCTAACAGTGCTTTGTGGTTTATTCCACTGATATTAGCCAGGCAAACTATTAAAGGGCCTAAACATGCAAATACTAGGCGCCCAGAATCGCAGCATCTAATACTCGTGCTTAAAAGTCCACGATGTGATGTTTACAAGTGTTTTAACTCTCACTTAACATGTAAACGATAGGTTAAACGTCTTCATTTAAAAACTCTGAAGTTTAAAGGAAATCTAAAAAGGGCACTTGGATCTGAAAATGTCTGCCTTAAGAGCTGCCAATGCAAAAAGCAGTCCAAATGTTTAAACGAGGATACGACACAACACGTGTATCAGCACGTTTTAAAAGATGGAAGCTTTAAAACCTCAAAATCTTAAAACTCGGCTGACTGTGACAGCGTCTCGTCAGGAACGCCCTCCGGGTGGACCAGACGTGGGAGATGAGTGCTGAGCGGGTGACGGTGGCAGCCAGGAATCTTTCTCACGTGACCCCAGCTGACCCACACACACACACACACACACACACACACACACACTCGCCACACACCCACCCCAGGCTACTGAGTCACCCTGCTTAGCCCAGGGTAAAGCGCGGTCCGGGGGCGCCTTTAAGTGTAGATGGACAGGGTGAGGAGCCAATGGGGGGTGGAGGGATGTCCGGAAGTGACTGGAGGGTGTCACGGAAACGAGATCCACCCAGGACGCCCAAAGCACAGCGTGCCAGGGGACCCGGGCAGAAAGGCGAGCTCTCCTGTGACTTTCCGGAGGAAGCAGGCGGCCAGGCCCGAAACCCGCAGATGCGTGAGGGAAACCTCGCGAGACTTCATCGGGGAGCGGCGATGTGGGAGGCGGGGACCGCCGAGGTCTGATGCTCGGCACTCCTCATCCGCTCCCGACTCGGCCTCCCTTCCACGCCCTCCCTGGCCCCTCAGGGGAAGGGAGGCGCGGCCTCCTCGTTACCGACCTCAGAGCTAAACTCATTTTCTCTTCCGACAGAGGTGTTCCGCTCAAGGACTTTACCACGAGAACCGCTCAACAGCCACCAACCTCCACGGCCTCGGGGACCACCCACCTGACAGAAGTTTCTGGGTGCGATTGGCCGAAATTGCCAACAGCCGGCCCATTGGGGCGGAAGCGTCGATTGTCTTCTGTTTTCATTGGTCAGCATTCATGTCAGTCAAGTACACATTCCGGCCCGGCTGTCTGTCTGACCCCTTGGATTGGCCAGATGCTTTCCTGAATCCCTTGCGCGCCTGTTAAGTCACCACGCGGGGTTCAGGCAGGCAAGGCTAGGCTCTACGGGTGACATGGTGCTGGAGTTCCGAGCACGCGCGCACAGCGTCGACAGAAGGAAGGGGAAGAAGGCACAGCACAAGCAGCCTGCTCAGACGGAGCAGTGATGGAGGAACCAGGTCTACAAAAAGATGTACAATTCTGGGTGGCTGGTACACCCGAGAAACTTAAATCTAAAGGTGGTGTTCTCCAATCTTAGTTCAGTAACGACCAAGCTAAGCATTCTTCCCCGTACAGCTTTCCCAAGTGATTTTAAGGCAGACTGGATTAGTCTTTTCATTTTGTTGTTTTGTTAGGTCATGTACAGTGAGACTACCTAAACCATCCTTTTCTTCTGTGCGACTTGCAATGTATTTGTTTGCTTCTGCTCTTCACTTTCTAGTGCTGTAAACCTTGTATGTGCATCCTATCTCCACTCCCCACCAAGCCTCTTGAAGCTTACTTCGATCACCAAGCTGCTAGACCGACTGTCCTCAAGGCCACAATTCCGTTTACACGAATATTTGTACCAAATAAAATACCTGGAATACTTAGGTGTTCCATAAATACTTGATGCGTAAAACAAAGTCTTATTGTGGAAAACTTGGAAACTACTGAGCTAACCAAGCAGTTCTTATAGGCATAAATACAATAAACTGGGGCTAGGAGTTAGAAAAGGGAAATACTGTATCTAAATTTGTATGTGAAGGAAGGACACTGGATAATTGGCTGTGTATGAGTTAAGCCTGGAGTGTAGATAGAAATTTGACTAGAGAGTTGGGATAGAACTAAAAAGTAGTAGCTAAATGGTAGCATTCCCAAAACCAAAGTAGAGAAATGTTGAAGAACTTGCTGGGCATGGTGCTACATACTTTTAATTCCAGCACCCAATAGGCATGTAAACAGATCTCTGAGTTCTTTACATTGTGAATTCCAGGCCAGCCAGGACTAGTAGTGAGACTCTGCCTAAAATATAAAAATTACGTACTTTTATTTCTTAAATATTTAATCTTAAATATTTAGTGCACAGATATGAAGTTAAGTTAAACATTGTAGAATTACCAGTGATTCATAAGTGACTGTTCTGGAGGCTGTACATAGATCATAGTGGTATGATAGGTAGAATAATAGCTAAGGCTACATCTTGGTATCCTGAAACCATAAATATGGTACCTAATAGGGGAAAAGATGTCTACGAGTCAAATTAGAATCCACACCTTGAGATATGAGGTTAAAATGGGTCATGAGAGGGAACAGAGTCTAATCACAATGTCTAATTCTGACGAGTACAGGACTTTTACCCACCTGTGATCAGAGCCAGAAAAGACTTGTTAAGACTCAGTCTGTTATCATGGTTTTAAAAACAGAGATGTAAAGAAGCATTCCCCTGAGTCATGGATGCTAGAAGCTGAAATCAAACAGTGAAGAATAATGATGTCCCTGGAAGCAGGAGTGACAGACATCAGGACAGTGATGAACACCACCAAATGCAAAAGCATAAATTACTTAAAGAGTTATGAGACTTTGGCAGGATGATTTATAACTCAGTTGTGCAGTTTGCCAAAGTAAACTTCGTAGATGGCAATATTGTTTCCCAATTTCAAAAGACTGGGTACATCTGCTAGACGTTTCCAGAAGAATCCCAGTCTTTCCAACCAGTTTTTGGACCAGTGAAGCCTACAGATAGTGTCTGACTTTCAAAACTAAAAGCAAACTTGTGATAAGATTAGTCAGAGCTACTATAAGGTACTTTTCACAAAGAATCTGTGAGAGACAGCACAATTACATAGTTCAAATTCCATTAACGCTTACCAAAATTCTGGAATAGACCCCTTACTTCATTAGTAGTTTTTGATCCCATGAATCAGTTTCAGAAGTCACAAAAGCAGTCATATATCCCACAAGCTTCTTTTATAGTTTGGTTTAGTTTCATTGTCTTGTGTTGGTGAAGATTATGAACTATAAAGAACAATCTAAACCACGGGTCTTAAATCTGTAGTAAAATTATTTCATTTTCTGGTTTGGTGTTTGAGGAAAATGTAAAAATGTGTTTTGTTGATTACCTCCCAACACCACTCATGATTTAGGTATCTTTCTAGTCAATAAAAAAATACAAACTATTTAAAAGGTCTGTGCAATTGATGAGAGCTGTGTTACATTTTCAAGGGAAAATATCATTGATTTCGACCAAAAATCAAAAATTGTGAATGAAATATTTGAACATTGAGTTTAGACTTAAACTCATATTTATTAAAGAAAGCAAATAAAATGATTGTGTATATGCAAAAAAAAGAATGTCATTTCTTTAAAATGTCATAAGCCAAGACACACTACCTCAGGGGATAATGAATGCAGTGGAGTAAGTACCACTCATATGCCCGTCTCAGATCAGGAACCTTAGTCCTCCAGATTCCAACAGCCCTAGCTACTGAAAACTCACAGCTCAGTTCCTCCTGGGCAATTGCTCTCCACAAAGTAAATTCCTGGAGCAGTAATATACAACTTCCATACAGGCAAGATGCACCCAAAGACTTCTCAGTATGAAGGAGGGGGAGGCTACTTGCTTGTTTTGTTTGTTTTCATTTTTTTCTAAAACAAAGAAACAAAAGAGACTTCTCCAACTTCGCAGCTCACTCTGCAGTCCTCTGAGGCTTCTGTCTTAATCACCTCATAGTTCACCTTCTCCCTCTATCCAATCTGCTCTGCTACTTCCTTACAAAGCTTGTTTCTAAGAAGCCTTCTGTTCAACCTAATTTGCATACATCTCTATTATAGTGTCTTTCATACACAATCTAAGCTACAGAAATATGATAGATTTTTTAAAAAAGGAATATAAGAAATACATTGTTCAAGATGAGCAGGATAGTTCAAGTGTAGTGATTTAAATTTAAAAGGGAAATAATAGTTAAGTTACTGTAATGCTTAACTTTGATCATCAGTTTGATGGGACTTAAAGTCACCGTAGGAACAAATCTCTGTGTATATCTGCGAAGGAGCTTCTAGATTAGTTTTACTGAGGTGGACGACAACCATAAGTATAAATGGCACCATTTCTTGGGCTCAAGTTATGACTGAATAAGGAAGAAAAAGAGGAGTTGAGCAGGATTATTGTCTTTCTCTGCATCCTCACTGCAGATGCAGTGTAAGCAGCTGCCTGTCATCATCCTCCCGTCCCATGGTAGACTGTACCCTCAAACTGTGAGCCAAAACCAATCACCACTTCCTGTCTTAGTCATTGCTCCATTTCTGTGAATAGACACTATGACCAAGCAAGGCAACTCTTAGAAAAACTACCACCGCTCTTCCCTATGTTACTTTCCTCCGCCATTCTATTCCAATGACAAGAACCAACGTAAATACGTTTAAAGAAAATCAACTATACGCTCAGGAGATGACCCAATGGTTGCTCAAAAAATATTATGAGATCCCCCTTTAGAGACTAAATATTCAAAGAGTTTAAATGTTTAGTCTACTACTCTTTAAAAAGTTGATCATGTAGAGATAGAAAATGAATACGATAATGTTGCTCAAGACTGAAGATCGATGAGTGGAATATACAGAGATTGGTCAAATAGGCACAAAAGCACATTTTCAGGAGAGAATAAGTTAACTTAGAATTAGTATATAGTGTACTGCACATCTCTAAGTAGATAAGAAGGGAGTTTTAATTGTGATACAGAAGGAAATTATAAGTGTTGAAAGATGGCTATGCTAAGTGCCCTCAATTGGTCAATATTCTGTATATATAAACCAAAACATCAAATTAGACCCCTTTCATTTATATGATAATCATGTCAATTAAAAACAAAATAACAATATGAAGCAAAAAAAAAAAAAACCTAACACCTGTTGATATAGATATGGGATTGAAGGGGAATTAAAGAATATAAGCAGACAAGGAATGCAAAAGTGACCCTGCTCCCTGAGATGCTGTCTTCTTGGTCACAGAAGATATTTTGAGGAGAGATAGTAGGAAGGCACGGGGCAGGCATCTGAGCAGGCCCAACAGTGGAAATGGGAGGACTCAAACCAGAATCCATTTATTGGACTCCCATCCTTAGGGAGGGCTCTACCACCCTGAAGAGATACAGTTCTTATTTTCCCTACTTCAGAGGCATGGTCTTCTCTCTTTGCCAGGCCAATTCTTTGTCAGTGCCGTGGAACAGACTGAGTGATTTCCCCAGACAAGCACCAGCACTACACCAGGTCATAGATTGCAAACATGAATATAAAATATTTCTGCGGAGAACAATTGTGATTACTTTTTTTAAAAAATCAACATGACATACCTCAGGTACATGCCCAAACAAAATGAAAACAGAAAATCAAACAGGAAACACACTCAGAGAAGTGTTATTTACATTAGTCAAACTGTGGAAACAAATATGTATGGACAGATGAGTTACTAGATAAAACATACTACAATCAAGTATCATTTGGCCTTAAGAAATAAAATCCCTGTGTCTAGAACACGGTTGATCCTTAAACTCTTTGCATCGAGTGAAATAAACCATGTACCAAAGAAGATATATTATTCTGCTTATAGAAAATACCTTGACTAAGTGGTTCGTAGAGACACCAGATGGGAGGAGTGGGGAGCTAGCTGTTGTGTGACTGCTGCAGAGTCCCAGGTTGGCATTGATAGTAGAGGAGGCACCTTTTTATAGAGGCGCTGTGAAGAAACAACCAGACAGATCAAAAAAGGAAAGTATCCTTTACAACAACTGCCCCTGCCTTGTCAAATGAGAGTAGGAAAAAGGAGATTGGCTTAGATTTTAAAAGACTTAGGGACTCCAGAAAATCCTTGTCCTGGCTTAGATAAGAGTTTTGACAAAGCAGCTATAAAAGGCATTATGGGGATAATTGAGGAAATTTGTATATGAATGGAGAATTCAATTATGCAAAGAAATCATTAATTCCCTCAGGCATTCTAATAATATTTTTGTCCACTTATGAAAATGTTCTTTTTGAGATGCAAACTGAGGTTTTTCAAGGTAAAATGTTCAAAGTGTCTCAGATTCACCTTAGACTAGCATACAAAAACCGGCAACAACAAAAACCCGAGTTTACGAATTACAAGGTAGAATAACAACATAGGAAAACCGAATTGGGACTGGAGATAAAGGGAGCCTATGTGCTGTGGATCTGTACAAGTGTCCAGCACCGAGAGGTTAAATGATTGTCACTGTCACATGCAGTCCCTCCGTGTGACAGAAGACAAACCAGGGAACACCTGTGAAATAGAAATATATACCGAACAGAAAATTAGACAGCCTTCAGACAGCAAGGCAGTTCTAAGGCCTTTGAAAAGGAAAGCAAGAACTTCACTGACTTACAGGGTTGTAAGAAAATCTCAGTCCATTGGGGCTCCCAAACAAAAGTTTCCCCTTAGAGGAGACTCACACAGGCCGACTGTGTCAGAAGACCATACCCAGTGACTCTTCTATCACTGCCAGGCCAGGGTTGAATTCAGGTGACCCTACGGATGCTCAGAGGCATTACCTCTGCTCCTCACAGTAGGTCTTCTCGGAGGAAGATCTGAGCAGTGTGTCTTCATTGCACTCCCACTATGCTCAGGAAGGCTGCTACATCAAACATCGAAGCCCTAAGAGAGGAAAAGGCATTGATTGACACATTAGAGGCAGAGGAAGAGCAATGATAAGCATAATTGCAAAATGAAATGATATAAGAAATTCAACTGCTAAGCACTGCTCTGTTTACCTGGATCCCAGTATACCCTGAGGACACCGGGAAATTTATCCTAAGTGTAATGAAAAGACATTAACAGATTTCGAGCTGTTACTGTGCTGTAATGTAGATTTTAGACCTAATGTAGATTCCTTAAAAGGCGATGTGTATCTCCACTTCATATTCCAGGTCTCGTTTTCTCCCAACTCAAGGCATATCAAGCCTCTCCTATCTCCTAGAACATTTTACGAGGTCATTACACACTAAGCCCAGTTTGCATCTTCTCATTTCACACCCCTGGGTCACACCTGATGGTTAAGCCTTTGCTTGTGAAACCGCTGTCCCAGCTACTTCTCATGAGCTTTCCCTAGCTTCTTACAATGTTGACTTTTCCTCCACCAATCCCCCAACCCATTACTCTTTGTCTTTAAACATCACCTATATGCTAACGACTAAACTTTGTTAAGTGTTTCATTTGTGCCATTCTAGTTATTCCACTAGAAACTTAGATTTCTGTCTGTGGATCATATATTTGTGCCTCAATAGAGCCTAATGTGCCAAAACAAAACCTGGCATCGTCCCCGTTTCCTTTTAATGTATTCTCTCCTCTTTTTCTTTCTGTCATGAGTAATGGCAACACCAGTCACCCAGTTCATGTAACCCCTTAGAATGAGGTTAACTCCTCATAATTGTCAAAATACAATTTTCAAAATTTAAAGATATGCCAATCATACAAATATAGAATGAATGTTTCCAAGATCGATTTAACTCTTTACTGAGGAGACCAGAAAGATGGAGTAGCTGACTTTCAGAAAAGTTAAGAGTAGTCGCAGTCTATTAACTAAGGTCTGAAATAAGTTTAGGCTTTAATACCCTACATCTTAACACTGTGTAGTCAAAATGAATGAATATTTACAGTCTCTTTTTACTAGACAAAAATCATTTACAGTTACATAGGGCAAAGCCCATAAGCTACCACCTCAACAGCATGAACTCTTCTTACAAACAGTAAATAACAAACTGAACCAAGGTTCATTAACAAAGCAAACAATGACATGTTTCCTAAAGCATTAATTAATAATTGGGTGTGTGTGTTAGGGTGTGCCTTTGGCCTTTGTTTTCAAGTTTTAAATTGTTTTTACATCACTTTTTCACTTGATTCTGTAGTGAGAATGATTTTATAAAAAATATCTTGTATATTCAAGGAGACTGAAATCTTTGCTGGACCACACAGCCAACTTAGTAATACACTTTCGGGTGATTTAAGACTGGATCTGAGGGCTGGAGAGATATCTCCACAGTTAACTTCACTGGCTGCTCTTCCAGAGGTCCTGAGTTCAACTCCCAGCAACTGCATGGTGGCTCACAACCATCTGTAATGGGATCTGATTCCTTCTTCTGGGAATTACCACTTCTGCAGATCACACATTAAAATAAATACATAAAAAAAATCAATAAACAATTTTAAAAACTGACCTGATATCTGGCTGTGTATTAAGCCCGTCTGTTTAGAGAACAATAGTCCATTTTACTAGCCTTAGATTTTCCATGTAATCACCTCTTACATGCTAAGCTGATGAATCCCTTTGACTTCATGTTTTATAGTCTTCCATGACTCTGCCTTAAAGCAATACATGCATTCACTATGGAAATCACTGACGTAGAACAACCGACAGACAGAAAGCAACCTTACCTGGCAAATAACCATGAGTGTTGAATACAGAATATGGATGTAGTTTGATAAAGCAGTTTGTAGTACTAAGTGTTTTGGGGTCAGTTAGAGTCAGTAACTTAACTTTGTAAAACTCTTAAAATTTTCTGGAAAGTATCCTCTATTTTCTCCCAGTGCCAAGCTTTCTGTGCTTGTCAATAAATACAGAGCAAACCTGCTTGTTACAAACACAGACAATAGGGATTGATCACACTCAGAGACAATTTACAAACAAAGCCAGTTACCAAAACTACAGTCAGACAGAAATACAAAGAGAAAGTGGAGAAGCCAGTTTTGTACTTGCTCTTGGTCAAGTCAATCCATGGGGAAGTGCTGAGCTTTTTTTTTTTTTTTTTTTTTTTGTAACGTCAATGTGTTTGGTGCCTCAAGGTTATTTTTCCATGCATTTAACCTATGCAGACCCCATGTCAATATTTATGATAAGGAGTCTGGCCCACTTGCACTGCCCATGATGTTCTGTACGATGGATGAGGGTTTGTAAATTTATGTGGTCTACAAAAAATGACCAGGATTACGAGCTATGGAAGGGAGGTGACTTCTAAGAGAGTGTGACATTAAAGGAAGGAGACAAAGCCATAACCATAGACTAGATGTCCTTAAACAATTAACTGCCTCACTGCAAACTCACCAATAATTCAGTAAGAACCGGTGTAGGCATCGAATGTTTAAAATCTTCAGTGTTAATGGACAACTCGACACAACCTGGGACTAGCTGGGAGAGTATCCTCTATGCTACCCATGGAGGATTATCTTGATTTTATTAACTGAGACAGGAACCCCTCCCACTGTGGGTAGCACAGTGGGTAGTCCCAGGACTGGGACTCTGGACTATATAAAAAATATATTTTAAAAAATGCGCTAAGTACTAGCAAGCATTCCTTCATCATTCTCTGTTTCCTGATGTGTGTGTTGTGTGACACTACTTCTGTGGAGGCAAACATCTATTCAGACCAGAAAGGGAACCCATGACAGACCGAAGACACCATCCAAGTCCAACTTGGTGAACCAATGAATTCTATTGAGGTTACTTACACAAGTATGGGTGAGAGGCTGCTTAGAGGAGCAGAAGTGACTCAAAGACATGAGCATCACTGAAGGCCCCACCCCCAGCCCCCAAGCATAGCTGATGGCTATAGAGTATCTCTCAGCGGGCCTTGCGCTTCATATGTGCTTAGGGACCACATCTGAGAGTCAGTCTCAGATACTTCCTGAAGCAACTGAGTTGTTCCTCCCTCAGTTTAAGGGAGTTAAACTTCGCTGTGGAATAAAAAGGTTTCACCTCCCTTCACAAAAGGATTCTCAGCCTGTGGGTAACAACTCCTTTGGGAGTCAAATGACCCGTTCATAGGAGTAGCATATCAGAAATTTGCAATACGATTTATGACTAACAAAATCACAGTTACGAACTAGTAACAAAAATCAGTTTATATTCAGGGTCAGCACAACATGAGGAAATGCATTAAAGAGTTGCAGCATTAGGAAGGCTGAAAACTAGAGTTTTAGACTGTCTTAAGGAACTTCCATGCCTCAAGAGGAAATGTATCAATGGGGAAGAATTCACTCCATAGCAGCTTGTGGTGTGACAAGCAGCTTCAAGCCCCTGATTCCATTGTTTTTCTACTATGATAAACTGTCCTTCGAACTGTGGCCAACAAACCAGTTCTTCAGGAAGCTGCTTTTGCTAGAATATTTGTATCAAGAGGAAAAGAGATTGCCACAGCCCTGAACACTGGTAATATGAAAAGAGTCAGAACCTTACCTTCCTTTCCTGCTGCCTCTCAATGCTACTGTAAGGAGCCTCCAGGATGAGTTTGAATTTTCCATTCCGCAAACCCAAGCTCCATCTCGCTCTTGGTTATCTTGGTCAGCCTTGGTGCTAGGGATCCACCCTTCAGCCTTGGTCTTAGAAATCCACACTCTCATGGCCTGGTCCCTGCCTTGTGAAAGTCTGAGAGGTGACTCAGAACCTTATTGGCAGAGATTTGAGGTACTATGTGTTTGAAGGAGAAAGCGGTGAGTATGGGTTTCAGGTTCCCTCCCACCTATGGAAGCGTTTGCATTGGGAGGAGACTCAGGGGCAGAGTCATGCTGAACCCGGCCTCTTGAAGTCAAAACTGAGAACCTTTGGCTCGTCACAATTGGGTTTACAATTGTCAACACTTCTGGCTTCCAGCAGTGTAAGTAGACTACAGTAACAGGCTTCTGTTACCGTCCAGCAGGAAGACTCTGGGAGCACTTAGGCTAAAAAGAACATATACCTCAAGACCAGAATATCCTATAAAGTATAGCATCAATTAGAAACTCTAATTCCTTATTAAGGGGGCTGTTTTTAACTTTCAAAGGAGCATGTATCCATTTGAGTTTTTAATTTATTTGTTTGCATTGTATGTTGACACTGTGTACTGCTTAAATTAGGTTAAATGCATCTGTCTCCCTGAATATTTGTCTTTTCTTTATAGTGAGAGCATTTAAAATCTTTCCCTCCACCGTTTTAAAATATATAAAATATTCATGTCCTTCTTAGTGCCCCTACTGTGTGTGAAGTATTGTATAAAACAGAAAATGATGTATTAATCTCAGCTCTATTCTGCAAATCAGAACACTTGGTAACTAGTAGTAGGTCTGAAACTAGCATTTCAGAGGCTTGGCTAAATAAAAAGAAATTTTATATCCTCTACTGTTGTCTGCTTTATACGTTTCATAACCAAGCAAGTTGTATTTAGATATACATATTTGTAGATTCACAAGATGTCTTTGAACTCAAATTGTGCTCTTATTACCACCATCAGAAACAGAATTCTACATTATTTTTTGATGAATTCTCATTAGTAATGAGGCACTAAACATGCTAGTGAATACAACACAGAGGAGAATATTAATAGGGTTATTTTTAGCTGCCACCTACATACAACATCAAGACAACATCTAGAGCGGGAGCAAAAGAATGGTTCCTTTCGTTTAATAAACCATAATGTTCCTGAAAACGTCTTCTCTTTCTTCCCCAAATTGGGGCATCTAATTATACAAAGTGATTGCTGTGGCAACAGATTATATGAGTCCGAAGGGTAGAAAAAAAGGAAGGAGGGAAAGAACACAGAAAGGATAGAAAGTAGGAGTGAAGGAAAAGAAGGGTGAGTTCAGCGAATCCACAGACTATCAAACCTAAAAAGAAATACATATTTTCCTATTTTTCCTGTAAAGTTAGAAAACTAGTAAAGAGACGATAAACTGAAAATCCAAAAATCATCATCAACAACAACGAAAATCTTTACAGATTTAAACTATCAATATGTAAATGTCTAAGTTGAAGTCGGTGTATGTAAATGAAGCCAAGAATCACAGCAGGAACTTCCATGGCTTAAAATGAGAAAATAAAGAGACACTTGGACAGTTATGTGATAAGCTCCACAGGAAAGACTCAGTGGGACACAAGCCATATTGTTTTATGAAAGAAGAGGACACCGAGATTAGCCACACTGCTTTGTACACGTACCATGTATTGCTGCTGTGTTACTAGTTTATATATAATGGAGCCTAAACTATCTAAGAATGCAAATGACTGAAAGATCTGTAACTACCTTTATACACGACGTACTGAACCCTAAAAGTAAGATAATACCCTAAAATACAAGATGTCAGTTTTCACGTGCTGGGTTTGCAAAGATCTAGCTTTGCAACAAAAATGCCCTGTGGTAGGGCAACAGAATAAGGCTCCCTTCAACATGATTGACCGATAACTTAGAGAAATTTCTTTGGTAAGCCATTTAGACTGTGTATGAACATGAAATTGAAGTGCACAAATCTTTTGAACCAGTTTTTTAAAAAATATTTTAATTAAAAAAAAGTGCGTGTGCGTGTGTGTGTGTGTGTGTGTGTGTGTGTGTGCGCGCGCGTGCGTGCGTGTGTATGCCACCAGTATGGTTGTGTCCCTGGAAGTCAGAATAGTATGTCAAATACCTGGAGAAGGAGTTACAGAGTGAGCCGGGTCTAGGTCTTGGGAATGAAACTTGTAGAAGAACTCTTAACCTCTGGACCGTCTCTCCAGGTCCCGCCATAGTCTTACAGTTCTCAAGGCTGAAGCTATCCTATAGCCTTGCCTGCCTTTGTGCCTGAGGTACAGGTGAGGCTGTCTGTCCAGGAGGCTTGAAAACAAAGATGCCAACTAAGGGTTTGTGAAGAGTGAAGAGAGGGCAGGACAAATATACTCCCGAATGTCATGGACTGTATATCTCACTATGAAGAAGGACAGGAATAAACATTACTATATGAGCTCACATGGAATATGCCTTCAAAAGATCATTATGCAAAGGAGAGAAAGTAAAAGAAAAAAATCATACTAATACAAGTTGGTGCCAGTTCATTCAGCCATTATTCCTCAACCAGATAAAATTGTTGATGAAATTACACTTCATTACACTTCATTGCAGATGAAAAATGTTGAGTTTGGGTTTTGCTTGGTTTTGTGGACAAGGAAGAAAGCACGCCCTGGAGCATTTATGCAGTGAGAATTGGTAAGAGCACGGGAGGAAGGACTCAGGAAGGGCTTGGCTTTGGTTGGGAAGTCGGGGAAGGGGAGAAATGAGCACAATTAAGTATTAATTATTTAATTAATTAAGTCTTTCACAGATGTGATGTAAAGGAAGGCAGGTTATGAGGTGACAGAGCTACAGTTGGGAGTTCGAGCACCTCCCTTCAGCCCCTCCGGCATGGGTGAGGAAAAGGCTATGGTTTTCTGTAATGGTCAGTTTCCTGAAGTTTGGTCTTGTTAGATTGTTCTCTCTTGTACTTGGTTCAAGAGAGCCGGCTTTCTCTGTGTGTTTTATGGTTTTGTTACCGTGCTGAGTTGTGCCTGCTGGTGGCCAACTCCTCTATCACACATTCCGGGTCTTTGGAACGAAATACTCCGGGAACTCAACCTCAAGTTCCTCTGATGCGCAAGCCCCCAGACCTTCTGCCTCCTTCCACAAACTTGTGCTGTAGATTGCCCACGCCGTGTCTAGTCCACTCCTCAGGAACGGAAGTTGCAAGGGGATAGACTTATGTGTGTCTATGCACACACATGTCTGTGTGTGTGTTTACGAAAGCACAAATCGTTCGCTCAAATGAATGGCACCATGCTACATTTCTACAGAAAGAATTCATGAAAGTAACAGAATAGGCAAACAAATGAGCAAAATGCAAAACTCCTTCCCTTTGTGGAGCACTAGCATTGGAAGCGGGATATGATTAATCAGAAGTAGTCACAGCATTTCTACTGTTAACTAAGACCTATGTAAAATACATTTGAAATTGTTTTCTAATAATGGGAACGATAGGCTAGTCTACATTTCAAATCATAGATTTACCGGGAAAAGTGAGAAATAATTTTCTCCTCTAACCTACATTTATTATAGTTCTATCCCTTCTTGCTTACACCTTTCTCAAGAAAGGACCCGAAGGACACAAAACTAAGTAGGCCACATTGGTTCGGAGCCCGCTCTGGGAAGCTCGACAGGAACAGACCTCTAGGGAGTACAGCTAATCCTTTGGTTTTGCTGTTGTCTCCCAACCCCCACCCCTCGTGTGGTGCATATAATTTAATGTTTTATCTTGTGAGGTTTCACAGGGGACAGGAGACAGAAGTGGGTAGAGAGGAAGACAAGGGAGAGGTAATGTGAGAATCTGATTGACAGGTGGCCCTGTCAAGTTAGTTTTCTTGATCACAAAGCTGGTTTAGTGACACTTGGGGAGAATTAGACACTGTTGGAAAAGCCACCCTATGCTAGACTGAAGAAGAAATGATCGTAGCCTAAGAGACCACCTACTGCCAAGGAAGACCTTACAAGGGTATTTTTTTAAAATACTTGGCTTTGTTGCTAACATTATAAAATCGGGAACAAAGAACAAAGACTTTCAGTTTGAGGCTTTTCTTAAAGAAGCAAGATCCAGCGCACAGGCGCTGAAACCCTCACAGTCGAGACACTGCTGCCCCCTGCAGGTGGGAATTACGATCTCCTTTTTGCGAGTCCCTTCTCCCACTGCAAGGTTTCAATTTTGTGCATTATGAAGTATATGGGTATTTGAATTCATTTATATACTAATTATCCTCATCCTGCAGTGTATGGCGTGCTAGCGTGCGTCTGATCATGGAGAAAGGAGCACAGTCTTAGATTAGTGATTCTCAATGTGATTTTTCCACCCCATGTTGAGAACTACACTTCAAACCACTTCTCCGGCAATTAAACCATAGTCTATGCCTACAGTAAGGTCTCTCACAGGGTTTTCTTGTGCTATAAATGCTAAGTGCCATGTGCATGAGTGCTGCGATAATAAATACTTAGGATGCAGGGGTGGGCCTGATTATTTCTGTAATCATTAAGAATTTTAAAGATTGCCGTGAACTTCTATAAGAGAAGGACAAGCATTCTGCACGACAGGGGAAGCAAAAGCATATGCGTGGATGTACTGTCCACAATTCCTGCAGAGTGCAAAGTGGGGTACTACAGGCAGTGCTGCTTCCCCTTCAGCCTCTACGCTAAGGGTCAGTGAGAGACTCACAGAAATAGGAAACAGGCAACACATTTCATTTGAAACTCTTCTCCTTTGTCGTCTGATCGTCGTCGTTGTCTTCGTCCTCCTCCTCCTCCCCCTCCTTCAGAGGGCAACAAAGACCTTGAGGAATGAGGTGATCTGCTTAAGGTCACACAGCCACTTGGTGAAGGAGCTGAGGTCAGATCTGCCCCCCACCCCCACCCAGTGTTTTCCGACACATGTGAAGCCATGTGAGTTATTTCGGTCATGGACAAGAAGAAATTCTGAGCCGCTTGGGAGTTTTAGATGTAATTCTTCTTCGTTTCCATTTCTCTTTTTCAGTCACTTACACCTCATATTCTTCCTCAATAAAAAGCAAACTAAGAGAGGTGTGTGTGTGTGTGTGTGTGTGTGTGTGTGAGAGAGAGAGAGAGAGAGACCAGTAGAGGAACAGATCGAGAATACTGAATGAGCTGAGCTACTTTCCAGGATGTGATTGTAGTTAACTGCCTGCAAACAGTGATCCACTCAACTTCCAAATTCTCTGTGACCGCAATTCTCTGCAAGGAGAAGAAACTACAAAATGAATTTTCGGCCGACTAAAGTGAGCACAGGGAATGGCGTAATGAGCTATCAGGCATGTCTCAAGTTCAACCGTTATAAAAATTAGAATCAGAATTTGAAAATACTAGTCAGTTTCGTGGTACCTTAAAACAAACTGACAGACAGACTGCCCTGGCTTTCATACCACAAGAGTGAGATGAACTTTGCATCATGGTATTTAGGACTAGCAGAGCAGTTTGGTGTTAAGAACGCTTGATGTGGATTTGAATCCGGGTTTTCAGCATTTACCAGCTAAGGGATCCTGACAATTGAATTCTTTTCTAAATATCCACCAGCACATGTATAAATGAAGAAAAGTTGCTTTTTACTGTTTTCTTTGGATTGTTAAGTGAATTACTACCTTTATTTGAGTGTACCCCAAAGCAAATTCTAAGACAAGATTTGAGTTCAAGTTGGTTACTTGACAAATGACCCTAGGAAAGAGTGAGGCAGGGAAGGGCGAAACCATGAACAAAAATGGCTGTTTAAAGGCCACCATTGCCTCATTCAAAGGGCTAAGACTCACCCAAGAGTCTGGAACTTCAGACTCCTCATTGGTTGGTGCTGTTCTGAGAGCAGCAACATCCTAAAACTTCTGCCGAGACCTGACCACAGGTTTAGCACACGTTAGAGTGCAGAGAAATAATTCCTACGGAAAGCCCTGGGGCTTCAGGTAGAAAGCTCTGAGTGTACGGAGGAAGGGACTTTTAAAGCCACCAACGACTCCTGAAAGAAGGATAAGGACTGAGGACTGGCTGACGAGGACATTTGTGCTAGTGAGATGACATGTTTACTAGAGCAGTCTCTAGAACAGTAGTAACCAGCGAACAAAGGCGCCGCTCTTTAAACACAAAGCACTGAGCATGAAGGAAGCAAAAGGAGATTGCACACAAGTAGAGGAAGCACTGTTGCTGAGCTGAGGGAAACCAATTCCTCCACTCCCACTTTCCTCTACTGTTGTCCCTTCCCTTCCTACCTCCATTTTCCCCTGCAGACTTCTCCACCTCCACACCTCTCCCCTTTCTCTCATCAATCTCGTCTCCCTCCTATCTTCCTCTCAACTCCTAAATCCCAAACCTAGAGTAGTGTTTGTTATGTTCCACACTTTCTCATTCTACAAAGCCATTGTCCAACTTCCCTCTCCTCAATAAACCTTTCTTATTCAGAAATCCAAAGAGATCCCTACCGTCAACTTTCTCATGTGTCCGAAGGTGGGGGGTGGTGGTCAGGTAGCGTCTCTGTGGATGTCTTGAAATGAAACCACTTAGATCAAACATGGTGGCACCTGTCTGTAATAACAGCACTTGGAAGCAAAACGCTTCCAAGTTCCAGACAAGCTCCGGCTACATTGTAAGATATTCTCTCAAACCAACAGCAGCAACAACCTAAATCTTACAGCCTGCATTACCAATATGCAGTTATGGCATTATAAATGTGAATTTATAATCCATCTTGCTAATTGCATCAGTATGTTGGCCATTTGCATTCTTGAGAAGCTTATGGATGAATTGTAGCTACACTGATGTCTACCAGTCCTCTGATAACGCAACAGGTTTCCTAAAACAGAGAGACTTCTTTGGAATTCTGGTGGCTGTCATCCATCCTAACATGCACTTGGTGCTCCATAAGTAACATTTTAATCAAGAAAAATGTGCTTTGAATGTTTCCACCATTTCACCCCGATTTTTACCAAGTTGCTAATAAAGGTGCATTCTGCATATCCATGGGAGTGTACGTGTTAAATCTTATTGGTGATCTGCCAGTTCCTAGCTAAGTAGCTATTAAAGTTGACCAGTTGTTCTACGTTTTCACCCTTGGCTGCCTTCAAACCTCTTCCAAAAAAAGTCTTATAAGTTTAGTCATTGGAGCTTGGGAAACTAAATCTCAAAATTGGGTGTCAGAATGGCCAGGGAGAGTGTTCTATAAAAACAAAGATAGTCTTCGAGGAAGACCAAGGATGTTTTGTTTTGTTTTGCTTGTATATTTTTGTGGCACCGTGGACCAGACTGGGCACCTGGCACACCATCTGGAAGGACTCTACGCTGAGCCACACCCCTAGACAAAAGTGCAGCCTTTGTAACATTGTGCCTCCTGACAGAGGTATTTCCATATCATACAATTGACCTGGAGAAAGGCATTGCACAAGTGGATGCCACCCCTTATGATTATTCCCACTTGACCAGACCCTTAGCAGGACCCTCCACAAACAGCTCTTGAAATTAGCTATATTTAGCTTCATCAGCTTTCATTTAGTATAAATAAACAAATAAATAAATAAAGCACAGTATTTATTACATCTAAGTAAAGCCCACAGTGTAACCGCCATCCTCTTCTATTACTACCACTACAATGGCAGCGCACATGGCCTTCGTGTACTGTCAGCCACCACCATGCATGCATGCCTATGGACTCCATTCTTATCTTCTGCGTCTTAGCAGAATCCGTGAGGACAATGGACAGACCTACAGGATGAAAACCAGCATACACCTTCCACTCCTACAGAAGCTGTCCAGGAGTATCGGGGCCTCTGCCTCTGAAGCATCTTCAGAATAGAGTATGAGAAGGCTTGTGACAGTCCATACGCTGAGCTCCTCTAGTCTGTGTGGTTCTTTATCTCTCCTCTAGACTCTTGAATATGTCTGAGAAAATTCATTAAAAGAGCCAGAATGTTGTCTGTCCCAGGCTGAATGGACAGCATGACAGATTTCTCCAGACTATAGCTGAGAATGAAGCTCTTTTCTGATTAACCCCGGGTAAGCTACTTGCTTTCAAAAGTCTAAATTTTGCTTAAAAAGCAATCCCCATCAAAATACCAATCCAATTCTTCAAAGAGTTAGACAGAACAATTTGCAAATTCATCTGGAATAACAAAAAACCCAGGATAGCTAAAACTATCCTCAACAATAAAAGGACTTCTGGAGGAATCACTATCCCTGAACTCAAGCAGTATTACAGAGCAGTAGTGATAAAAACTGCATGGTATTGGTACAGAGACAGACAGATAGACCAATGGAACAGAATTGAAGACCCAGAAATGAACCCACACACCTATGGGCACTTGATTTTTGACAAAAGAGCCAAAACCATTCAATGGAAAAAAGATAGCATTTTCAGCAAATGGTGCTGGTCCAACTGGAGGTCAACATGTAGAAGAATGCATATCGATCCATGCTTATCACCCTGTACAAAGCTTAAGTCCAAGTGGATCAAGGACCTCCACATCAAACCAGATACACTCAAACTAATAGAAGAAAAAGTGGGGAAACATCTCGAACACAGGGGACTGGAGAAAATTTCCTGAACAAAACACCAATGGCTTATGCTCTAAGATCAAGAATCGACAAATGGGATCTCATAAAACTGCAAAGCTTCTGTAAGGCAAAGGACACTGTGGTTAGGACAAAACGGCAACCAACAGATTGGGAAAAGATCTTTACCAATCCTACAACAGATAGAGGGCTTATATCCAAAATATACAAAGAACTCAAGAAGTTAGACCACAGGGAGACAAATAACCCTATTAAAAAATGGGGTTCAGAGCTAAACAAAGAATTCACAGCTGAGGAATGCCGAATGGCTGAGAAACACCTAAAGAAATGTTCAACATCTTTTGTCATAAGGGAAATGCAAATCAAACAACCCTGAGATTTCACCTGACACCAGTGAGAATGGCTAAGATCAAAACTCAGGTGACAGCAAATGCTGGCGAGGATGCGGAGAAAGAGGAACACTCCTCCATTGTTGGTGGGATTGCAGACTGGTACAACCATTCTGGAAATCAGTCTGGAGGTTCCTCAGAAAATTGGACATTGAACTGCCTGAGGATCCAGCTATACCTCTCTTGGGCATATACCCAAAAGATGCCCCAACATATAAAAAGACACATGCTCCACTATGTTCATCGCAGCCTTATTTATAATAGCCAGAAGCTGGAAAGAACCCAGATGCCCTTCAACAGAGGAATGGATACAGAAAATGTGGTACATCTACACAATGGAATATTACTCAGCTATCAAAAACAATGACTTTTATGAAATTCGTAGGCAAATGGTTGGAACTGGAAAATATCATCCTGAGTGAGGTAACCCAATCACAGAAAAACGCACATGGTATGCACTCATTGATAAGTGGCTATTAGCCCAAATGCTTGAATTACCCTAGATGCCTAGAACACATGAAACTCAAGATGGATGATCAAAATGTGAATGCTTCACTCCTTCTTTAAAAGGGGAACAAGAATACCCTTGGCAGGGAATAGGGAGGCAAAGTTTAGAACAGAGACTGAAGGAACACCCATTCAGAGCCTGCCCCACATGTGGCCCATACATATACAACCACCCAATTAGACAAGATGGATGAAGCAAAGAAGTACAGACAGACAGGAACCGGATATAGATCTCTCCTGAGAGACACACCCAGAATACAGCAAATACAGAGGTGAATGCTAGCAGCAAACCACTGAACTGAGAACGGGACCCCCGTTGAAGGAATCAGAGAAAGGACTGGAAGAGCTTGAAGGAGCCCGAGACCCCATATGAACAACAATGCCAACCAACCAGAGCTTCCAGGGACTAAGCCACTACCCAAAGACTATACAAGGACTGACCCTGGGCTCCAACCTCATAGGTAGCAATGAATAGCCTAGTAAGAGCACCAGTGGAAGGGGAAGCCCTGAGTCCTTCTAAGACTGAACCCCCAGTGAACGTGATTGTTGGGGGGAGGGTGGTAATGGGGGGAGGATGGGGAGGGGAACACCCATAGAGAAGGGGAGAGGGAAGGGTTAGGGGGATGTTGGCCGGGAAACCGGGAAAGGGAATAACAATTGAAATGTAAATAAGAAATACTCAAGTTAATAAAGAAAAAAAAAAGTAGAGTCAGTAGAATCCAGGGTTTGCTCAGTGGTGTAGCACACTTGCTGCTGCTGCAGAAGGCCTTGCTTCAACTTCCAGCACCTACATGGCAATTGAGAAGCCCCCATTACTCCACTCTCAGGGAGTCCAATGCCTCTTGTGACCTTCTCAGGCACTGACATGCACATGGTACACAAACATACATACATACCGAACATCATGCACAGCAAATAAATTTTTAATTTTTGTTTAAAAAGAGAAAAGTGAAGTTGAAATACCCAGAAATTGAGAGATCTTCTGTCTAAGTTAATGATAATTTTTGACCTTCGAGGGGAGTCTAAGAAAATCTTTCATGTATTGTGGCTCTCTGTGTAAGATATTTTGTTCTTATCACTGTGCTTCATTACTAATGAGGTAGATATCCGGGAGACTGGAGCGACTCTCTTTTACAGAGGAGCTGTAATAAGGAAAGTAAATCATATTAGTGACTTATCTGGATGGCATATTAATTTTTTGCTAGAATTCTAGATATTTTAAATGCTTACATGTCAAGCTTATTAGAGTACTACAGAAGTGTTTTATAATACAATTCGATTATAATACAATATAATATATAGTGCAATATTATTTCCTATGAAGTCTTGTAACAAAGGATTTCTAAAATATCTATGTTTGAATCTCTGTGCACTACCATGGCACCTCCATGGAAGGCACTTTGTGGGCGTGTGGGTGGAAGGAGATTTCCTTCCACCATGTGTGTCCTGGAGATTGGACTCCAGTTATAAAGCTTTGCAGCATGGGCCTCTACTCCCAGAGCTATATTCCCAGGCCTAATGAATGTGTTCAATTAAATCCAAAGAACTTAACTTTGACTTTTTCAGGAAACATTACTGTACAGCCATGAGTATACATAATTGTTTACATATTATATACATATAGGTTTTATTTTAATTGCTCTAATTTCTGTAGCTATAATTTGACCAATTTAGATTTTGTTTAATCTTTTAAAATCTTTTTTAAAAAAAATCTCTTCCATTAATCATGGTACTTTGCAAGTATTTTCAATTGTGGAAAGATCGTGTGTGTTCTGACTTATATTTTGAGTTCAATAGGGAATATGGCCTGAAAAGGAACGATAAACGGCCAGGTTTGAAGTACTGATTTGAGAAGTGTAATGATACTTAATTCTACGGGGGTTTTCATGGTCATATTCTCGTTGAGGAAACTAAGCCAAACTTAGGGGGCAGGGAGGCGGGGTGACGTGGAGTGGTGGGGGTGCAGAACTGAATTTCTTCAATTAAACCACTAGATGGCACTGTCCTCGTTTCTTTTGTAAATCCACTAGCTAAATGGCTCCTAAGGAAACATTTGTGTTTTAAATGCTGCCAGATGACGATAATTTGGTTCTGTCTAAGGAAGAAAACTACAGTAGAGGGGTTTCACGCACTGAGAAGAGTGTTTGTTGTGTTCGGGTTGTGGCACATTTACATTCTTTCTGATTGACAGAGACAGAGAAGCCACTTGGGGTCACTGATAAGAAGCAAGACTTCTCTTCAGGCCCTGAAGCTTCTACTATACAAAGCCTGCAAGGAGACGTCTCCCACCAAAACACAGATGGCCAGCGCTCTCAAATCTGCCTTCATTTCTTTACTGCCTAATTTCACCATCTGGTTCCACGTTTTGAAATAGAAAGCTTCATCGAGCCCTGGCGCGGTGCTACACACCTGTAATCTCGGGACGAGGTAGCATGATCCCGAGTTCAAAGCCAGGCTAAGAGGTTACTCAGGCAGCAAGACTAACAGAGGACAGGTGTGTTGGAGGGTCTGTTATAGTAGAGGATTTTGCACGTTAGACCTTTTCTACTCTACAAACAATGCTGAAGGCAGGAATGCTCACTTTTTCTAGCGCAGACTATAGCACTCATTTTCTCGAATTTAAACTTAAACATTTGATGGCCTGTCTGGCTTGCCTTTTACATTAAAAGTATTTAAGTGTGAAAATAAAAGTATCAAACATCTTACTGTTATATTACTTTTGTTAATGTGTATGAGGTTTTACCTGCATGCATATCTGTTCATACCTGTTGCCCTGAGAGGACAGAAAAAATGAATCAAATCCCATTGAACTAGAGTTATAGACAGTTGTGTGCTCATATGTATACTGGGGATTGAACCCATGTCCTCTGGGAGAGTAGCTAGCCTCGCCAGCCCTAAATTATAATACTTTTAAAAGTGAAAATAATGCTCTCATCTTTATTCTCATGCAAATATGAAGTGAACACGAATGGAAGACATTTTCACTTCATTAATTAGAATCTGCTTAAAGGAAACTTTCAAATGTCCACATGGCTGGAGAGATGGCTCAGTGGTTAGGAGCACTGTCTGCTCTTCCTAGAGGTCCTGAGTTCAATTCCCAGCAACCACATAGTGGCTCACAACGATCTGTAATGGGACCTGATGCCCTCTTCTGGCATGTGTAAGACAGTAACTGTACTCATATATAAAGTAAAATAAATCCTTTTTCTTTAAAGCATGTATACATACAAACACAACCAAGAGCACCCGAAAACTCTGCCGACAGACACCCAACTGTTTAAATATCCTACAAAGCAGTGCAAATGTGATTTCTTTTCTATTTTTGAAATTGTATCTCTAACAGATAAAATTAACTGATTTATCACTTGATGTATAACATCTACATATTTCTACTGAAATGCAAAATAGCTGCCCGTTCCTTCAAGCCAATGAGGCCAGTACTAAGCAATAGTCTTGTCAAAGCAGAAAATCCCAGAGGACCTGCTAAACTCAAGAGCCGCTCTTCACAACTTCCAAGTGGAAGACAGGCTGCCTAACAACGTTGTTTACAAATGACAACCATGCAGCTGAGATGAACAGCCTCTTTGGAGAGAGCCTTATTCCATTAGCTGCCATGCTAGGACAAACCACAGGGAGGCGCTGTTTGCACTAGATTTTCTACATAATGATGCGTATCAAGTTTGGTAACCATGCAGACAGTAGATTGCCTTAAGTGGCAGTAGCTGCTGTAGAACATACACAAAGAAATTCAAAGAAAATAAGAAAGAGCTCATCTCCCACTTGGCTCACAATTTAAGTGTGACGTGGCATCATTCAACAGTCTCAAAGTATGGGGAGCCCAAGGTTACAATGTTTGCCTAGCAGCTATTAAGACTGTATTGCGGTTGGGGATTTAGCTCAGTGGTAGACCGTTTGCCTAGCAAGCGCAAGGCCCTGGGTTCGGTCCCCAGCTCCGAAAAAAAAGAAAAAGAAAAAAAAGAAAGACTGTATTTTATCCCCATTTTGAGGTCACATAATTGAATGCAGTGGTCATGAAGATACCCGGGAGCAATAAAAGATTTCTGAACACACAACAACCAAAAAGTACTTCAAAGTCAAATGCATAATGAATCCAAGGTGTTTCTGCAGCACGGCCTGGACTCTGAACACAGAACATCCAGACTGCACAGCGCCTGCCAGCACACCGTGCAGCCAGGCTGCCTGAAACTGCTCAGCTCAGGTTCCAGACTAGAGCAATGATGCTGTGAGGAGACAGAAGCTGTCAGGTTGCGTGAGGCCGTAGAGACCTGGAAGCAGCTCTTTTCAGGAGTGTTCTGGATGGAGACCAGGAATGCCAGACCTTGCTGTGTTCCATCTTTTGTAAATTGAGTTTTAAATAATAATTTTTTAACTTTCTGAGATTACATCATATCCTTTCTTCCTTCTCTTTCCTCCCCAGAAACCACTCTTTCAATGATCCTGGTCTCAATCACCACTAATTTCTCCGCTCTAGCTAACCACCATCTCGGTAAAGCAAAGGTTTCATTTCAATGTTACAGGTGACTCTTCAGACCCAGCTGATCTGAACCACAGAATCTTTAAAATAGCAAAGATGCAGTGGTTCCCATAGTCAAAACTAATTTTCTACCTTCCCTCAGGAACTTCTGAAGCTACACCTCAATCCTCGGCCTCTCTCCCAGTAGTCTCATCTTCCAAGCTCCCACAGAACATCTTACTTACCAAGCTTTGAATACTCCGTAGCTTTTCTCACCTAAAGTTCCAAAGTCCTTCCAAGATCCCCGCAACACCACATGGTCAGGTCTATCATAGCAATACCTCACTATCCTAGCACCAATTTCCTGCTGCTCTGATAAACGCCATAACCAAAGGGACTTCTGGAGGAAAGAGTTTATTTGGCTTCTGCTTCCTTATCGTCGTCCATCGTCAAAGGAAGTTGGGATAGAAATTCAAACAGCGAAGGAACCTGGAGGCAGGAGCGGATGCAGAGGCCATGGAGAAATGCTGCTCGCTGGCTTGCTTCCCTGTGGTTTGCTCAGCCTGTTTTCTTTTAGAACCCAGGATCACCAGCCCGCAATGGGCTGGACTCTCCCATCAATCACTACCTAAGAACATTCTCTGCCAGCCTCTCTTCACCAATCTTACAGAAGCATTTTCTCAGTTGTGCTTCCTTCCTCTCAGATGAACTAGCCAACTCAGCTGCCAATAAAAATATTTAAAGTTCTTTTTGTATTTATACAAAATTATCCCTTAATTTCCCTCAGATGTCTTTTTGCTCTAGTTAAGACTTCGATATAAAGGGTTGGGGATTTAGCTCAGTGGTAGAGCGCTTGCCTAGCAAGTGCAAGGCCCTGGGTTCGGTCCCCAGCTCTGAAAAAAAAAAAAAAAAAAAAAGACTTCGATATAAGACTATATCGACTGGGTATGGAAAGAATAAATATTCTTTCCTTGTTCCTGATTTAGTAGAAATGCTTTGAGTTTCTTTCTATTTAGGAGGATGGGGGGTGGGTGATTTTGTTGTAAATCCCATCCATTATTATGTTTAGCTATGTCTCTTGCATCCTTAGTTTCTCCGAGACTTTTATCACAAAGAGGTGTTGGATTTTGTCAAAGTCCTTTCTGAATGTTCTGAGACAACCATGTGACTTTTGTCTTTCCTTCCGTTTGGGCAGTTATTACATTGATTAGTTTATATATATTGACTCATCCATGCCTCTCTGGGATGAAGGCAACCTGATCAGAGAGAATAATATTTATGATGTATTTTTAGATTTAGTTTTCTAGTATTTTATTGAGAATTTCTGCAGTTATAGAAGGGTTATTGGTTTATAATTTTCATTTTTGTTTCTTTGTATGGTTTTGGCATCATGGTAATAATGTGTTTATTTTAAAAAGAAAAAAGAAAAAGAAAATGATCCCTCAGTTTGTATTTTGTAGAATAATTTGAAGAGTATTGGCATTAAGTCTTTGAAAGTCTGGTAGAATTCTGTGCCAAAACCAATTGTCCCTGCTTTGTTTTCTTTTGTTTTGTTTTTAAGATGGGAAAGTTTCAGTTACTACTTCTACTTCAGTAGGAGATATGGGTCTGTTGCAATCACTCATCTGATCTTGATTTAACTTTGGTATTGGTAGATAATATATATTGAGAAACTTATTCAGGGCTGGAAAGATGTCTCAGGGGTTAAGAGCATTCAGTATTCTTCCAGAGTACTTGGGTTCAATTTCTAGCACCCACGTAGTAACTTAAAACTGGCTATAACTCTAGTTCCAGAGGATCTGACATCCTCATATAGTCAAATGTGTAAGCAAGACACCAATGCACATAAAATAAAAATAAGTTTTTAAAAATAAAATTCATCCATTTGCTTTAGGTTTTCCAGTTTAGGGGAAATTTAGATTTTAAAAGTATGTCCCTCATGATTCTCTAAATTTCTTTGGTAACTGATGTTATGTTCTCCCCCTTTATTCCTAATTTTTATTAACCTGAATCTTTTCTCTCAGTGATTTGGTCAACTTTGCTAAAGTTTTATGAATTTTGTTGATTTTCTCAAAGAACCAACCTTAAGTTTGATTATTTCATCCCATCTACACTTTTTAGGCATTTATTTTGTTTTGCTCGTTCATTTGTTTCATATTTTCAGGTATGTCATTGAGTTACTCATATGAGATCTCTCCAGTTTTTTTAATGTAGGCACTTAACGCTGTGAATTTGCCTCTTAGCACTGCCCACAGTGTCCTGTGGGTTTAGATATGTTGTGTGTCATTTTCGTTTCATTCTAAAAAGGTTTCAATTTTCTTATGGTTTCCACCCTTGGTCTCTAATTCATTCAGCAATGTATTGATCGGTTTTCATGAGTTCATAGGCTTTCTGTCTTCATATTGTTGTTATCAAGCTTTAAGCCACAGTGGTGCAGGTTCTTCACTTTTCTTATGTGCCAAGATTTGTTTTGTATCTATTAAGGACTAGGTAAAATATTAAGACCTAGATGGGATGTTAAGGCATGGGTAACTCTTACCTGACTGACCAGCTACTTTCTGCTGTTACTAATATTTTAAGGAAATGTTCTCATGTGTTGTCTCTGCTGCTACTAGGAAGCTTTCTCATGTCCAAGTTTGTCTTAGTTAGGGTCTTATTGCTGTGAACAGACACCATAACTAATGTAAGTTTTATAAGGGACAACATCTAATTGGGGCTGGCTTACAGGTTCAGTCCATTATCATCAAGGCAGGAAGATGGCAGCATCCAGGCAGGCATGGTGCAGGAGGAGCTGAGTTCTACATCTTCACCTGAAGGCCCAGGAATAGACTGAACATCCCCAGACAGCTAAGAGGAGGGTCTCCAAGCCCACCCCCACAGTGACACACTTTCTCCAACAAGGCCACACCTTCTAATAGTGCCACTCCCTGGGCCAAACATATGCAAACCATCACAAAGTTGATTGCCCCCTGCTGAACTTTGCTGATGCATGTGGAAACTTTTGTTCTTAAGAAAAGAACATCTTGGGCTGGAGAGATGACTCAGTGTTTAAGAGCACTGACTGCTCTTCCAGAGGTCCTGAGTTCAATTCCCAGCAACCACACGGTGACTTACAACCACCTGTAATGAGATGCTCTCTTCTGAAGTGTCTGAAGAGAACTACAGTGTACTAACATATAAATAAAATAAATAAATCTTAAAAAAAAAAAAAAAGAAAAGAAAGAAAAGAAAAGAACATCTTGGCCTTTGCTATTTGGCTGATGGGTTACACCATTGAAGTCAGTTCCTATTTTTATCCTGAGAATATAAACTTGATTTTCCATTGTGCTCCCAGGGAATTTTCCACCTGGTGCACTTGGTATATATATACTGTGAACCTCAGTAAAGCTTTGGCATTCTTAGAGCACAAATGACCTGAGTCTCTGTATTTTGTTAAATCCCCCAGGCCTATGCCCAGTTCTCAGTACCGTGGTGGCACAGGCGCCATCAAGTGGAGGTTCCACCAAGATTGGGAAAGTGAGGAGCCCCTGACAGGATTGTTCCAGGAAGGCAGCCAGCAAAGTAGAAGGAATGTATTGGGTGAGTGGCACAGCAACAAACTGAAGGTAAGTTTAGTTGGAAGTAAGTAACAGGGTCGCACCATGGGAACCTCGAGTTCCACATTACAGCTAACAGATCAGATAGTAACTCTGCTCAAACAGCAGGGAACAGGGATAAAGGTAAAAACAGCTAAAGAATTTATTAAAATTTTAGAAAAGCCTAGCCCCCTGATTTGTTCATTCAGGAGGACTTAATATTCCTGATTGGGAACATGTTAAGACAGATTTGCAAAAAACACTGCAGAGAGATGGCCCTGAGAGCATTCCTGACGCCGCATTCTCTTTGTGGAGATTAATGAAGGATGCTCTCTTGAGTACTAACACTAAAATAAAGGAACAAATGTCAGAGATAGAAAGAACATTCGGAGTGGCACAGGATGATGACCTTTGTAAGTCTTTACAAACCTCTGATTCAGATCAGGATTCAAGCTCAGAGGAGGATGAAGAAGAGACATTAGAAAAAGAAATAGAGGAGCTTAGGAGGAAGATTAATAATTGCAGGGTTGCTAAAAAATCAGAATCTCATCCTCCTAGTGAAAATCCATTCTTTAAAGAAGAGGAAGCTACTGCCCCTGCCTATGAACCCTATCCTTCCTTGGAGTGGTGTTATGGAGATAAGGCTCCAAGGAGAGGGGTAATTTTTCCTGTGCCTCTCCCTGGACAGAGATCAGTGTATCCTGTTGTTGAGGTCCCAGACCCCAACAATGCAGGTCAATTAATTAGACATGTTCCTCTGAGTTTAAGGAGTTTAAAGCCTGAAAAAAGCAGTCTCTGTTTATGGTCTCCTTGTTCCCTTTACTTCTGCTATTTTTGAGTCTTATTTTATGTCCAATTTGACTCCTGGAGACTGGCAACAATTATGTAGGGTTGTGATGACTGGAGGAGATTATCTATTATGGAGGGGAGAATATGAAGAACAATGTGTGCAACTAAGTAGACTTAATGCACAAGCAGGATCCCCCCAAAGAAATTTAGAAATACTGACAGGAGCAGGACAATATGCTGCCTTCCAGCCCAGATTCAATATGATCCTGCCATTTATGCTCAAAATTTCCGCAGTGGCAGTTAGATCCTGGAAAGCCCTGCCTAATAAAGCAGCTGGAGAACAACTATCCAAGGTGACACAAGGGTCCTTGGAGCCTTTTCAGGAATTTGTGGATAGATTATTACAATTGGCTTGGGAATTGTTTGGAGATGTTGATACTGCTATGCCCATAATAAAAAATTTGCATATGAAAATTCTAATAAATGGTGCAAGGAAGCTATTAGACCTCATAAGAATAAAAGTTTAAATGACTATATTAAATTGTATAAAGAAATAGATGGGAATTATGTGATGGGACAAGTATTAGCTGCAGCCATGCAGAAGGGAAAGGGAGGGACCAAGACATTAGTGGGTATGGACATTTTAAAAGAGAGTGTCCTCAGAACAGAAAGACAGGAGGCCCTGGATTATGCCCTCAGTATCAGAAAGGTTATCACTGGGGAAATGAGTGCAGATCTAAACAGGGTGTTGAGGGACAGCCTTTACACCTTCTGGGAAATGGGAGATAGGGCCCACACTAGGGCCCCCAAACCAGAGTGTACAGAGCCATGAGTATTCCAATGGTAGAACCTACCCCACTTTGGTTTGTCCCTCAAACCAACCCCTTCATGTCAAAGATGTTGTCAGAGGTACCCCAGAGAGCACAGGATTGGACCTCTGCTCCTTCACCAGAGCAGTATTAGCACCTCAAATTGCACTTAGCACTGAGGTATATGGATCCCTACCCTCTGGAAGTATAGGCCTTTTACTAGGCCGCAGCAGTGCCTTGATGAAAGGAGTAAGAATTTTCCCTGGAATGATTGACACTGATTTTCCTGGAGAAATTAAAATTATGGTTTCTGTAGAAAGAGGGGTTATAGTTATTCCTCAAGGGGATAGGATAGCTCAATTGTTTCTTTTGCCCCAGTTTTACAGTAACAATCCCGTGTTTAAATCTGCCCATGGGAATCAAGGTTTCAGGTCCACTGGGTCCAGACCATTTTGGGTGTCCTCTTTAGAGAAACGTCATACACCCACCATTTGGTTTGAAGGCAAACCTCTACATGGGCTCCAAGATACTGGAGCTGTAACAGCTAAAGCCTTCTGGCCAAAGGCCTGACCCTTAGAGATATCTTACTCCACCTTACAAGGAGTGGAGACAGCTCCTCAAAAAAGCAGGAAGATTCTTTCCTTTTTTGGGGGGGGGAGCTGGGGACCGAACCCAGGGCCTTGCACTTGCTAGGCAAGTGCTCTACCGCTGAGCTAAATCCCCAACCCCAAGCAGAAAGATTCTTAAATGGAGAGATGAGGAATGACATGAGGGATGGTTTCAGCCTTTTGTTTTAGAGAAAATACCTATCAACTTGTGGGGATGAAATGTACTTAATGATATAGGGGCTGTGCTGACAACTCAACCTGTACAAAGCATGATGAAGAAATAAGGCTTTTTCCCAGGGAGAGGATTGGGCAAAAATTTACAAGGCAAACCTTATAGTGTAAGTGAAAAGTTAAAAATAATTAAACATCCTCATGATAAAACAGGCTTGGGAAATTTATACTAAGGTTCACTGTTAATAAGCCTCCTCACATTAAACCTTTGCCCATCACCTGAAAGTCAAATGATCCAGTGTGGGTTGAACAGTGGCCCCTGTCCAAGGAAAAATTGGAGGTAGCTCAATTAACACAGGAACAGTTACAAGCTGGTCATATTGTTCCTTCCACTTCCCCTTGGAATACACCCATTTTTGTGATTAAGAAAAAGTCTAGAAAGTGGAGATTATTACAAGATTTAAGGGAAATTACCAAAACTATGATGCCTATGGGACTTACTCAGCCTGGTCTCCCTTCTCCTGTTGCTATACCAAAAAATTGACATATGATAGTTATTGACTTAAAGGATTGTTTCTTTACTATTCCACTAGATCTTAAAGATTGTGAGAGATTTGTTTTTTGCATTCCTTCCATAAATTTTCAGGAGCTTTCTCATTGCTATCATTGGGTTGTGCTACCTCAGGGGATGGCCAATAGTCCTACTATGCGTCAGGTGTATATAGCCTCTGCCCTAAAGCTTTTGAGGCAGAAGTAGCCACAGCTGATTTACAAGAAGATTTGGGTGCTACAGGGTTAATGATTGCTCCTGAAAAGTTTCAAAAGAATTTTCCATATCAATATTTAGAACATGAATTATTACAAAAAGGAATTCGCCCACAAAAACTTAAAATTAGATTAGGTACACTAAAGACCTTAAATGGAGCTGGAGAAATGGCTCAGTGGTTAAGAGCACTGACTGCTCTTCCAGAGGTCCTGAGTTCAATTCCCAGCAACCACATGGTGGCTCACAACCATCTGGAATCCGATGTCCTCTTCTGGTGTGTATGAAGACAGTGTACTCATAAAAAATAAGTAAATATTTTTTTAAAAAAGACCTTAAATGACTTTCAAAATTTATTAGGGGGTATAAATTGACTTCAATCAACATTAAAATTAAGCACAGGACAATTGAAGCCATTATTTGATATTTTAAAAGATGACTCCTCTCCAAATTCATCTAGATAATTAACTCCAGAAATGCGTGAATGCTTAAATTTAGTACAACAGGCTTTGAAAGAGGCTCACCTTAATTATATTGATTATTCTAGGACTCTTTTGTTTTTTATTTTTTTATCTGCTCATTCCCCTACTAGGCTTTGTGGCAGAATGACCCTTTAATGTGGGTTTATTTTCAAGCTTCACCCACAAAAATAGTGATGGCTTATCCTCAGGCCATTGCTCAATTACTGTCCAAGGCTCAAAAAATTAGTTTACAGACCTTTGGCAAGGAACCAGATCTTATTATTACTCCCTATACCAAGGAACAGCTACAATATTTAGCCCAGGGATTTACAGATTGGGCTATTTTAATGTGCACTGTTGTTAATCATTTTGATAACCATTTTCCTGATAGTAAAATTTGTCAGTTTTTTTTAAAATGCATCCAGTAGTTTTTCCACAAACTATTGTTAGTTCCTGTTTACAAAAGGCTCATTTAGTGTTTACTGATGGTTCTTCCAATGGATTTGCTGCGGTACTGTCTGGAGGGAAGGTAGAGCTTATAAAAATTCCTAATTGTTCTGCACAGCTAGCAGAATTGAAAGCTTTACAGCTAGTTTTGATAATGTTTCCTGATGAACCTTGTAACATATACACTAATAGTGTGCATGTATCGCAGATTGTTTCACCCCTTGAGACTGCTGCCTTTGTTGCTCTTGTTTCATCCATTTGTGCCTGCTTATTACAAGTACAGGCTTTGCTATGGCAGCATCAAGAACCTATTTTTATAAAACTGGCTTTACTTATAATCCTCAAGGATAAGCCATAGTAGAAAGAGCTCATTTAACACTTATGAATTATCTTGAAAAAAACAAAAAAACAAGGGGCCAGATTTCCCTACCTGCTAAACTTTCCTTTATTATTTTTATTTTAAATTTTTTGTTAGTAGATAAGAATAACTGTTCAGCAGCAGATAGACATTGGAAAGGAATAAGAACTAAGGAAGGTCTGGACCATTGGGAAGATTTAACCTCAGGATTGTGGAAGGGACTTGACCCCGTGTTAGTTAGAGTTAGGGGTTCTGCTTGTATTTCTCCTAGAGATGATGAAGCACCCATTTGGGTTCCTCAGCATTGTGTATATTCTGTAGCCAAGGAATCTGGTACGGATGGAGACCTGTTGTAGCTTCGTGAAAAAAATCCACCAATCCTGATGCCAGTGAGAATAAGGAGCACAGTTTGGCCAGCAGTGATCACCACCAATAGGACCACAAGAAAAGCAGCTGTCCTGTTTGTTGACTAATTGTTGGGAACATGAAGACTCAGCTCTTGTGGTTTGGGTCCCTGTAGTCATTCCTATGCCCTTGGATGATGGTGGAAGATTTCCCCTCAGTTTATATCATCACAAAAGAGATTTTGGTATTACTGCAGTCATTATTACTGCCATTGCCAGTTCTGCCACTGCTGCTGCCATAGCTGGTGTTGCCATTTCTCAATCTGTAGTTTCTGCTCACACATTGGATAAACTGTCTGGAGAAGTGGCAGCAGCTTTAACTGTTCAGAATGGTTTGAATTCACAGATCCAATTAGGAATTCTGAACTTCCTTGTTACAAGAACAGTTGGATTTATTGTGGGATGCTCATACGCCTTCTTGCTCATTATAGTGTTTGTGTTACCCCTGCTAAAGTGTCTAGTGTTGGTGCAGAATTGAGGAGGTTGAGCATCTATCTTGGAGGACCTTGGAGTTGGAGTTTCTTAAATTGTGAACAGCGATAATCTGTTGCTATCCAGGGGATTGATGAAGCCTGGGTGCCTCCTGTATCTGGGGAAGGTCTGTTGGCTTGCTTAAAGTTGGCTGGTCAGTTAACCAAAGACTGGGCCAGGTCAGTGGCCCTCAGTGTTATGGCCCTTGGCGTCACAGTAGTGGACTTTTATTTCTTTGTCACATGTGTAGACAGAATTCCCAGTCCCAGGCAGTGACTAAGCAAGTGTTGCTCTACGTGGCAGGAGACAATCCCTCTGCCCAAATCTGGCTCAGCCTTTACAGGAAGTAGTTAGTCTATGATGGGCAACACTTTGGGAACAGCATCTGCCTAAGACAGGGCCTCTGAGATTGGCAGAGAGTCCCAATGATGGGTAAGGGTATTGGTTTTCCCAGAGTGACCTAAGACATGAGCTACTTTAAAAAATTAAAAAGGGGACTTGTCGTACCTTCCTGGGCTCCCTCAGTGTTTGCCCCCTGCTGAGTATTGCTGATGCATGTGTAAACTTTTATTCTTAAGAAAAGAACATCTTGGCCTTTGCTCTTTGGCCACTTGGCAGTAACACCATTGAGTCAGTTTCTGTTTTTATCCTGAGAACATAAACTTGTTTTTCCATTGTGCTTCCAGGGGATTTTCCACCCAGTGTACTTGGTGTGTATATATTGTGAACCTCAGTAAAGCTTTGGCATTCTTGTAGCACAACTAACCTAAGTCTCTGTCTTTTGTTAAATTCCCCAGACCTACTCCTGGTTCTCGGTACCATGGCAGCATGGGTGCCTTCAAGTCCTGGGGTGTATGCTCAATAAACTATATTGTCTGACTGAGAGGAAACTCCTGGACCCTAATATGTGCTTTATTTTGGAGAAAGTTCCATGAGCTACTGTGAAAAAAAGTATATTCTTTAGTGTTTAGGTAGAATGCTCTGTAGATTGTAGTAGGTCTATTTGATTCATAATATTATTTAATTTCAGTTTTTCTGTTTAGTTTTTGTCTAGATGACCTGTCTATTGGTGAGAGTTGGATATTGATATCACCCACTACCGCTGTGTGAGGTAAATATGTGATTACAGCTGTTGTATTGTTTCTATTATGAACTTGGGTACTCTTGTAATTGTTGCAAAAATCTTTAGAATCTTAATATCGTCTTGGTGGATTTTTTTCCATTGGTGAGTATATGGTGTCCTTTCCTATCTCTTTTCATTAGTTTTGAACTAAAGTCTATTTTTTCAGATATTAAAACAGCCACACCTGAGAAGACCAAGTGGGCTTCCCACTGACCTTCCCACTCTATTTCTACCCTACACCCAACTATCAGGATCAGTCCTAAGGCTGCAACAGAACACCAGGGGCAGCTTTCTCTCCCATTGTCCAGACCTTCTATGGATCTCTCAGTCACCTGCCTCTAGCCTCCCCTTCACCTGGCCTCCAACACCAGCAAACATGCCCCATGAATGCACACCTGCCAAGCAAAAAAGTAAAATGGGTAAAAGACAGACATCACACTCTGAAATCCAGAGAGGAAACAGAAACCAAGGAACAAAACTCCTGCCCAACCAAGACAAACCCAGATATCAGTACCTAGGCCTACAGTCATCCCAATCCCAGATGCCTAGACAATAGCATCAGAACACAATCAGTAACAGTCAGGACAATATGTCACTACCAGAGTCCAGCTATCCTACAATAGCAGGTCCTAAATAATCCAACACAGCTGTCGTACAAGAAAAAGACTTTTAAGTATATGAAGATGATAGAGGTCATTAAAGGAGAAATGAATTAATCCCTTAAAAATATTCAGTAAAGCACAAATGAATAATTGGAGGAAATTAATAAATCCATTAAAGAAAGCCAAGAAAAACAAACAATTGATGTATCCATCAAAAAAGTTAAACCTAGCCAGGCAGAGGTTGTATATACCTTTAATCCCAACACTAGGAAGTCATGAGTCTGTGAGTTTGAGGTCACTATGGTCTATAGAGTAAGTTTGAGAACAGCCAAAAGAAAAACCCTGTTTTGGGGGAAATTTTTGAATTAAATTAAAAAACAAAACAAAACAAACAAAAAAAAACCTAACATAAAACACCCAGGGAATCTAGTGCACTATAAAATGAGCAAACCTATGAATAATAGAAATAGAGGCAGGAGGGAGGGGGATGGGGTAGAAGGTTTATGGATGGGAAATCAGGAAAGGGGATAGCATTTGAAATGTAAATAAAAATATTCAATTCAAAATCTATCTACTTAAGAAAAAAAGGAAAAAAATAGAGGAAGGAGAACAATACCAGCTCAAAGGCCCAGACAGTATTTTCTGCAAAACACTAGAAGAAATTTTTCCTTACCTAAAGGAGATGCCTATAAAAGCACAAGAGCATACAAATCACCAAATATATTAGAATATGAAAAGAAGTATCCTTGATAATAATCAAGACACTAAATACACAAACAAAAGATTATTAAAAGCTGGGGGTGGGGGAAAGACCAAGTAATATATAAAGGCAGACAAATAAGAAGTATAACTGGATTCTCAATGAAGATTCTAAAGGCCAGAGGTATACAGATGTGCTGCAGCAGATGTGTGTGTGATCTAAGAGATCACAAATGCCAGTCTACAGTACAATACTCAGCAAAACTTTCAATCACCATAAATCAAGAAAATACGCTATTCCTTAAAAAAGTCAAATTTAAACAAAAATCTATCTACAAAGCCAGCCCTACAGAACATACAGAACATAGAGGAAAATATCCAAACCAAGGAGGCTAACTACATACACGTAAACACAGATAATCTCACATCAGCAAAACCAAAGAGGAGAAACACACCCAGAGATGCCCCGCCCACCCCATCACTGCTGCCACCACCACCACCACCACCAACAACAACAACAACAAAACAGGAATTAACACTTATTGCCCATTGATATCTCTCAATATAAATTGCCTCAATTCCTCAATAAAAAGACACAAATTAACAAAATGGATAAAAAAAAAAAAAACCAAAACAACAACAACAGCAAAAAGGACCCATCCATTTGCTGCATATGAGAAAAACATTTTAACATCAAGGATAGACACAACCTCAGCGTAAAAGGTTGGAAAAGATATTCTGAGAAAATGGATCTGAGAAGCAAGCTGGTGTTGCTATTTTGATATCTAACAAAATAAACTTCAAATAAAAGCTAATCAAAAGAGATGGGGAAGGACACCTCATGCTCATCAAAGAAAAAATCCACAAAGAGGACATTTCAATTCTTAGCATCTATGCCCTAAATACTAGCTTGGGCATATTCCTTCATAAAAGAAACACTGCCACAGCTTAAGTCACATACTGATCCCCACACACTGATAGTGGGATAGTGCAGTCATCAATGGACAAGTCATCCAAACAAAAACTAAACAGAGAAATGCTGGAGATAAATGACATTATAAACCAAATATACCTAACAAATGTTTACAGAACATTCCATCCAAACACAAAATAATATACCTTCTTTGGGGCCCCTTGTGAAACTTTCTCAAAAATTTGCCGTATTCTGAGTCATAAAGTAAGTCTAAATATATACAAGATAATTGAAATGCCTCCCTGCATCCTATCAGACTACCGAAGATTAAAGCTAGATTTCCAAAACAACTGAAAGCTTAGAAAACTCACAGAAACTGAACACTCTCTACTCAGTGAAAAAATGTGTCAAGGTAGAAATAAAGAAAAATCAAAGACTTTCTAGAATTCAATGAAAATGAATACGCAACATACTCAAAGTTATGGGACACAATGAAGGCAGTGCTAACAGGAAAGCTCATAGCACTAAGTGCCTACAGTGACAAAGAAAACCACAGTTGGAGATCTCATACTAGGAATTTAACAGCACACCTGAAAACTCTAGAAGAAAAAAGAAGTAAGCAACCCAAGAGCAGTAGATAGAAATAAATTATCAAAGTCATGGCTGAAATCAATAAAAGAGAAACAAAGAGAACAATACGAAGCATCTGTGAAACAAAGAGTTGGTTCATTGAGAAAATCAAAAAGATATACAAACACTTATCCAAACTAACAAAAGAGAGAATATCCAAATTAATAAAATCAAATGTGAAAAGGGGGCCATAATATCAGACACTGAGGAAATCTAGAGAATCACAAGGACATATTTTAAAAACCTGTATGTCACAAAATTGTAAAATGTAAAAGAAGTGGATAATTTTCTCAATAGGCACCACATCTCAAAGTTAAATCAAGACCAAATAAACAAGCAGATCTTTAACCCCTAGTGAAATAGAAGCAGTCATTAAAAATCTCTCAAGCAAATAAGAGCCAGCTAGTTTTAGCACTGAATTCTATTAGGCATTCAAAGAAGATTTTACACTGATACCCCTCAAATTATTCCACAAAATAGAAACAAAAACAACATCATTCAGTTCATTTTCTGAGGCCACAGTCACCCTGATACCTAAACCACATAAAGACTCAATGAAGAAAGAGAATTACAAACCAATTTTTCTGATGAACATACATACATACAATGTACCGTATAAAATACTTGCAGACCAAATACAAGAACACATCAAAAAGATCATTCACCATGATCAAGTAGGCTTCATCTCTTACATGCAGGGATGATTTATCATATGAAAATCTGTCAATGTAACCCGCCATATAAACAAACTGAAAGAGAAAAAAAAACCACACATGATCATCTCATTAGATGCAGGAAAGACCTTTGACAAAATCTAACACCCCTTCATGATAAAAACTCTGGAGAGATTAGGGATACACAAGACACATGTAAACATAATAAAGACAATTTACGGCATCCTTATAGCCAACATCAAATTAAATGGAGAAAAATTCAAAGCAATTCTACTAAAACCAGAAGAAACAAGATGAGGCTATCCACTCTTTCCATATCTATTCAATCTAGAACTTGTTTTGTAGGTTGATGTATTTATGCAGAAAGGCAGGTACAGAACAAGGCCTGTCATTGGACAAGAAGGAAGGATGGGTGGGAGAGTGTTAGAAGGAGGACAAGGAGCTGGGAGAACATGGTGGCAGATGTTAAGATTCTTCTTGGACATAGATACACATTATAATGAATATTTCTAAGGGATGAGTGTGTACAGAATTTTGTGTTGTCTGGGTGGGAAAATTATTTCTTATCAGTTGGATCAGATGTTATTGTGTGGTTTGTTCTTTCATGTGGCAACTTAATTGAGTTCAAGAGAAGGTATGGTGATGGGATGCACCAAGCCCACCACGGAATTGGGATGTGTATGCCTGGCGTGGTAACAACCTGCCAAGGGAACTGTGAGTGAACAGCCAGCAGACCACCTGGGTTACAGAGTACCCTGGGGGCAGCGTATAGCTGCTGAGATAAATTAGCACTAGCTCCAATGGCCCGATAGAACCAGAACTAGTGAAGAACGACCTCTCAGGTACGTATAAGAACCAGTCCCACCGATTTACTTTTTACTGCAACATTTTTAACTAGAATGATAAGACAACTGATGACAATTAGAGGCATATAAATTGAAAAAGAAGAAATAAAAGTATTATTTGCAAACAATATGATAGGATATATAAGTGGCCCTAAAAATTTCACCAGGGAATGCCTGCATCTGGTAAACATTTTCAGCAAAGTTGCCAGATACAAGAATAATACAGATACATACACACACACACACACACACACACACACACACACACACACACACACAAATCAATAGCCCTCTTATATGCGATGACACAAACTGAGAAAAGAAATCAGAAATAACACATTTCACGATCACTTCCAATAATATAAAATATCTTGGGGTAACTCTAACCAAACAAGTGAAAGACTTGTTATGTTTTAAGACTGTGATTAAAACTTCAAGTCTTTGGAGAGTGAAATTGAAGAAGATATCAGAAGATGGACAGATCTCCCACACTCATGGATCGGTAGGATTAATGTAGTAAAAACAGGCATCCTACAAAGCCTAAGGTAGGCTGCTGGCAAAAAAAAAAAAAGAAAAAAAAGAAATAAAATAAAAATAAAAGAGATAAATAAATAAATAAAGGAAGGAAGGAAGGAAGGAAGGAAGGAAGGAAGGAAGGAAGGAAGGAAGACAGGAGAGAGAGAGGGAGGGAAGGAGGGAGGAGAGGAGAAGGGAAGGGAAGGGAAGGGAAGGGAAGGGAAGGGAAGAGAAGAGAAGAGAAGGGAGGGGAAGAGAAGAGAAGAGAAGAGAAGAGAAGAGAAGAGAAGAGAAGAGAAGAGAAGAGAAGAGAAGAGAAGAGAAGAGATGTCTAACAATATTCTGCTCTACTCATAAACCAGTGCCTTGTCCAGTGGTCATGGAGAGGCTTCCTATGGTAGCAAATAAACGCTTGTGTGGAGATGCACAGCCACAGTGTCTGAATTGGGTGTGTGTGTGGGGTCTTTATTGGATCCCTCCCTTGAGAGCTCAGGGAACCCAGCTCAAGGGGAGCAAAGACAAGGAGTGAGAATGGAAGGAGGACATGAAGAATGCTAAGCAGGGCTCACATGGGCTCACAGAGACTGAAAAGGTAGTGTGGGACCTGCATGGATCTGTACCACGTCCTCTGTGTATATGTGATGGCTGTTACATGGTGCTTTTGTAGGACTCTTAACGGTGGCAACAGGTGCATTTCTGACTCTTTTGCCTGCTCTTGGGACACTTTTACTCTTACTGGGTTACCTTGTCCAGCCTTGATATGAGGGTTTTTTCATGTCTTATTTTATCTTGTTTATTCCTGTTTGGCTGTTGTCTCTTGGAGAACTACTGTTTTCCTGAAAAGGAAACAGAAGGAGAGTGGATTTCAGGGAGAGAGAAGGTGGGGGAGAGCTGGTGGGAGTGGGGGGGGGGGATTGGTAAACTATGGTTGAGATGTATTATATGAGAGAAGAAATCTATTTTCAATAAACACAAACATAGCTATGCCTGCTTACTCCTTGGGCCCACTTGCTTGGAAATCTCTTTTCTATCCGTTTACCCTGAAGTGAAGGTATCCTTGCTGATGAGGCATTCTTCTTAAATAAAGCAAAAAACTAGTCCATGCAAGATGTCAGTCTGTGTCTTCTTATTTGGGAATTGAGACAATGTAGCAGGGTTTTTTTTGTTGTTGTTGTTGTTTGTTTGTTTTTTTTAATTGATTCCTATTATTTTGTGGTTGTTCTGTGGGTATTTCTCTGTCACTTTTGATGTACTGTTCTTGGATTATTTATTCCTGTGTCCTTTTGGGTGTCATTAAACTCCTCAGACTGAAATTTTTCTTCTAGAACTGGATTATCAAATAGAAATTGCTTGAATTTGGTTTTATAGTGGAATGCTTTTCTTTCTCCAGTTGGTTGTGTTTGATGGTTTTGTTGGGTATGGTAGTCTGGGATGGCACCTGGTCTCTCAGATCCTGTAAGACATCTGACAAGCCCCTCTGGCTTCCAGAGTCTTCATAGATCAGTCAGCCAGCTGTTATACTAATTGGTCAGCCTTTGTGTAAGGCCGGGTCTTTGTTTTCCTTGTAATGTTTTCAGTTCCTGTCCTTTGTTGTGGTTTGCCCTGGAGTGATCTGTATTTTGATGCTAATTCCAATGCCCCAAGGACAACTGCCTAGTCACATACTCAGGACACAGGTGACTTCACCAGAATCTTCTCCCTATTGAATTTGTAAAATACAGGTGAGGGGCAGGTACAGGATAGAAGGAGGCCTGTCATTGGATGAGAAGGAAGGATGGGTGGGAGAGAATTTTGAAGAGGAGGAGACTGGAACGGAAAGGAGGAAGAGACAGGAGGGAGCGGGAGAGAAGCCATGGCAGGAGAATATGGCAGGTGACATTAAGATTCCACACTGTACCTTTACAGGTTGCTACAAATGTTTTTAAGGGAAGGATGTGTATTGGGCTTTGTATGTTTAGGTGGACAATTATATTTTATCAATTGGGTCAAAGATTACTGTGTTGTGTGTTCTTTTATGGGTAGATTTAAGTGTAATGGAGTGTGGGGTGGCTGGACAGGGCCACCACGGAACTATAATGTGTGCTTCTGGCAAGATATCCAGCAGATATCTTGGGGCACCATGGTGTAGTCCTAGTGGGGATAAAAGACAACCGTACTTTTTTTATTTTTCATATTTTTACAACAACAGTCCTTGTTCTATATATTTGATGTTTTGGTTACTGGGTATCATGGGAATTTTTTTTTTCTGGGCTTATTTACTGTTCTGCTTAAGAAACATCTTTTTTTTAGAATGAGAAAATTGTCCTCAATGATTTTGTTAAAAATATTTTCATGCCTTTATACCTATAATTCTTAAGTTTGGCCTTTTCATGGTGTCTCAGATTTCTTACATATTTTATTCCTGAAGTTTTTGGATTTAACATTTTCTTTGACTACGTCTTCAAGGCCTGAAATTCTCTCTTCCATGTTTTTAATCTGTGGGTAAGCTCTCAAGTTTTTGTTTGCATTTTAAGATTTTTATTTTCAATTTTATTTCTGTTTGGATTTTCTTTAGTGAGTCGATTTCTTTTTAAATTCTGCTTTCATGTCTTATGTTTTTGTTTTCTTTTTTTTAAGATTTTGTTTTATGTGTATGGGTATTTTGCCTGTATGCACAGGTATTGAAAGATCCAACACAGAGAGACCCTTACTCAAGTCTCGGGAAATTGTGGACCCCAGACACAGAGAGACCATTTTGGATGTAATACACAAAGGCGAGGTTTATTACAGAGATCTATTACGGAGATCTCTGGGCCAACACGCATCCCAGGCTGGAGACAGAGGTGTCGACCCAAGAGGCTGGGAGAAAGAGTATTTAAAGGCAGAGGCTGTGACCCCCAGGGGATGGGAGGAGGTCAAAGCGGAATGTACCACAAGTTACAGGATTGTTTTATGGCTCTAAGAGATAAGGGGACGCCAAAAGGTTTTATGGCCCCCTGGTTCCTGGAACAGAGCTACTAAATCAGGAGAAGGGTCTGGTCTTCAGGTAAAAGCTTGTCAGAATTGATGAAGCCTCTGTATTTGAAACACCTCTTGTTAGGCTTGGGCCGCTGGTTTCCCGGAATGCTCGCTGTAGGACTCAATGGCTGGTAGGCACAGTAGGGGCTTAAATAAACATCATAGGGTCAGAACAAAGAACAGTTACTCACACCAGGTGATAAGCAAAGTAGTTCTCTTGTATTTTTAACAATCTGTCTTCCTGAGTCAGGTCCTGTGGTTGAGTTTTGGGCTAATTTAAAACTCTATCTCTCAGTACGTGTTCCACATGAATGCCTGGTCCCCTAGACCTGGAGTTATACATAGTTGTGAGCTGCCATGTAGATGCTGGTAAATCAACCTGTGGCCTCGGAAGGAGAAGCCAGTGCTCTTATCCTCTGAGCTGTCTGTCCAGCCCCTTTTTATTATTTCATTATATTGTTTATGTTTGGCAGGACAATTGGTCCATGAGGAAGGTTTTGTGATCCAAGCTTGAACGCTTGAATAAAGATTCTAATGGGGTTCCATTGGAGTTGTGGTTTCTGGTGGTCTCTTTGGGGTTTTTGCAATTGGGGCACAATAAAGGCGCAGAAGGACAGCAGAAAAGAGGGCCATTAGTCTCGGCCAAGAGGTAGAGTTCCCAAGGAACGGAAGTGTGGTGGAAGGACAGCTCCCGCAAGGAGGAAGCATCAGGGCTAAGAATGAGTCCCAAACTGCAGCATTCTTGTTGAGATTGTATTGTGTGTCTTTCAGAACATCCTAGAATAAATCGATAGGTTCTCTTTTTAGAAGACATTTCCTTCCTATCTGCTTCTGGGCCAGATATATTGCATCGTAGACCTTTGTTACCAACTGTGCAGAGGTATGTGTCTGTTTTATAGATTGGCTGCCTTCAAATCATAGACTGCTTCATTGACTAGCTGAATCATCCATATTGACTTTAGTTTACTGGGTGGTGTCTGCCTCTCAGCCTTAAACTGCTCCACATAAACATCCTGCCCCGATACTTTCAAATAAATATCATTTTTGCTTTCAGTCTCTACTCCTCCCTTTGGTTTTTCTCTCATCACAGAGCGTAGTGCTGTCTCCTTAGCTGCTGCTCCACAGAAGATATACTTACTCTATAATGAATGCTCACACAGTCAGAGCCAGGAGCTGGGAAAGGAGCTGGTTGTAGTGGACAGGGCAGGGGGCACACACACAACTCGTGCGGTCTCTTTAATTCTTTGGTCAGTGACTTCCTTGCCTTTTCCTCTTCTTCATTGTGTCTTTGTCCAAAATAGCTTCCTGGGATCTCATTATGACTTCAAAATGCAGAGTACATTACCAAATGTTCTTTATAAAAATGCTATATTGTCTTACTGTTTTACTCAGTACTAGGCACTTGTGAATTTTAAATCAATAAGAACTGAAATTATAGAAAATATATGTATAAGTGTAAAACAATTTTTAAGTGTTTTTTCTAAATCTTACACTGACAAGGAGTTTTATAATTATAGCTAATTTTGACAATTGTGAACAAGTACATTATAGATTTTTAAATCTTAGGGTTTTTTTTTTTTCTATTAAGAGTAAAGCCATCAGAACAAATACTTAGTTAAAAAAAAATGTTCTTTGCATATTGGTCTTTACTATACATCAGCAAATACACAAGCACTGAAAGACACTAAGCTGCCTAGTATCTATAAATCTATTGCCCAGTTACTTTTCTACTGGTGTGATAAAGATTCATGGTCAAGACAATTTATGAAAGAAAACGTTTAATTTGGAATTTGCAGTTCTAGAGGGTGAGTCCATGGTCATCGTGACAGAAAGCACGGCAGCAGAGGAGCAGGCTGGTGCTGGGGCAGTAGCTAAGAGCATACACCTTCATCCACAAGCGTGAGGCAGGATGAAGAACGTGGGAAATGGTGTGGGCTTTTGAAACCTCAGAGCCCTCCCCGAGTGACACGTCTCCTCCTGCAAGGCCACACCTCCTAATCCTTCTCAAATACTTCCACCATCTGGGGACCAAGTATTGGGACATGTTAGCCTATGGCGTCATTCTTATCCAAACCACGATATTCCACTCCCTGGTTCCTCATAGGCATGTGGCTATGTCATAATGCAAAAATGCATTTATTTCTACTTCAAGAGTTCCCATAGTCATTCACACGCCCAATACTGTTTAAAAGTACATGCCTTCTGAGACCCAGGACAACCTCTTAATTCCAATCTCCCCTAAAATCAAAAAGCAAATTACATATGTCTAGCATATGATGGCACAGAACCCAGATTACTATTCCAAGAGGCAGAGTGAGGAAATGTTGGCTCAAAAAAACTCCAAATCGTATAGTTCTATGACTGATGTCAAACAGCTTAAATGGCTTTGCCCTTCTGGCTTCACTTTTCTCTGGTTCCGTTCTGTCTGCAGCTCTCCTTGGCAGACATCGCATAGCTTTCATACCACCAACATCCTGGGGCTCTCCAAGGCAATCCAGGATTCACTCGCTCTGTTATGATTTGATCCCCCCCCCCACAAGAATAGCTATAGCCATTTTGTTCTATGCCTGCCAGCTATTTCATATTGTTGTAACATGCTGTCCAGTCATTGACACAGAGAAGTGACTTGGCTCAAGGACATGCTGACCACATACCCTGTTTTGTTCTGAGATCAGTGATCACATGGTTTGTGTGGTAACTCACAGCCCACAAACAGCCTCTCAGAGCCTCCATGCAGGGACTCCTTTCCAACTCACCTGGCCTCAGTGGCTCTCCTTACCTGAAGGAATACTCCACATCCTGTTTCCTGGTACATCCTTTAGAACGCTAACTCAGAGCGGTTTGGCCAGTGCTGCCAGTGGGATGGAGCCTGTAAATTGCAGGCTTAACTGGGTGGGTCTTGCAAGAGAGAACCACTGCCTTCACTCCATTTTGCATCTGACCTCTCCTTATAGATTTTAACCCAAGCTCTGGTTCCAATATTAAATTCTACAGTGCTTTTTTCCCCCCTTCAAACTGTGTATTTTTTGCCTTGCTTGCCATTTTTCACTGTAGACCTGCATAAGAATGATTAACAACCATGCAACAGAACCAATGCTAGGTTGTCTTGAAATCTCCTCTGCTAATGAAATTAGTCTAAAACTTCTCAATTTAGGCTCAGACAGATTCTTAAGACAAGAGAAGAAATTGGATACATTCTTTGTCAAAAACACCAGAAGAATGGTCTCTAGCCCAGTTGCTAATAGGGAAACTTCTAAGCTGGGCCTCCATAGTCTACATTCCTCTAGCATTCTTGTCTTCCAAGCTCCTATTAAGAAGGCCCATTAAGGGGCTGGAGAGATGGCTCAGTGGTTAAGAGCACCGACTGCTCTTCCTGAGGTCCTGAGTTCAAATCCCAGCAACCACATGGTGGCTCACAACCATCTGTAATGAGATCTGATGCCCTCTTCTGGTGCGTCTGAAGGCAGCTACAGTGTACTCATATACAATAAAATAAAATCTTAAAAAATAAATTAAAAAAAACCACACATTAGAAAAAAGTCTTAAAAAAAAAAAAAAAAAGGCGGCCCATTAAGCTTACTTACAATATACAACCATTTTCTTAGTCCAAAGTTCCAAAGTCTCCCACATTCTTCAAACCAAAACACAACACAACACAAAAAAACATGGTCAGACCAATCATAGCAATAGCCCAATTCCTGGTATGAACTTGTCTTATTTTTTTCTATTGCTGTGCTGAGCTAAAATCTGGTTCCCAATTGCTTCTTGATTAATAAAGACAGTAGAAGCTAATCGCTGGGTGGAGGTAAAGAGGCAGGATTTTGGGTTCCCAGGAGGAAGAGGAGGGAAAGAGATAAAGGGTTTTTTTCTGAGGGGGACAGTCTTTGGAGAGAGGAGCTCTAGAATTGTCTAGGTCAGGGCTACTAGAACCGTTGGCAGCCTCTGCCAGAAATCTAATATAGGACAGCTGATGAGTTTAGAGCAATAGATAGATTCTTTGCCCAGCACTTGTGTTATCTTGCTGGCTTTAAAATAGTAAAACTGCCTAGTGTGGCGCCATTTGTGGAGACTCAGGTGGGGAGGAAAAAGGACAGCCAGTGGATGTTAGAGGCTTGGCAGAGCTAGCTGTGGGAGTTGGGTGAGACAGCTGTTGCTGGCACTGGGCAAGGAGCTAGCACGGATTTTTAACATTACATGTAACACACCATGACCAAGACAACTTATAAAAAAAAGCATTCAATTTCAGGCTCATAATTCTAGGGGGTTGGAGTCCATGGTCATATGGTGGGAAGCATGGCAGCAGGCTGGCGGCGGGCACGCAGGAAAGCAGGCAGCAGGCAGCAAAGCAGGAAGGCAGGCAGGCAGCAGCAGGCAGGCAGGCAGGCAGGAGCAGGCAGCAAAGCAGGAAGCAGGCAGCAAAGCAGGAAGCAGGCGGGCAGGAAAAGCAGGAAAGCAGGCAGGCAGGCAAAAGCAGCAGGTGCGGGCAGGCGGGCAGCAGGCAGGCGGGCAGGCAGGTGCGCTGGCGGGCAGGCGGCAGGCAGGCAGGCAGCAGGCAGGCAGGCAGGCAGGCAGCAGGCAGGCAGACAGCAGGCAGGCAGGCAGGGCAGCAGGCAGGCAGGCAGGCAGGCAGCAGGCAGGCAGGAAAGCAAGCAGGCAGCAGGCAGGCAGGCAGGCAGGCAGCAGGGCAGCAGGCAGCAGGCAGGCAGGCAGAGTGCTGCAGCACTCACCACTGAATTACTTCTTCATCCACAAACAGGAGGAGGAGGGAGCTAACTGGGAATGGAAAGAGCTTCAGAAACCACAAAGCCCTTCCTCAGTGACACACTTCCTTCAACATGACCACAACTCAACTGTTCCCTAACAGTTCCAACAACTGGAGATCAAGAGTTCAAATACATGAGCCTTTGAGGGACATTCTCATTCAGAACACAACTATTGTGTTAGAGAAATTATTCTAATAATAGTGCTGATTGGTAAGAGGAGGGCACATTTCAGAAGTTGAAAGAGAGATACAAAGTCAGAAATCTCAGCATGAGTATGCTAGCATTTTTTTAAAGGAATGTTTTGCATATTTGATCCTGCATACCTGAGAGAAAGGGGAGACTCAAGAGTTAGGATGTAGATGGGATGTATGTGTGTTCCTAAGTTCATTTTGAAACATATTCCGCAATATGGTGACAGTGGAAGCCTTTTGAAGCTGATTAGTTCATGAAGTTCTGATTCTGTGAATGAGACTGAATCCCTCTTAAAGAGACACCCATGTAGGGCAGCACACAACCACTGTACCTCCAGCTCTGATGTATGTACACATACGTGAGAAATTTAAATTTTTTACTTTTAATTAAGCATAAATTTATGCTTGTGTATAAGGGGTTCCCTATGACTTCTGACTCTGAAGTCACAGCAGGCAGGTAGCAGTCTAGGAACTACAAGATGCACCTTCCCCCAAGTTGTTGGCATCTTGACTGCGGACTTTGAAGCCAAAAATTTTTTTTTAAAGATTTATTTATTTATTTAGTGTATATGAGTACACTGTAGCTGTCTTAGACACACATCAGATCTCATTACAGATGGTTGTGAGCCACCATGTGGTTGCTAGGATTTGAACTCAGGACCTCTGGAAGAGCAGTCAGTGCTCTTAACCGCTGAGCCATCTCTCAAGCCCCCCAAATTTTTTTACTAGAGATTTCTACCAAAGACTTAAAAGAGATTTAAACTCAAACTCAAAATTTATTTCCCCAAATTAGAAAGATGGGACTAGTAGATTTATCCAGAGAAGTTTATGTAATAAAATGAAATCAAAGGTGTCAAAATAGGAAGAAAAATAGTCCATTTGCAGATATATGATTTTATACATAATTATATACTTGGTATAGGGAGTCGCCAAGTCATCTCCCTACCACCTGACATCTCTGCCCCAACTCCCTTTCTTGTTGTCTTTACTACATTTTGACAATTCATCAGCTTTTCTAGCGGTCTTAAGTTGGTTCCCAGCACCCATGTGGGGCAGTGTACAACCACTTCTAACTCCAGCTCCAGATTATCTGATATGCTCTTCTGGCCTTTATGAGGACTGGAACGCATACAGCATATGCATACACATAAATAAGGAATTTAAACCTTTATGCAGCATGTGCATATACATAAATAAGGAATTTAAACCTTTATGCAGCATATGCATATACATAAATAAAGAATTTAAACCTTTTATTTTCAATTATGTATAAATGTATGTGACTCTGTGGGTGGGTTGCTGGTGTCTTAAGGGTCCTCGCTGAAACTCTAGTTACAGCTGGTTATGAACTGCCCAGCATGGGTGCTGGGAACTGAACACAGGTTTCTTGGAAGAACAGCTAGAATTCTTAAATCACTGAGCCATCTTTCCAGCACTGTTTTAATAAGAAGGATTTGTATATGAAAGATTTTGTATAGATATAAAACTATGTACATTATATATGAAAGATTCATATTATATATGCACTTTATATATGAAGGATTCATATATGAAGGATGTGAATATTATATATGAATCTATGCATACATATAATATATACATGAATCCTTACATATGAAGGATTTTGTATAGATGCAAAACTATGCACATTAAATACAACTGTATGATTTTTCTCTAATCAGAATTTGGTTAGCGTAAATCTTGAACTCAGCTATAACACCTAAACTTGTAGAAGAAAAGTTTTTCTTCCCTATGATACTTTACCTGTTTCATATTGAATTGCAAGCACTCTTTATATGTGCTTGGTTTTTGGACTCTTTTGTGCTGTTAAAGAAATATACAGGTTTTGAGGTATTTCTTCCTCCTCGCCAACTTTCCCCCTTCTTCCTTCTCTCTCCATTTTTAATGACATATAATCTTAAACCAGTGACGACTTAAATGTTGTTGTAATTGACTGTTTTTAATGTATTGTGGCCCCTCCCACTTCCACTGCATGCATGTATAGCTCTGATTTACATGTCTACACCTTCAATCAACCTCAGGCATGCTTTTATGATGGCATAAACCTTTATCTCCCACGGAGAGACCGTAATGCTCCTGAATGAGCTGACTTTGGATTCCTGATGGACGAAGTCTGACAGTCTCGCAGGCGTTCTGCTGCCTCTCGGTTCTGTAGAGCTTCCCCCAGACTCTATACCTTATTGTTATGAACTTTTCAAGGCTTCGCTCAGTAAAACAAAGCGTTTTATAAAGCATATATTCTTCTAAGATAGAAAAGAAAATCTGTTGTGTAAAAACACAGCTTGAACACTGAAATGCATGTTTAATAGTTACCCACCACGGTTTACATACACTTATCTGAAAATTACAGGACAATTTGTGCATGTCACAGTCATATCACTACCCATTTTAGAACAAGGACACATAACCATATATTCAGTTACATCAGTATAACACACAAGGTCTCTGTTTGCTTCAAGCTTCTCAGTTAAAAGGAGACATTAAATAAATAAAGTGAAAGTCCACAAGTTCATCATTAGCAATAATAAATAAGGAAAATTGTTTTGACATGATTAACATTTTGACAACCTTGAGTTACACTTATAGTATTCTATTTCCAAGAAATCATAAATTTACAAGGGTCACTGTCAGGGTGAAAATACATATCTTTTTAATTCTCTAAAAATGCTATTAGGATTTGATATTATTTATTTTTCACATATATGGCATGTTCTAAAGTAAAAATATATGTGGGCAATTCTGTGTATTGTGCAGGTTTAAGAGAGGGCATGGTTTGGGAGCCGACAAACCTGTGTTCAATTACTAGCATTGTTCCTAGTCCATGCTGTATGATGCTGGTCAATTACCTCTTGGTGCTGGAACTAGGATGCAAATTAAAAATGTATCGTGAATACTAAATGAGTATGAATTTACTTCTGTATTTTTCACAGGGTGGGAATAATGAAATATCGCAATCTTACATTGCAATTTAAAAAACCAAAAAAAATTTGGTGAAATAGACAAAAAACAACTTATTCTGAAAAACTGCACTTTTAATAAATAAACATCAGGAATAAAATTTCCTAATAAAGCTTAATGCCTACTCTATCCTGATTTTAAAGTAAATACTAAAATATGATAAAATAGTGATTAAGGACTTTTGGCTTTATTTTGTGCTGCTGATACAAAAATAATGGCTATATTTAAGGCTTATCATGTGATTGTAGTTGCCCTGAACCAACCTCTAGTACCATGACAGCAGATGACAGACCCACTGTCCTCAAGGACCACAACAGAGCACTCAGGACACCTCACAGAGAACCAATCACGACCTCCTATCTGAGTGTAAGCAAAGCTTTACATGGTGCCGTGTGACAGCTCTGTTCCTTTGACTTTAAGATGAGCCATGTATACAATCACAAACCCGTCTTTTTCATGCTAAGTACATGGTGCTTAGAAGAAATGGGACTCCAGAAATTTAAATTTATATGGTCACAAGGAACACGATAGTCCATCTAGCAGTTCCCGAAAGCGTAGACTCCTATCTTTTTTATTTCCCAGCCTCCCTCCAAATGTGACTAAAAGTCCCCTCTTACAGGGCCTTTGTCCTTACCCAGCCTCACACCGTCCTCAGCCTTTACATTGAAGCATTACATTTATGAACGCCAACTTGCATAATTAAGTTTTGGGTTTTGTGGCCTTAACTTCTAGCTATACAGAGTTCTTTCACTTCCAAATATCCTGCCTTGTTTAGCACAGACCTGTGTACGTCTGTGTAAACGTGGCATGCCTGTGTCTGTGTGTGTGCACACATGCACACCTGCATGTGTCTACTGAAGGAATAAAAACCTAAAGAACCTGGGTGTCTGCAGAGTAAAAAATTACAAAACTTGACAGAAACAAGAACTGCTGGTATGGATGGATCTGATTTCCAAAAGTAGACCTCTTTGGTCTACAATGTCAATAATAAAATGTTAATAATAAAAAGGTAGTGGGAAACTGTTTTAAAAACTTTTATGAAATATTCCAAAAGGCTTTTTTGATAAATTATTATTATTAAAAGCACCAAACCCAAACATCTTGTGTAGTATCACTAAATAGTGGCTTAATAAGTTTTTATGACATATGAACATAAACTTCTTTTTGTTTAAGACAAAGAATACTGAAGAGGAACAGGTGTTGTGAATCAGGATAAGAAGGCCATTTGCTCTAGTTAATACATAAGACATATATTGCAATAAATTTAAATATTCTTCTGTGGTACATATACATGTTATATTAATTAAAAGAACTGTTTACACCAAGATGTCAGAGATATCAGGAGTTCTTTTGGTACTGTAAAACATGACACAATAGTGAAATTGCTATTTAAGCAGAAAAAAATTTGTTTATAGTATCTATAAATACTAAAATAGGATATAATAAAAAATTATTATCAATATGTTTATTTTCAAATTGCCTGACAGTGTCCTTTTAAGAAATCTGACAATTTATATTTAGGTAACATACATTTGAATTTCATGTTCATGACTGAAAATATTACTTGCACAATAACAACACCAGTAGCTTTTCACTGAAGTGCTCTGCAATTTACATTAAAGCTTTGCAGTAAGACACAAATCCATTGTACTGTTCATTCCTTAAATGATATAGCATGTTATGTGCCTTATACTTACACAAAGAATTAACAATAAAAAAGGAGACATACAATCACAAACTCGGGCTGCTGTAGCTGTCATTCTAAATGCTAGTTTATACTGAGTTCTACTTTATTTTTGAACGCAAGAAACTTCATCTTTAAATAAAACCCGGAGATAAAATGAAGTTCAAAGTGTAGGCATAGACCCCCCCTATCCTTTCCCATACCATTTCCCCCTCAGTATCTAGGGAAATAAACTATGGGGCAAGGGCAGCTGCTGGTGCTGCATGAGTGCATCCTTGCTGCCTGGAGCACCCACAGCACGGTCAGAACACACTCTGAAAGACAGCACTGGCCAATAACAACTTACTTAAGTGGCTTATTCCTTGGAGAAAAGAAAAACATACTAAGCTCAGACTCTGTTTATTTTTTCTTCCTCCTTAATCCTCTTTTTCTCTAACATACAATGGTGATATTAAAGCACTTTTTGAAATGCTCACTAGTAACTTTCCAACAACACAGGGGAACTGGGTTAATTTATACAGTTAATATAAACAAATGACCAGTGTAGATACTAGGGTGAGGTCCTAGAATTTGTTACACGGAGAGCTAAACTTGCAAGAGATCTCATGGCAAAAGTAGACACTTTGTGGCATATCCCAGCTTTTGAAATATAGTTAGAAGCTAAACGAAACAGCCTTTCAGCACCAAAGGTATTGAAGTGCCCAGGAAGCACCTTCTCCACAAGACCTCTGTCCACCAACTCTATGAGACGTTCACAAGTTCCAACATAGTCACTGATCCTGCTGTACGGGAGCCAGTCAATCAGTGATCCATCATACACGACGTCACCACTGAAGAGTACCTTGCGGTCTTTATCATGTAGGCAAATACTGCCTCTGGAGTGACCTGGCATGTGCATAACAGTGAGCTGTCTGTCGCCAAGGTTGATCACATCCCCTAAAATAGAAACAGAAGTTACCAATAAATACCTGACAGTCTACTTGATGTTAATCATTGACAAAAGCAGAGGAGCATTAAAGGGTTTCAAGGAAACTTGAAGACAACATTAGCTTTATTTTCATGTTATGTTTCTCTCTCTCTCTCCCTCTTTCTCTCTCTCTCTCTCTCTCTCTCTCTCTCTCTCTCTCTCTCTCTTTGTGTATGTATGTGGTGTATATGTGTGCCATGTGCTGTGTATGTATGTATACATGTGTGTGTGGTGTGCATGTGTGTGCATATGTGGTATGTCTGTATGTGTGGGATGTGTGTGGTGTGTGTGTGTGGTGTGTGTGTGTGTGTGGTGTGTGGTGTGTGTGTGTGGTGTGTGTGTATGTGTTTGGTGTGTGTGTGTGTGTGTGTGTGTGTGTGTGTGTGTGTGTGTGGTGTGTGTGTGTGTGGTGTGTGTTTGTGGTGTGTGTGTGTGTGTGTGTGTGTGTGTGTGTGTGTGTGTGGCAAGACGTGCTGCATGTGAAACTGGGAACTGCCGCAACTCAAAGTCAGCTTGGGCAACAGTGACTTTCAAGTTACCCTGAGCTACAGAGTGAGAGTCTACCTCAAAAAAGACCAAAATAGATCAATAAATAACAAAAACAAGAGAAAAGTAACCAAAGGACAGAAGACCAAAACAACACATTGATAATTTAATATAACTGCCACATAAGAAACACTTTATACACAGAGATAGCTGTTTTTAATTATATTTGCCTATAATGTTAAGACATAAGACACATTTCAAGGGGTTGGGGATTTAGCTCAGTGGTAGAGCGCTTGCCTAGGAAGCGCAAGGCCCTGGGTTCGGTCCCCAGATCCGAAAGAAAAAAAAAAAAAGAAATAAATAAGCAGATAATTTAGAGTGCATCTTAAATAGCAAAAACATTAGAAAATTAAAGAGACAGCACATATGCATATGGGAAATAACCACAGAGGCCAGCGCCATACTTCTCCCCAGCTTAGGACAGCGAAAGGAAGTAGGAAGGATCCTGGGTTGAAGTAATTTGAATGAAATCAAAACACATCAAAATTTGTGGAAACTGGTAAAGCAGTATTTAAAATTACTTTAAATGCTTGTTTTATAAAGCATTAAGTATTTCATCAATTCCAAAGATGCTGCCTTAAGACGGTAAGAGCAAACAAACATACATATGTATTTAGGAAGACACAAGAGCTGGCTGGGGAGTTGACTCTGTCACAGTGCCTGCCACAAAAGCAAGAGGACCTGAGGGTTGATCTTCAGCACACATTAAGAAGGCTGGGTGTGGTTGCATGCACTGGCAACAGGGCATATGACGAGGAGAGACAGGGAAGCCCCTGGAGTTTCTAGCCACACTAGTCAACTCGTGAGCATCGGGTTCAGTAAAAGGCCCTGTCTCAGAAGATAGGGTCGAGAACAACAGAGGACACTTCGTGCTGACCACTGGCCCATTTCTATATGTGAGCACATGCACATTTAACACACACGCGTAAAGACGTCTTAAAAGAATGCTAATGAGGAATATAGGGAGTGGGGCCAGGGAAATGGCTGAGCCACTAAGAGAACCTGCTGCTCTTGCAGAGGACATGGCTTAGTTTTTCAGCTCTTACGAAGCAGCTGTAACTTCAGTTCCAAGGGAGCACCCTCCCTGTCCTCGGCACCAGGTATGTAGTGTACATGCTGACAAACATTCAAATAGACAGAATACAAACAAATAAGTCATTTTTAAAAAGAGCATAAAAAAATAGAAAACAAATGTCATTAGAGAAAAATCAGTAAAGCCAAATTGGTTTTTGAATAATGTAACAAAATTAATATACCCTTTGCTAAGCAAATAAAAACAAAAATTGAAGAAAGGCCAAATTCTCAGAATGAAGAATGAAAGGAGGGAAGGCAGCACTGAGTGAGTGAGAAGGAGCCTGGCGCCCACTCACATGTGACACAACAGAGAAGCCTCAGACCTCTCCTCGCTGACCCTTGCACCAGGATGGCGCCAGTACTCAAAACCTCATCAAACTGCTTCTCCTATACATTATTTTCTGCTGTGTTGGTAGTGTTATCTTGCTATTTGCGTTTTTGCAATTTTGCTGTCTCATAGGATGTGATTGAGACACATCCTAAACCTAGGAATCCATTAGATAAAAGAAGGAACTGAAATATGAAAAAAGGGAAAAATAATCTAGTCAGTGATTTAGAGCCTAGACTCCCCAAGTCTAAATACAGTGACATCCAAGAATGTCGCACATTTAGAGTCTTACACAGACATGACTAGAGACCTATTATGGTCAAGATGACAAAAACACAGAACAATATTAGAGCTGTAGGAGAAAGGTGCCGACTGACACAGAAAAGCAAACACAGGAGTAACATTAGACCACTCAACAGAAATAAATGTCATGAGAGCTTGAATGATGTAGTCCAAGCCCTGAAGGTAAACAATGTCTAACAAAGATATATTGCAAGGTTCTCTTTTAAAATCAGTGGATAAGGATATTCTGAAAAATACCTTAAAAGGGTATCCTAAAAAAGTTAAAGAAATTCATTACCACCAAACCAGCATTGCAGAATATAGATAAATTAAAATCAGAGAGAAGAAATGCAGTATCAATCATAACACAGGAGAGATTACATTTATGAGAAAGATGGATGAATGAAAGCAAAAACAAGCAATAATGAATACTACCCAAATTAGTCAATTCCTACCTTAATTAATACATGGGATAAAGAAAATAACAAAGAACAACATAATCAAACCAGAAAGCAACTAATGAAATGACAGAAATCACCAAACCCTACATACTAACTCTAAATGTAAATGGCATTAACTATATTTTAAGAATCTGTACTAGCTGATTGAATTAAAAAAAAAATGAGACTGAACTATATGTTGCCTAAAAGAAACACACCTCACTTGGCAAACACACAGACAAGAGTGAAAGGGCTAGAATCAACTCCCCCTCAAATGGAAACACCGAAGATGCTGGTACAAGCCAAAATTAACCAGAAGTGATAAAGCAGGTCATTACCATAGCAGAGAAGACAGAATTATTTGTATGCATCAAATATTGGGGCTCTCAACTTATCCAACAAATATTAACAGACATAAAAGGAGAAGCGGATCCTCATAAGGGAAGAGTGGACAGCATTATATATCACTTACCCTTAGAGAGGTCATTCATACTAAAAGTCTATAAAGAAATGTCAGTCTATACTATATGCCAAATAAATGATGATAGAATATTAATCTATTTTTTGCACACATTCTTATGAGCAGGTCATGAAACCTTCTCTGACATAAATCATATTTTAGCCAATAATGAAAGAGTCTACAAATAAAAAAAATTACAACTTATCAAATCATAATTGAATAAAACTAGAAATCAATAACAAGACAAAATGACAGAACTATACAAACAAATGGGGAACTGGATACCATGCTTATGAATGACCAGTAGGTAATAGGCAATATAAGGGAAATTTTTTTTAATTATAAATTGAGGATCCTCCCACTTTTGATCTGCACCCCAGAGCTAAACTTGTGCCTCAGCTCTCCACAAAACAAACATGCCTAGAGAGAGCTAGTCTCCCAGGAGTGTTGATACACCTAGGATCCAGGCTCATAGGCAGGCTCATAGGCTCACGGAAGGGATGAGCTACAGTCAGAGACAGCAAGACTAGCTAAACCAGGGATAAGCAGATGGCAAGAGGCAAGCATAAGAACATAAGCAACAGGAAGCAAGGCCACTTGGCATCATCAGAACCCAGTTCTCTCACCACAGCAAGTCCTGGATACCCCAACACATTGGAAAAGCAAGATTTTGATTTAAAATCAAATTTCAAGGTGTTGATAGAGGACTTAAGGAAGAACATAAATATCTCCCTTAAAAAAATACAGGAAAACACGTGTAAATAGATAGAAACCCTTAAAAAGGAAACACAAAAGTCCCTTAAAGAATTACAGGAAAATACAACCAAACAGGTAAGGAACTGAACAAAGCCATCCAGGATCTAAAAATGAAAGTAGAAACATACAAATCACAAGAGGAGACAACTCTGGGGATAGAAAAACTAGGAAAGAGATCAGGAGAAATAGACTCAAGCATCAGCAACCGAATATAAGAAATAAAGGAGAGAATTTCAGGTGTAGAAGATACCATAGAAAACATTGACACAACGGTCAAGCAAAATGAAAAATGCAAAAAGCTCCTTACACAAAACATCCAGGAAATCCAGGACACAATGAGAAGATCAAACCTAAGGAACATAGGTATAGGAGAGAGTGGAAATTCCCAACTTAAAGGGCCAGTAAATATCTTCAACAAAATTATAGAAGAAAATTTCCCTAACCTAAAGAGATGTCCATGAACATACAAGAAGCCTCCAGAAATCCAAATAGACTAGGTGAGAAAAGAAACTCCTAACTTCACATAATAATCAAAACACCAAATTCGCAAAACAAAGAAGGAATATTAAAAGCAGTAAGGGGAAAAGGTCAAGTAACATATAAAAGCAGACTTATCAGAATTATACCAGATGTCTCAACAGAGATTCTAAAAGATAGAAAATCCTGGGCAGGTGTCAGACAGACCCTAAGGGAACACAAATGTCAACCCAGGCTACTACATACAGGTATACTCTCAATTACCATATATGGAGAAACCAAGATATTTCATGACAAAACCAAATTTGAACAATATCTTTCCACTAACCCAGCCCTACAAAGGATAATAGATGGAAAAAACTTCATCCAAGAGAATGAAAGAAATTAATCTTCTTTCAATAAACCCCAAAGAAGACAGCCACATAAACATAACACCACTTCTAACAACAAAAATAACAGGAAGCAACAACAACTGGTCCTTAATATCTCTCAACATAATGGACTCAATTCCTCAATAAAAAGACATAGGCTAACAGACTGGATACATAAAGAGGACCCAGCACTTTGCGGCATACAGGAAACACACTTCAATGACAGACAGATACTACCTCAGAGTAAAGGGCTGGAAAACAATTTTTTTTTTCAAGCCAATAGTCCCAAGAAACAAGATGGAGTAGCCATTCTAATATCGAATAAAATCGACTTTCAACCAAAAGTTATCAAAAAAGATGAGGAAGGACACTTCATACTCATCGAAGGAAAAATCTACCAATATTGATCTCTCAATTCTGAACATCCATGCTCCAAATTAAAGGGCACTCACATTCATAAAAGAAATTTTATTAGTCAGGGACTTCAACACCCCACTCTCACCAGTGGACAAATCAAGGAAACAGAAAATATACAGAGACACAGTGAAACTAACGGAAGTTATGAACCAAATGGATTTAACAGATATCTATAGAACATTTTATCCTAAAACAAAAGAATATACTTCTTCTCAGCACCTGATAATACCTTCATCAAAAATGACCATTTAATCAGTCACAAAATAAGCATCAACAGATACAGGAAGATTGAAATGATCCCATGCATCCTCTCAGATCACCATGGACTAAGGCTGGTCTTCAATAACAACAAGAACAACAGAAATCCCACATACACATGGAAGCTGAACAACATTCTACTCAATGATAACCTGGTCAAAGGAGAAGTAAGGAAGAAAGAAATTAAAGACGTTTTAGAATTTAATGAAAATGAAGGTACAACATATCCCCAAAATATGGGATACAATGACAGCGGTGCTAAAAGGAAAGTTTATAGCTCTGAGTGCCTCCAAAAAGAAATTGGAGAAAGCATATACTAGCAGTTTAACAGCACATTGAAAGCTCTAGAACAAAAGTAAGCAAATATACCCAAGAGGAGTAGAAAGTAGAAAATAATCAAACTCAGGGCTGAAATCAACTGAGTAGAAACAAAGAGAACTGTAAAATGAATCAACAAAATCAGGAGCTGGTTCTTTGAGAAAATCAACAAGACAGAAATACCCTTAACCAGAGTAACCAGAGAGCACAAAGTGTCCAAATTAACAGAATCAGGAATGAAAATGGAGACATAACAACAGAAACTGGGGAAATTAAAAAAGAATCATACGATCCTACTACAAATGCCTATATTCAACAAAACTGGAAAATCTGAATGAAATGGATACTTTTCTAGACAGATACCAGGTATAAACAATAAATCAGAATCAGATAAACCATCTAAATAGTCTCATAACTCCTAAAGAAATAGAAGCAGTCATTAGAAGTCTTCCAACCAAAAAAAGTCCAGGACCAGATGGATTTAGTGAATAGTTCTATCAGACCTTCAAAGAAGACCTAAAACCAATACTCTTCAAACTATTCCACAAAATAGAAACAGAAAAAATAGTACCTAGTTTGTTCTATGAAGCCACAGTTACACAGATACCAAAACTACACCATCCACCTAAAACCTGACAAAGAGAATTTGAGAAGAATTTCTCTTATGAAAATCAATGCAAAAATAATAAAATTCTTGAAAACTGAATTCAAGAACACATCAAAATGATCATTCACCAGGATCAAGTAGGCTTCATCCCAGGGACGCAGGGTTGATTCAATATATTGAAATCCATCAGTGTAATCCACTATATGAACAAAACTCAAAGAAAAAAAACCCACATGGTCTACTCATTAGATGCAGAAAAAGCATTTGAAAAAATTCAAAATCCCTTCATGTTAACTCTTGGAAAGATAAGGAACTCAAGGCCCATACCTAAAATAGTAAAAGCAATATATAGCAAACCAGCAGCCATCCTCAAACTAAATGGAGAGAAACTTGAAGCAATCCCACTAAAATCAGGGACTAGACAAGGCTCTCTCCCTATCAATATAGTACTTGAAGTTCTAGCCAGAGCAATTAGATAACAAAAGGAGGTCAAAGGAATACAAATTGGAAAGAAAAAGTTAAAATATCACTATTTGGAGATGATATGATAGTATACTTAAATGACCCCAAAATTTCCACCAGAGAACTCCTACGGCTTTAAAAACAACTTCTGAAAAGTGGCTGGATATAAATTAACGCAAAAGAAATCAGTAGCCTTCCTCTACTCAAAGGATAAAGGGGCCAAGTAAGAAATTAGGGAAACAACACCCTTCACAATAGTCACCGATAATATAAAATATCTTGGTGTGACTCTAACAGGTCTGTGAGGATGGAAAGACCTCCCATGCTCATGGGTTGGCAGGATTAATATAGTAAAACTGGCCATCTTGCCAAAAGCAATCTACAGATTCCAAGCAATCCTATCAAAATCCCAACTCAATTCTTCACAGAGTTAGAAAGAGCAATTCTCAAACTCCTTGGGAATAACAAAAAAACCAGGACAGCAAAAACTATCCTCAACAATAAAAAATCTTCAGGAGGAATGACCTCATCCCTGACCTCAAGCTATATTACAGAGCAATTGTGATTAAAAACTTCATAGTATTAGTACAGAGACAGGGGGTTAGGTCAGTGGAATAGAATTGGAGACCCAGAAATGAACCCACACACCTATGGTAACTTGATCTTTGACAAAAAAGTTAAAACCATCCAATGGAAAAGGATAGCATTTTCAACAAATGCTGATGGTTCAACTGGGGTCAGTATGTAGACGAATGCAAATTGATCCATTCTTATGTTCTTTTTCCAAGTTCAAGTCCAAGTGGTTCAAGGACCTCCACATAAAACCAGATACACTGAAACTAACAGAAGAAAAAGTGGGGAAGAGCCTTGAACACATAGGCACAGAGGAAATTTTTCAGAACAAAACACCAATGGCTTATGCTTATAAGATCAACAATTGAAAAATGGGACCTCACAAAATTGAAAACATTCTGTAAAACAAAGGACACTGTCATTAGGACAAAGTGGCAAGTAACAGATTAGGAAAAGGTCTTTATCACTCCTACATTGGAAAGAGGGCTAATATCCAATATATATACAAAGAACTCAAGAAGTTAGACACCAGAAAAGCAAATAATCTTATGAAACATGGGATACAGAGCTAAACAAAGAATTCTCAACTGAAGAATCTCAAATGGATGAGAAACACCTTTAAAAAATGTTCAACATCCTTAGTCATCAGGGAAATACAAATCAAAATGACCCTGAGATTCTACCTCACAACAGTTAGAATGGCTAAGATCAAAAACTCAGGTGACAGCAGATGCTGGTGAGGATGTGGAGAACGAGGAAATACTTCTCCATTGCTGGTGGGATTGCAATCTGGTACAACCACTCTATAAATCAGTCTGGCAGCTCCTCAGAAAATTGGACATCATAATACCTGAGGACCCAGCTATACCTCTCTTGGGCATATACCCAAAAGATGCTCCAACATATAACAAAGACACGTGCTACACTATGTTCATAGCAGCCTTATTTATAATAGCCAGAAGTTGGAAAGAACCCAGATGCCCTTCAACAGAGGAATGGATACAGAAAATGTGGTACATCTACACAATGGAGTATTACTCAGCTATCAAAAACAATGACTTTATGAAATTCGTAGGCAAATGGTCGGAACTGG